>NW_017263581.1:1631708-2101995 GCF_001500285.1 Mollisia scopiformis
AAGAGTTTTAATTTCGAGGTTCTACAGCCTGAACGCACGGACTTTTGTCCCCATGTTCGTAACTATTGTGCGGCCTGAACATCGTTCTACGTCATGTGACTACGGACTAAGTTGAACATTCTAAGGTTTGCTGCTTAGGTGATATCCTCAATGTTATCTCGAGATGACTGTGCCAAGTAGTAACGAATGTAATACTCCACATCACTGACATTTCAGATTTGTAATAATATTATGCCCTTCCGATCATGGAAATGCACACATTCGGATATAAGTCTCAGAACTCTGAACAAGCCACTCTTTCCTCACTGGAACGACAAGCTTTCAAGATAGAGACTGAGAATGGCACCACAACGTAACGAGCTAAATGATTAACATGATTCAAGTCTGAGTGGTCATGAATAGCGCGAACGACCTTCAATTCGCGCAGCTTTGCGCCATGGAATTGAGGCTCTTCAGCTCGACGTACAGCTTCGGCCTACAGGAAGGCAAGACATGGCGTAGAACAGCTCTCGGGTTTTAGCGTATGCAAACACAATTTGAGATGAAGAAAAACGGGAGACAAGATGAACATGCCCTGTACTGTGCATCTGACGAAACGTTGTTGTGCTAACTTTGAAGATTACATAATCTATGCCCGGGGTCCTCGACCCCTATTTTCACCCCATCAAGCTTAAATTTATTTTCAGCCGCATGGCCACAAGGGCCGAGGACAACACATAGTAGGCATTATGCAATATCGCTTAAGTGCGAATCCAGTTGTCTCCTATCACTCCAGCCGCCTCTCTGGAAGTAGGATGGGCTCAGACCTGACCAGATCTCGACTCAGCTCGAGATGGCCGGGTTCATATCGAATCTATTCGGTGTCTAGAAAGAGAGCAGCACTTCTTGGCGTAAGGCTGACTGGGAAGTGACGGTCAGCACAGAAATGCAGGCGCTCTTCATGAGCCTCAAGTTGAGGTATTCCTGATAGGGCTTCTCTCTTTGTTATAGGTATACAGCATGTTTCCTCGGACGTTTTAAAGAACCCGTTGTGCTTGTGAAAGTTCGTATTTGAAGAACATGGTTGTACGAATCTGCAGTTGTTGCTGCTTAGAATTATTTTCTTCGGTCTCTCGCATATGCCAAGCAAACTTGTGGCGCCAGGCAGATTGCTGTCCGGGCTCGAGGCTTAAATCCCAGCCTCAATTCGCCCAAAGCGGCTCATCAAAAAGACTTCCCGCACCTAGTAGCATCCTTCGTAAAGCGATTCGCCAAAAATCTGCGCCTCAACCCAAACATCTCGTGTATTGCAAACAATTTTCAGCTATCGAATCTTGCCAAGACATGATGTCTCATCTTTTGGGAATATCATCTCCTCCCTTCCCACCCCACAATGTCGTCTGGATAGTATCACTTCACGACTTCACACATTGCGCATCACAGTGGCCAAGATGCGCTCAATAGCTTTTGTTCTAGTTGCTGCCACTTTGGCAAACGCAGCAGGTATAAACTACGGTGCAAATACTACATGGTACACAATACTGAAATTTATAGGTACACCATGCGCATCAATCAATGCTGCTAGTGCTTCATGGGCAGCAAGCGGAGGTTCGTCGTACTTTCCACGCAACTGTTCTTAATTAACGACTATCCCAGCAACTTCTACCCTCTACGTCAAACCTTCGATTGCTCTTGCGTGCTTAGAGTCCGTTCCATTGAGTTCAAATCTTTCAAGCGCATTCATCGATTATATCACCCCGCACATGCAATTTCAAAGCACAATCTCCTATTTGAAAGATCCACCAAAAGGCTGGACCCTGTCCGGCGTCGACATCTATGGCGGTCTCGCGCAGATTAAGAGCAACCTTCAATCTGGAGCTTACGCGAATCAATGGAGCTTCGAAAAAGACCTATGGACTCTAGTAAACATTTTGCCACACGACTTCCATTTCAATTTACCTCTTCCTTTATTGGAAGTCTTTGAGTTTAAGAGTCGGACACCGCTCGTGTCCATATCTTCGGATGGAGTCAGCGTACCAGCTGTGTACTTTGAGTGTAAGTGCCAGCTACTACTGCGACTTGATACTTCAGTTCGAAGCTAACAATTTGTCCTAGCTGACATAGGACAATACTTGAGCGAAACAATAGATTGGACACCGTCTCCAATTACGCAAATCGAAGGGCAAGATGTAGTGGCTTTCCTTGAACAGATGTCCGTGACGACAGATCAATTTCAAGACCCAGACGCCCTCTGGAATCGTCTCTTTTACAACTCACCTGCAGCTCTTCGAGACACATTTGGCCAGTATTACGAAGGAGGATGGATGTTTGGTTTCGACAATGACACGATATCCTATACTTTTGATAACGGAAGCACGGCCTCATTCTATACATACGCGGCTATTTCTCCAAGTGTAGACTTCACTTATGTCACGGACGGACCGTCATTGTTCGAAGTTGTCGAAGTTGCGCCAAATGCTCCCCAGAAGAGGAAGCGTGATCTGGAAAGCATGAAAAAGAGAAGGAGGACGAAGTTCGCACGACAGTCGTCAACCTCGTCTGAGATGCCTGGCTACCCCACCCCATTTATTGTGCATCCTGAGGATCCATACACGGCAGGCTTCTTCCTCGACTCGGGCGTTGCGGTCTTGTCCATGACCGCGTTCGAAGCCTTGAATTCCAGCAGTACGACAGATCAAGCCAACATGCAGAAAACCATCGCTGCATTTCTTGCCGAATGCAAGAAAGTCGGCAGCACGCAATTGATTGTTGACCTCAGCGCCAATGGTGGAGGAGAAGTCTATAGTGGTTATGACGTATTTAAGCAGCTATTCCCATCTATCGTTCCGTATGGAGGGTCAAGAATGCGTACCAACCCTTGGGTTGACTATATCGGAGATGTCTACTCCCTGGCAGGAATCTACAACGAAACCTTCCAGCCGCCCTGGGAAATCAAAGCTGGGTTGACGGACAATCTGACTGCTTTCACATCGTTCAAAGATCTGGCGGGACCTAATCGCATCTATGGAGACAATTTCTTGACTACTACAAGAGCAAACTTGTCAGATTTGCTAACTACAACGGGTTTCTCAGTATACGGCTATGGAGCTTTACCAGATATTCCTCCGGCTGTCTTCGAGCCTTCAAATATTGTCATGTTGCTGGATGGTGGTTGCGGTTCGACCTGTGCGATTTTTGCAGAATTCATGAAGTCCCAAGGAGGAGTCAGAAGCGGTACGGAAATCTCTCGAAGCTCAAGTACTTTACTGACACATTTTGTAGTCTCAGTCGGAGGTCGATTACAGACAGGACCCATGCAGGGTGTTGGTGGATCTAAGGGGTAAGTACTTCTTGAAGATAAAGAACATCATCTAACATATATTTAGTGCTCAAGAAGAACCTTACCTTGCCCTCGAACAATACCGCGACGGCATCGCAGCCGCTACCCCTGTTATCAAAAGTCTTCCCACCATTCCTGCAGCAGCGCAGATCCCGCCTTCGGTCGACAGCGACACACCCCTAGGCTCAAAAGACGACTTACTCCTTCGAGCTCGAGTCAATTTCCGCAACAACATCCGAAGCGGTGATACATCTCAGACTCCTCTCCAGTTCGTCTACGAAGCCGCGAATTGCAGGATCTACTACGAAGCAGAAGATCTGGAGGACATGAGCAATCTCTGGAACAGAGTCGCAAATGTGACGTGGGGAGGAGCGACTTGTGTTAATGGAAGCTCGTCTGGAAGTGGTGGAAATTTGATGGGGAGTGATGCGATGACTACTGTTGCCTATGATTCGAGTGTCAATTCGAAAGCTGTGGTTCCAGCTAGTCCAGGTTTGGTGGCGATGGGGAGTGGGCCCGGCACCGGGTCTGACAGCTCTGTGGCGACTTTCAATACTGTGGCGAAATCTTCTGGGGCGGTGATGAATGTCGTCGGTGGTAGTATGGGACTGCTAGCAGTTGGGGCTGCGTTCTTGTTGTTGTAATGGAGTGTGGACTAAACAGGGCGTGGAAACGAGTTTCTTTGAATAGAAGGTATTAAATATGTCTATATGTGCATCAATTCAAGCAGCCAGAAGCATTTAAACTTCCCAAAAACTGAGTTCGCACTTGGACATCGAGTCCATATTTTCCCGAGAAAAACCTCATTACTGAGAAGGAACGGAAAGGGTTTCAAGTACATATCCAGTTACTACTATACCCATCACTACCGCTCGTCCCTCCCCTCTCCCGGCCTCCTACTACCCGGTCTACCCCCACCTGGTCCACCTTCCCAATACCCCGTCTTGCTCGAAACATCCTCTCTAGACACACAACTCGGATGTTCATGCTCCTTAACCCCACCCAAAGGCCACATCGCAACCATGCACACCTCATCATAAGCGCATTTCCCGCATTCCAGCCAGGTAGTCCAGCCTAGATACTTGGTAAGACTATTAATTTGATCTTTCGCACTTTTGAGGGTGTTGAAGGTATTGGAATCGAGGAGAGAGGACCGTATCGAGAAGAGGGTGTGACAAATGGTGGACTTTACGGTTGAGACGGCGGTATAAAGGAGATGATCTGTATGTGTGGAGAGAGATAGACCACTGATGTAGCTTGTTGTACACCGAGAGATGGCGGTGGGGATAGTGGAGTCGGTGATGGGGTAGTCGATAAACAAGTTTAGGAGGAAGTTTAGCTCGCTTAAGAGGATAGAGTGAGTGGTGCTTGGGAGAGCCATGAATTGGAGGCGGTCCGAGTAGCGGGTTACAATGAGATCGACCACACCTTGCCAGTCGATAGAAGGCGTACTGGAGGGGTTGGAAAGAACGGACAAGACTGCTGACTTGATGTCTTTCAATATCTTAGGATCTGATGATGAGAACCGTGGAAGTGAGGCATGGGCGGGATCTGGATTAGTGAGGTTCATATCGTAGAAAAATGCGGAGACAATGTTCGAATAATCAACTTGCACTCTTCCAGCTGCGATTCCATGATATCTTTGACCAATGCCTCGGACGAACTCGAACTCTCGCAACTGATTGTGGTTGTACTCTGGCACATCAGATGGGGGTCTTGCTGTTGCGGAGATGAAGTGCAGGCTGGTGCTGAAATTGCAAGCAATGACCTCAAATCCAGCTTCCATTCTCACAACTCCTTCAATAACATGTCCAAAGTCTCGACACATGTCAGCTGCGAACTTGGCGTCTGGTGGGCCGCCGCCTGGCCCAGTTCTATCTCCATCACACAGGACAAACTCTTGTTGATCCAATGTCCCCATTGTCGTCTTACCAGCTGACATGCCGTCAAGGTATAGAACACGCATATCGTGTGCAGTACGATAGTGATGCAGAGCAGGCGTCGTCGCTTCTGTGACTTCGTCCCTTCTCCGTAATTCTGATAGTGGTTCCTCGTCTTTCGGAGGCGGACCTCCTGGGCCATGAGGCCCTCCGCCAGGCCCTCGTCCAAATCGTCCTCTAGCAAAGCCTTCGGCATGCTCGATCTCAAACGCAAGCCACTCCATGCCAGTGACCGGCTTATTATCAGGGTTACCATGGTAGAAATCGGTGTTTGCAGGTATAGTAGCTGGCAAAAAAGACATTCCATTATGATATAAAGACGATCCCCACTGTCTCACGGAAGAATGGAGGGCATTGAAGATCTGTGGTGCTCTTTGGCGAGCGCTCTCCTCGTTTGGGCCATTTTGCGACTCGATTATTGGGGACTGGGAAGCAAGTGCGAGAACTGTGCTTGCTCCTAGGAGAATGGCAAGTCGTGAAGCCATATGTCAAGCTTCAGATATAGAGAAGAGAAGACAGTAGAGAATTGAGAGAAACATTATTTCAAGTATCTCAAAAGACATACGGGGAGGTGACGCGTCAATGCACGAGTGACAGCGGATCTAATCTAATCGAGCGCAATCTGTCGATCGACAAGACTCCGGAAGCTGTCCGAGAAGCATTAAATAATGAGCTCAAGATATATGTACCCGACTGCTAAGCGTCAGCTTAAGCTCATGCAGATGAAATCAAGAGGCTTTAAGGGAACAACGGGAGCTCGTCACGTGACAGGTCAGTATGAGTTTCAAAACGACCAGAGTTTTTACAATATCATTTAGTTAGTTCTTGTGAATATAACCCATCTAAATAGTGATATAGTAGCATTCACTAGATAGTGGAAACCTCTTATCAGTGCATAACTCACGTGCCGTTACGCCGCATTCATACATCACACCGCCTAAACTTTCCTTTTCATCTTATCCTTTCCCTGTTTTTCAACCTCACTTCGCTCCCTCACCTCACCCTTTTCCCATCCTCTCTGCTCATCCTCGACCATAACCATCAATTGCAAGTATTTCATCGAAGACTAAGGACTGCAATGCCCATCACATCAAGTTTTCATCCATTTTCCCGCCTCCCACTTGAGCTTCGTCTCAGGATTTGGTCGTTCGCTCTCCCCGCACCTCAGCTCGCTTCACTTGTCGCCTACACAGAAGAAGAGAGCCTCAGAAAGACCCCTTTCGATAACCCAGGCGGCCCTCAAAAATGGATTTACATGTACTTTGAACGATGCTCCACCCTCTCCGTCAAAAAACCCCACCCACTCCTCCAAGCAAACCACGAATCCCGCTCTCTCGTCCTCTCACATCACCACTTACTGCCCTATACCCCCGATTCCGAGGTACTCTTACTTACAAAGACTAACGAAACCGTCCCATCGCCACGAAACAATGGTCCTCATCTCCTAGAGCCAAGAAAACTCCTCGCACTAAACAAGGACCTCATAGACTCCCAAACGAAACCTTTCACGCTCTTCAACCCTCACCAAGATGTCCTATTCCTCGCCGATCCTCGACGACAGATCCACTGCTCTTCACTCAGCGTCGTGGTACGCTGGCTTCATCCCCCTCTGCTGTCCAGCATCCGGATATTGGGATTAAGTTACTACACCTGGCGCAAAGATCGGAAATTCAAGATCTTGAATTTGTTGTATGAGTTTTCGTCGCTGGAGAAGCTTTATGTGTGTTTTGTGGGGAGCGGGGAGGAGTGGGATGGAGGGGAAAATGGAGGTTGGGGCGGAGGGTGGTTGGATGCTGTGAGGAGGGAGGGGGATGATATGGATGGGAGTAAGTAGTGATCGTCTTTTTTATTCTTGCTGGTTGTTGTCTTTGCTGTATTGCGTTTTCGAGGGATCTTTAGCTTTTTCGGTTCCTATTGTTGGAGGAGAACGGTGGCTAACTTTTAGTAGTGTTGAGACAAGTTGAAAAGGAGGTTTTCGAGGACGTCGAAGAGTTGGCAAGAAAGGGTGGCAAGGACTGGAAGAAACCTGTCGTGAAAGTTTTGAGAGACAGAAAAGCTTTGGTGCGAGATTGGGAAAGCTAACGTTCCTTCTTCAAGATGGTGCTCGATTATTTGGCAACAATTAGGCTGTCTGTTATATCAGATTGTATCTATGGATTTTGCAGTACATTTTTTTCGGGTTGTTCAGTAACAATTTACCAAACCTTTTTCCACGCATCTACTAATCTGGTAACCAAATCACCGTCTACCACCCTAGGTGCATTTCTCAGCGCCTCACTTATCTCCTCCGCCTTCTTGGTCTCGAAGCTAATCTCTCTGCCCTTCTCAGCTTCTTCCTTCTGTTCACGTACCCCTCCATTTCCCTTCCCCCTTCAAAATCCAAGCAATTTCCTACTCGGATTCTTCATCACATTTTCCTCCCCCTCAACGAACCCCATCCACTCCTCCCACCCCACAACCTCAAACACCAATCCCTCTCTCCTCAGCCTAGGGACAAAGCCATCCCTCCACGAAAACCCCCTCGGATTCACCAAATTATACACCAATTCCCCTGCTCCCTCTCCATCCCCTATCTGGGATTCTTAGCCCTGGCTTCGTCATCCCACCTCAAGGTAAGGCTTGGTATCTGAATACATATGATTTCTCGTGTGCATAGTACATGATGCGCAGTTTAAAGGGTACGTTTGAAGGAGGTTACACAGTCCCATGACTTTTGCAGATACTCAGGTATCTTGCAAGCCTTAGGGCTTGTAATTCTCACATGTAGAAGGGATACTACATCAATACTGCTGACGAAGAAGTCAAATGTAAACGAGCTTCTAGATCAGATGTTCAATAGCCATTTTGCTATCAAGACTAAGCTTCAAATGCTCACCGGCCCCAACTTCGAGTGACAGTGTCAGATTGTTGTGCCCTGGAAAAGCGCTCAAGATCTTGTCATACCCGTTGTCACTAAACAATTCAGGAAACAGATGCAGTGATGCTGGCGTGTGATTTTGTTGTCCCTAAGTCTTGAAAGCTCCAAGTGAAAAGATTGAGACCGATGCAGTAAGCCTGGTTCGGCGAAGTTATAGGGCCACCCCCTCAGAAGCGACCTACAAAAATTCGTAGATGCATTCGTGATATCTCAAATTGCGCATTCACAGTCTTCGAGGCTAATTTCTAGTACTCACCTACCAATATTCTCGTGTAGCACACATTCAATAGAGTGACGCATCTTGCTTCGAAGCATGGCTAGACATGCGAAGAATGCGAAGCAGGCGATCCAGCATCAGCATTTGGGGTCCAGTGACGCTCTAGAAGCGGTGATGCAGCATCCGACCAAGGCTCGTTCCCCTTCAGCTACTCTCCTATGCCGATGAAGTGTCAGGTCGTATGTTTTCTCCTTTCTTGCACTGAGCTTTCGGAGATAAAGTTTACAATTGCTCATTGGTCACAAATCGGGACCGAACATAAATGCTGTTGAAGCCCCTGAAGTTTTGCTGGGGACGCGTGGATGCATGCGAAATTTAAGTCAGGATCCACATGCGATAAGTGATCTTCACAATTTGAGTCTGGATGACGACAGCAAGATCTTCTTTTGTTTGCCTTTGCCTTTGCCTCTAGTTGACTGTTTTCTTCGCTATTATCCGTGGTGGCCTTCATTTTGATCACGATGGAGGACTTGAAGACAACAGCGTCCGCAGATATCGATGACCACCGTGATGGAACATCGAGTCGAGGCGTGCGCAAGTATCATGGAAACGATGGTGTTATGCTTATTCCTCGCCCCAGTGATGACCCTCGAGACCCTTTGGTAGGTTTAGCTTGATATGCTTTGTTACCTTTATTGACAGCACCAGAATTGGCCTATGAGAAGGAAGATTCTCATTGTTGCAACCTTATGCCTCGCAACATTTGCAGGTTTCTCGGGTGGCCTATCTCTGCAACTGGTTCCAGCGCCTCAGTCGAAGCTATATGGGGTGACAACTACTCAGATGGCGTACCAGGTTGGTGATATACGACATATGGCGGGATTATCTAAGGGCCGCTAATTATGTCTAGAATTCATGCGCACAAGGAGGCATGGCCGGAGGCGGCTTTCTGTTCTTCCCACTTGCCCGCAAATTTGGTCGCAGCTCAGCGATATTTTGGTCCCTGTTCGGACTCATGGCATCTCAGATTTGGGCAGTATGCATGACTTCCTCGGGGGACTACTCGAGCTATCTCGGCTCGCGATTCTTAGCGGGCTTTTTTGGGACTGTCACAGGCATCCTAGGTCCAAGAATTCTGATCGATATGTTCTTTCTCCATCAAAGAGGAAGAGCATTCACAGCGTTCCACTTCTGGTTTGATTTCGGCACCGTTGCTGGACCTACTGTAGGAGCTTTTGTGGCTTCTGGAAGGTCTTGGACTGCAACTGTGTGGTATGCATTTGCACTCGCCACATTTGCTTTCATTATGTGCTTCTTCTTCCTGCACGAGACTGCCTGGGACAGAGAACTTGGTGCAATTAATCAAACCCCCCCGAAAGGCTTCGTAGCAAACAGGATTGCCACGTTCTTTCCTGGAACAAAAGTCGCTCCAGCTATCAGTTGGCTCGGATTTGTAAGTGCATTTGCATCTCAATCTCGAATTCTCAACCAATAATTTTTGTTGGGCGGGCAAAGATGTTCCGAGCAAGCATTTCTCTCTTCTCATGTGTCATTTCAATGCCCAAAGTTGTTTCAGGCAAAAGCCCAATCCACTCACTGACAACTCTCACAGCTCGAGGTGGCAGGCCGTCCTTTTATTGTAGCGTTCACACCCGTTACCATAATCCTCGGGTGCTTCACGCTCGTCTCCTTCGGCATGTATGTCGCCATGAGTACGTTGAATTCTTCCTTCCTTTGCCATTCATCCTCGAGATCATCAACGAGAGCGGCTCTTCAGACGATATCCTCAGATAATTTCCTCAAAAGTGTGTACTGATTTCTCTATAGACTCCATCACACCAGTCTGGCTTCAAAAGCCCGAGAAAGTCGGCGGCTACGGGTTCACCTCCCATCAAAACGCACTTTGTAAGTCCTCTCACCATCGCAAACACCGCCTTTAACAAGACATCAGTTTCATTCACACATTGGATCGGCGTCTCTTTAGCATGGCTATACGGCCAACTCGTCTCCGACCGCCTACCCCTCTGGATCTGTTCCCGCCGCGGCGGAACCTGGAAGCCCGAATACCGCCTCCACGCCCTCTGGTTCCCAGCCCTACTCTGCAACCCCATCGGACTTGGTGTCTTCGGCTTAGCGCTACACTCGCACCTCCACTGGATCGTGCTCGCCGTTGCTCAAGTCCTGGTAACATTCGGCTCCCTTTCCTGCACACCTATCACCGTCAATTACGCATGTGAGATCTTCACTCCTGCTCCGGCTGAGGTGGCGATTATCTTGAACCTGTATCGGCTTGCGTATGGGTTGAGTATCGCTTTTTACATCAATCCGTGGGTGGATTTGATGGGGTTTAATTGGGCGTATGGCATGATGGCTTTTTTGCAGGCGACAAGTTTTGGGTTCGTGGGGTTGTTGATGTGGAAGGGGCATGAGATTCGGGAGTGGAAGTTGGGAGGCTTGTTGAGGAGTGAGGAGGGTGAGTGTGTTATTGATGAGAAGCATTCTGTGGGTGTGGAAGCGTAGTATGATCACTGATACGGGTGAGAACCCTCTAGATTGCTTGGCTAGGAGCTCGTAGATGACTTGCTAAAAGAAGAGATGTTAATGAAAACTCCAAGCTAAAAATGGAAATCTGGGCTTCTCCCACGTTCGAACTGGTGCATTTGCAAATGTAATGAAAGCCACTGACAAAAGGACTCTTGTCATCACATGATCTGTAGCACATCCATGACATCAGTATTACTCCTTTTCAGTCCTCTCTTCCATATCACATTAGACCCAGAAGATCAATTTCTACCTTATTCTCTCGTTCGTTAGATACTTCGACCCCTCGCTACACTCAAGTGGATTCAATAAAACTCTCGACGTCCACAAAAGCAATAGCCTACTAATCTCCTGCACAACATTGCACATCACTTCCCAGCTTTAGCATATATAAGTTTGCCTCCTGCAAAGCTCAAGCCATCCGCCTCGCCACTGTAATCCCATCATAAACACTTCTCAAAAAGCCATTCAGCAAAACCTCAGTCAAGCGAACCATCCCATCCCCCCTAGCCCCTCGCTCCTCGCTTAACCAAGCGACCATTTTATTTTCACTTTTCACTCTTCACTCCACTGCGCCGTGCCTCGCTTCACTTGTAGGCTAAAAGCAAAACTCACCTCGCCACACCACCCAAACCCCCTCCTCCCATTCCCAAAAAAAACTTCCAAAAAATTAATGTTCTTGAGATCCCTCAGGCGCGAGTCGAACGCGCGACTGTTCAATTGTTAGCAATTGACTGAGAGCATTTTTTGCTTTTGGAGTGGTTGATCACTAACCATTCCGGTGAGACTGTTCTATTACAGCCGGACGCCATAAACCAACTAGACGACCGAGGGTGGTAGGTTTGATTTCAAAAATGTCTTATTTAGGCCTATACGGGAGAGAAAAGAGAGGTGGCGAAGGTGAGTGGGGGTGTAGGATGAGGAAGGGTGGATATTTGAGTACAGCCCCACGGGAGGGTGGGACGGGATGGATGGGTGGGGATTGGTGTAGTGGAGAGGCTAGGTAAGTGGGGTCTAAAGGGACTTAGAAGATGTGAAGGAGTTTTGAAGTCTCTAGGTTGCTTTGCCTTGGAGTAGCTTGAAAGTTATTGGTAAAGGAGTTACATGTTCTAATCTTCTAATTCCAAGAATGCAATGTCTTATGCCTTGATTTTGAGGCAAGGTATGATGAGCTATTTTTAGGTATTTCAGTCTTGGAATTTACCTAGGTACTTGTATGAGTAACATGCTTGAGCAGAGTTCGTTCACAATTACAGGAGGGCTTAAGAAATCTTGCTACTTGTCAGTTGCGCCTAATTCAATTATTGCGCATTTCAAAATTTGCAAAGCTCTATTTAGATTTTGATTTGCCCTTTACTTACAAGACACGATGGTAGACAGAGGTGGAAATGAACACGTAGTCAAGAGATAGATGCAGTACAATTTTCTGGAAACGATAACGACGACCATTATATTTACAGACTAAATCCCAACCAAAGCAAGTCATTACCACCACTCTCCACCCCCAGTCATAAGACATTAGATATTACACCGAGTATCTGCGCACCCATCTACCCGATCTGAACGCCACCAATGCATCATCTATGGGATATACGCCACAACATCGTCAGCAATGAGGTCCTCCAACCCAGTCAAAACCTGTCTCTTTCCATTGAAAGTCTCGCTCGTATCGTCTCCGCTCAAGGCGCCGGAGATAGCCCCCGCAACATCTGTCGGGCCGTCAGAGAAGACCTGAGAGAAATCTTGATTGAGAGATGTGACGGATTGGTCGGGAATCAAGTCGAGAGCATCGTCTGGTAAGTCACGCACCTGAAAATAGAATCTGTCAGCCTGTGTTTCGTGGGGAGGTCTCAGCCGATGGTAATTGGGACGGTGATTGCGCCAGTGCAGACGCCGCAGTCGCCGGATAGGATATCGTTTCCATTTCCTATGTTGTCGTTTGAGCCAGAGTTGTTGCCGTCATTGCTTCCGTCTGTTGATTGCATTAGTTTCATTGAATCTGGAAGGGACATAAAAAGCATACTGCCAGATGCGTTGCCATCGTCTCCATTACCGGCAGAGTTGTTATCGCCATCAGAATTTCCATTATCAGATGGCGAGCCGATGACAGAATCCGAGGAGCCAGGTTCGAGAGGGACAACGACGGCGTCGATGATATTGCCGACATAGGTACCAGGAGTTTCTGGGCTGGGATTTCTTCTCACCTTCTTGCCGAGCGAGATGCCATTGTTGCCACCTGTAATCGCACCGTTAACAAATCTGTTCGTAGAGGATTCCTGGAGAAGGAGCTTCTCGACTGGGAAAACTTACTCAGAATATCATTGCCATTGCCGAATTGATCATTTGAACCACTTCCATTTCCATCGCCTGATCCGTTGCCAGATGCATTTCCATCATCACCATTACCCTGGATATTTGTTAGACATTCCCCATGCAACTCTGAAGTGGCTAGGGACTCTGCTGAACCAGCTTCAATAGAAGAGTAACTTACTGCAGAGTTTCCATCACCATCGCCGTTACCATTGCCGAATGGCGAACCGACGAGTCCTGAGATCAGGTCGCCGAGATCTTCGGAAGAGCTTGAGGTTCGGCCAATCTTCAAACCGCTGTTCCCACTGAGAATGCCGTTGGAGTTACCAAAGTCATCCCCTGAGCCACTGGAATTCTGTTAGTAGGAAAGCTTGATGCGGGCAGGACATTGCATGCCTGCCGTTGCCATCTTGTGATCCATTGCCAGATGCCTGGGAGAGTTAGTGAGGTACAATATACAAAAGCGAAAATGTCTTACATTATCACCATCATTGTTGCCAGCAGCATTGCCTATCCAAGGTGTGAGTAGCGCATTCCATACCTTCACAGCGCGAGAAGGGATATTCATAGTGAATCATGAAAATCGGGGACACGAACCATTTCCGTCTCCTGTAGAGTATATTAGCAGTATATTCAAAAATTGTAGGGTACGAAGGAACTTCACCATTTCCATTGCCAAAAGGTGAGCCAACCAAGCTCTCAATGGATTCCAAAGCGCTAGAGGTCGACGATGGGCTGTTTGGAATAGGGACAGCAACGATAGCTGTAGCCAAAGCAAATACGGCGAAGAAGGTTTGGGTCTTCATTTTGAATCTTGAAAATGTCACTGTCTGAAAGAGGTCGTAGGATGAATGGCGGCTGGGTTGAAGATGGCTGGCAGAGGATATCGAGGGAATGGGTGATAAAGAAAAGTCGCGGGTCATGAACTTGTAACTTCATATATTGAGATCTTCCACCCCTGTCTGTCTCGATCCGATGACGCCTAATCGGACAATAATGATTGACATAGGAGGCTGAACAGTGCAACTCCCGATGTCATCAAATCGAGATCAGATTCTCCACGTCGCATCGATCTTTAGCTCGGTAGGTGAGTTTCCCCGATGGCTCGAAAACCCTCGGTTGAAACCACAGATCCGCTTGTATCCTCGCAGGTTCCAGCTGAGTGGAGTAATCTTCATGTTGATCTGTTGACGTTCATCTGTTCATACGGAAGTTGCGCAGCGCAGGCAAGCATCAAAGACAATGTTATCGAAGATCTTCGGAACTCCACATCACTACCTGAAGGTTCCTGAGCTAAGAAGCTAGGAGACTAAATTCGGAATGAAGATCAACGGAGTAATTAAAACAGCCACTCGCGTCAGCCTCGTAGTAAGGGAAATGCCTTTGACTGGATAGTTTGGGTAAGGAGACTTCTCCACTTCGATCTTGTTCAAGTGCTAGAGGCGGAAGCATCGAAGCTTAAAATGAGGCTTAAGTGCAAATGCGGTTAGCTCCATGATTCATGCAATGGTGATCTGCCATTCCGGGGGCGAAGCTATGTTGACGCCGTCAACTTGACGGCGGATGACTTCTGGAGTTCAGCCCAAGTCAAATCTCTGCGCCGCCAATGGATTCGGTTGGCGTCATCATATCTTCCTGGCGGAGGTCAGTCCGCGAGACATACGAATCCAATTTTTCTGCAGGAACATTCCGTCGCACCACATTTCCACTCGTACCCAGAAATGCATGCTGCACGGTTGAGGATGCTGCTCCCCACGAGACACGGGAGATTAAGGTTATGGAGAATAATCTCTTGCCGTTCCCGAGGAAGAGAGATGATCTGAGATCCGCAATAACGGTCGTACAGCCGTTTCGTGCTCAGAATTTCTCCACTTCTTCAACATGAAATGTATGCCTTCTTACCCAACACTTGTGGTGCACTTGCAGTGAACCCCTATGGCGACCCTTCAGGGTCGTGAGGCTTTTCTCGAGCTCGATTGAAAGGCGCCTCTGACGCCATTTCAGGACTTAGACAGGCGTGCCAACATGACAAGTTTTCTGGCGGTTCGACTGGATGTGGTAAGGTGAGGGAGCAGTACTGTAAGAATATGCCGAGGCACGATCCACAGTAGCAGACTGCCCGGTTGCATCTTTGCGGAGTCTGAAATCTGGGTGAGCGCAAATATGCGACGGGTAGCTGTCGGAAGTGCAGATCCTCCGGAAACTTTTGATCGGTAGTGAAGACCGGTCAGCAGCTAACCCAGGATACAGAAATTGAGGTTATTCGGGCGAGGAACGGCGGGCATGGAGGGAGG
The DNA here is from genome assembly GCF_001500285.1 of Mollisia scopiformis. Lineage (NCBI taxonomy): Eukaryota > Fungi > Ascomycota > Leotiomycetes > Helotiales > Mollisiaceae > Mollisia > Mollisia scopiformis. The sequence continues at coordinate 1,647,247 of NW_017263581.1, forward strand.
ATGCGAGGATGTTGTGACGTTGGCGTTTAAGAATGAAGCGAACAGCCGCTGTCTCAAGCGCCAACCTTTTCTGGATGCAGATCTACAACGCTTTTCTACTTTCGTACGCATTTGGACTGAGCCCAAACTATACGCTATTGGACCTTGACGACTCAGCACATCTCTTCCCAACGTCAGGAAATACCCACGTTGTGTTTGATCGCAGTATCGAAATAACATCAAAGTACCTAGGTACCGAATGACTGGCCCTTCTTGGCACTACGACCCTGCAGTCTTTGGAGGGTGATATCGCGCATGCATTATGACACCTACAATATCTGACGCTGCCGGAGTACCGTACTGCACACCGCATGAAGGAAGCTTCCCTTCATTTTTGGATCATGAGAATCGAGTACTTGATGAGCTTCGAGGAGGTTCATCCAAGCAGGACAACTTCGGAAGAGGTGAGAATCCCAGTTCAAGTCAGAAACCTTGAACCTTGGGTACCGAGTGTATGGAAGCAGCTGTCCCGGATTTGTGCGTGTGCTCGGTTTGCTCGTTCCTGAATTTATGGAGATGATGTACTGCTGCAGATCGTTTCAAAGCCTAATATACTTTGCAACTCCAAACCCCAATGTAATGTCCCTTAGATAGGAAAGATTAGCATGGGATGTTTCCTTCGGGAATTAAAGTTAAGGATTGCCCAGATCGGTCAAACTAACGTCCCGTGTTATATTCAAGTGGACAGAGATCAGATCTTGCGGCTCTAGACGGACAACGTCAGCCTCCTTCTGACCTATCAGAGTCTTTGCTTTCAAATATCTAGCTAAGATCAGCAAGACGTTAAACGGAGACTTCTACGTACTGCAAAGGATGATCATCAACGTGCTGAAAGATTGTTTGACAGCTTCTCTGGACTAGAGATTTTGCTCTCGAGTGAGACTTCAAACTCCTATGATATCATTCATCGCCGATTGAATTTAGCTTCGTTGTATGATAGCAGCGTCCCGGCAATAGCACTGCGTGGGTAATAGATGCTCCATCGGATGCAGAAACTTGTACGTACAATTACACGGATACTCCACAGAACGAGATGTTTGTTCCTCATCATCTGTTTGTCGGGTAATGGATCTGCTTCTTGGCTCGGAACAATATATTTGAGCAAAGATATAAGGACGTACAGGACTCCCTTTGTCAAGCTTCATCTCTCTTTACAACACCCTCAACCTTCTCAATTCTCCAGAGGTCGAATTATCTCATCTCTCTCAAGTCTTCTCCCTTCTATCCTTTACAATGAAGACATCATTGGTGTCATTGGCTGTTCTGGCCATAGCAGTCTCTGAGGTTGCTGCATTTCCTGCCCTTGCCGCAGAGCATGCTGAGCGACTTGCCAACTCACAACGTGGCAAGCGAAGCACTCTTGCTCGAAGTATCCACAAGAAACGAGTTACATTCGATCCAGCTTCTCAATATACCAGCACCACTGGTGCACATGCCTTCGTCCCACCAAACTTTGCCGCTGGTGATGTTCGAGGTCCCTGCCCCGGTTTGAACGCCGCTGCCAACCACGGATATATTCCACACAACGGCGTTGGTACTATGGGTGACTTTGTGAACGGCACCAATGAGGCGTATGGCATGGCCTTGGACTTGGGTGGTTTCCTGGCCGTGTACGGTTCTGTCTTCGACGGTTAGTCCTCTAAACACCGTTCTCTTATATAAGACTAATAACAAATGTAGGAAATCTTCTCGGATACTCTATCGGTGGCCCAACATCGCTTAACCAGCTCCCCCTGAACAATCTCCTCGGCCTTACCGGAGCACCCCAAGGCCTCTCAGGCTCCCACAACAAATACGAAGCTGACACTTCTCCAACACGTGGGGACCTCTACCTCTATGGCAACGACTACGAGGTCCAAGTTCCCCAATTCCAACAATACTATGATGCACTCATAGAGGGGGTCGATGCGGACACCCAATACGCCAATCTGATCGATTTCCGCATTGCCCGCTTCAACGACTCCATCACTCGCAACTCCCACTTCTTCTACTCTCCCTTCGCCGGTGTTCTCGTCTCGCCAGCCGGTTTCTCCTTCCCTGTCCGCATGATGGCAAACCACTCTGCCGAGTTCCCAGAAGGTTCGCTCAGCAAGGCACAGCTCATGTCCTTCTTCTCTATCACAGGTAAATCGGGCAAGTTCGTATACACAGTCGGCCACGAGCGCATCCCAGATAACTGGTACAAGCGCGCCATCGGCGACGAGTACACCATCCCGGGCTTCTTGGCCGACGTCCTGGACTTCGGCGAGAAATACCCTCCTCTCCTCGACGTGGGCGGAAACACCGGCAAGACGGATTCCTTCACACCAGTCGACATTGGATCTTTGACCAAGGGCGTTTTCTCTGCAGCAGATCTTCTTGAGGGGAATAACCTTGAGTGTTACGCGCTCCAGATTTCTCAGGCTGCGCTGCCAGATATCCTGGGTGGTGCCGAGACCAATATTGGAGATCTGACGCAGATTTTGAAGCCGTTGAGTGATAATATTGCGGAGAACTTGTTGGGGTTGGGATGTCCTACTCTGAACGGAATTGATGATTCGCAGTACGATGTCTACCCAGGGTACAACAACTGCCCCAATGGCTGTTCTGGGTACTCGAGCTAGATGCTGATTTATGAGGATGATAAATTGGAGTTGGCAGGTTGTTATGATTTTCATTTCTTGAATCGATCGTATTGTAATGATAATGACTTGTTTGAGTTGGGTGGAGGGTGTAATAGAGGATGGTGTCTTGTTCTGTACTGTACATAGATAATTTCTTAATGTATCAAGACTTAATAATCAATGACACGAACTTTCTTCCTAACTTCGAGCTTCATTTTGCGTCCTTTCCTCTGTCTAGATTCGTTGTCTCCATACACTGTGATCACCTTTCAATCGACGACGCAGCGTCGATGCTGGACCAGACCGAGAGACAGCTCAGCTTACAGCATGCTAGAAATTTATACAAAAAAGACGCGAACAGCAATTTAAAGCACTTTACATCATCACTGAGTTTCGGCAGCCGAATCACTCACATTTAGACGTCAAGATGTCAAGCAACCTCGAATATCTTAAACACGTGACAGCGCGTCCGCTCTCCACATGAATTTCCAGACCTGAACGCAACGCGTCCTGAACACTCAATCTCAAGATTCTCAACGCAAAACCTTCCATCCTTCAATAACCATGGATTCAGCACCTTCTCCGTCCTCTCCACCCTCCCCACCCTCCCCAACTCCCTCCTTAACCTTCGACAAATTCCCAGACCTCCCAACCGAGTTACGCAGGGTCATTTGGAAGCTCGCGCTTCCAGGTCCTCGAATCGTCCATCTCAAGCAAAAGCTATTGAAACAGCCCGAAGGCCGCTGGTGGGAGAGAGTCAGATCGGATGTTGCGATGTGGGAATGTGACAAGCCATTCGAGGAAAATGAGCCAGATTCTGACAAGGAGGTTGCTGCTGAAGATGAAGGCACAGATTCAGACTCACAGCAAAGCTCAGACTTCGGAGTCAGAATGTACAGACCTGACTCGCTGTGGGGATACAGCACAGAGACCGAAATACCTGCTATGCTGCTTGCTTGTCGGGAGTCTAGAGATATTGCGCTTGGATTCTACCAACCTTTATTCGCGTCGCTTGGGGCAAAAGCTCAGGTATACTTCGATCCTCATCGAGATACCCTCTTCATTGACCACGAAACATTTCTCTGCGAAGATGACGAGATGGCGGGCTGTCTCACGGAGGACATATTACCAAGCGACTTAGCAGAAGTCCGGGAGTTGGCGATCGAAGGTCTGGGCCCTTACCTCGATGAAGGAGTAACGTTTGGTAAGTCATTTCCCTGGCATTTCTTTCCCTCGTTGGCAGCGAAGAAGCTCCAATTGCTCCAATGCTGCTCTATTGAACTATCACTGATGAACAAGCAGAGGTTTGGCTGATCAACGTCGTCGACATCTCTGATCTCTTCCCCAATGTCAGCAAGGTTACAGAAATATGTGCTCATTTCACTTATGGGCTCCAAACCCATATCGGCCAAAAATATGTTGATCTCAAGAAAGCGGAATTTGGTCAAGATGAAGAAGACATATATGTGAAGGATAGATCAGGAGACCATCCTCCGTACGGCACTTTCTATATGAGAAATCTTCGTATTGATCGATCATTCATCGATTGGGACAATTTCATCGATCGACAAGTACCATCCGTGCGTCTAGAAGACGATCTTTTCGAGGAGTTGAGCGAGTGGCGAGAACAAAACAAAGGTTTCAAGGCGTTCAATATCAAGTTAGACGTTAGAGGCCTCATTCCTGCTGCAGACGAGAGACTTCTATTGCACGATGCGGCACTATTCGAGAAAGAGCACAACAAGGGAGAATGGCTCTCATACAGGGATTGGGAACTGGATATTCAATCTAAAGAAGTTCCTGCGCACTTCTTTACATGAGTACCTTCTATGGCTGCCGACGAGAGAGCGAGGGATTCGAAATACGGCATGGATCATGATAGGGTGAAATCAGAGCCTATATGATCGATGTTCCTAATCTTCGCTGTGGCATTGGCGGAGGTACATTGGGTGAAGTGTATAGTCAGGGGGAGAAGATCGACTTTGCATTGCCGACACAATTGCCTCCAACAGCTAGATATTAGTAGGATCTAAATGATTCTATTGCCTTTAACCCTTCTTCAACATGTGCGTGCATCCAGTGAGAAACTACAAATGATCATTGTTCCCGTGAATTTCATTAGTGCACAAATCAGAGTAACTCGAATGTGTACAGTGCGCGACTGTATTGAACTCGAAAACATAACTCCTCAAAGCCACTACAGCAGATCACAAAAAGGACGTCATTCCTCTTAATATCAAAACCTAAAATCCGCAAGGCTAGCCAATAGCTAAATACGCATCCGCCTTCTCCGCTTAGCCCTCGTCCCCCACCCAAGTACCTATCACCGCCTACCCATCTTATAACTTTAAACAAGCACTTCCATGCCATAAGCTCACATGGCATAGTGGTTGGGGTCTCCATTTCAGGACAATTGTGATGCTAAGAGGAGGAATAGGGATAAAATCGCCTGGCCCGCATACGAACGAATCGCGACTTTAAAAACTGCACACGACACCGAGCAAGTTTTCTACGACCTACCCACTTCGGTGGTTAGGTCTGAGTTTTTGCTTTTCTCGCTTAATAACTTATTTTAGTATTCGCTGTCGTCTTTTTTGTGGTTTTGCTGAATGGTAGATGGGAGACATAAAACCGCTTTTTTAGCCGAGTGTAAATAATCTACCGAAAGTAGGGCTTAACACTTGAAGACCTTCGGATAGTCTACGGAGATTTGCTTTTAATATGAATCTTAGTGGGAGATTCTTATTGTGAATATTTATGTGTACTTTTACAAAGGCTTCGCAAAAACAATCAAAACGCAATTTCAATGTGATCTTCGTCCTACTCACAACCTATCTGGGTGAGATGAAATTCAAAGGTTTCCCGAATCAATCTTTGCATATTCTTCCATGGAAACGCTCTATACGTGAATTGTTACTTACTACATTCTCAAGTCTACAACATAGGCTCCAAAGGTTTGTAATCCAGTTCCAAGTAGACCCAAGTCGTGGATTGGAGCGTTGTTGATATTATACCTGATCGAGGTTAGTCTCTTTAAGTCTCCGCTTTAACGTTGAAGCCATGCACTTTGTAGTCCATTTCTGCGAGTCAGGAATCAATAATTAAATCACATCTTCATGAATGTTTTTCAAAACATCAACTGAAATCAGAAGTCGGGATACCAGTCACGTGGTGCCTGGGATTAAGGTTCTTACCTCGATTTTGAAGCCGTCGATATCACACGTGTTTGGCCCAGTCTTAAACATACCAGCTACCATCTCATGGCCTACTGATTTCTTCGCTACAATTTAATTTTCAAGTTGTTTGATCATCTGATGCCGCATACCGCGCGGACGCCGCTCAACGCGCATTTCGCGCGAAATGCGCAATTCGCGCCATTCGCGCCATTCGCGGACCTCTCGATCGCCAGATATCAACTCGAAGCCGAAGCGAGTCCACGGCAGTCAATCGAGGTCATTACTGCGTCCACGGCTCAACACTTTCTTCGTCTCAAACTCAATGTTCCAATATCACAAACACTCACGATGCACAAATCTTGCAAGCACAACATTCACTCACCAACCTATCATTTCGACTTGAGCTACCAATCCTCTCCCGTGCCAGAGATGAAGTCACACACTCGGTAACGCTGTACTCGATGAAGAGATCTTCGTTTTTCCTCCTTATTCTGGGGTTCTGTTCTGTATTCCGCAAAGCAAGACGGTCCGTACTGAAATCTCCGAATAGTGTGACTCTGCAGATCTGTTTCATTGCACAGGTATAGAAGCAGAACTGTTGCTTTGAGTTGTGTAGCAACGTTCATTGCTGGATGTTCGGGTCTTTCTTGCGGTCTTGACACGGGGTTCAACGGGTGAGCGAAATTGGCTCTATGGTGTCGAGGTGTGGGAATCCTAATGTCATACAAGTCTCAACGTGGAATTCGAGTCTGAAGATTAGTCCTCCCAAAACTCAACGACGGTTCACCATTACTTGAGATCCACAACATGTTACCTCTACACACAACAAAACACTCGTCCCAGCTGAGAATGTTTTTTCGGACTGTGTGGAAGTCATTCAAGATTCTGTGCTGGCGTGGGTACTCTACCCTTACTTGAGCAACGTTCTCACAAGGTTTCGCTCACGAGCATAAAATTTCTCTCTGGACTTTCTGAATGCTGTGGGAAATTGCGAGGTTACCTTCAGAACGCGGGGAAGTTTCTCAATGTTCCATCCGCTCCAGTGTTTTGTCCACAAACAAGAGCTCTCAAGCAACAATGCACATTTGTATCGAGACCCCGATCAGTAATAGGGGCGAGAGACTTGTACATATAACTGAGGGCCTACAATGTCTAGTCTCATCTTCGTCTTTTCAATGCTCACCTTTCCCAACATGATGAGTTTCCCACTACTCGCAATTCTTCTTACACTCACGAGCCTTCAGCTCACAATAGCATCACCGCTCAAACCTCGCAACCCAACATGTAGGCAAACGAAAGTTGCTGTTCTAGGTGCAGGCACAGCAGGAATTACTGCGGCCCAGGCATTACACAACGCCTCCATCTCAGACTTCCTCATTATCGATGTCAATGACTACATTGGTGGCCTCCTGCATCACACAAACTTTGGAAAGAATCTAGCAACAGGACAACCATATACCATCGAACTTGGAACAAACTGGGTACAAGGACTCGGACATCCTGGAGGCGCCGAGAATCCCATCTGGACATTGGCCATGAAGTGGGGACTGAATACCACGTACTCGAACTAGTCGAGTATCCAAACTTTTGACGAGAATGGAGCGGTTGACTATGCTTACCTGCTTGACGACTATGAAACAGCATATGGGACAGTCGAACAAGATGCAGGTCGAATCTTGAAAGAAGACCTCCAGGATCGAACCTTTCGTTCTGGACTACTGGTTGCCGACTGGTTGCCCAAAGACGACATGCACAAACAAGCTGCCGAATGGTGGCAGTTCGACTGGGAATACGCCTGGCCTCCAGAGCAATCGTCTGAGACCTATGCTGTCATTGTAACTTACAATGATCCTTCTATACCAAACGTTGAACTAAGCTAACAAGCCCCACGGAACTACAACGATACATTCTACCAATTCAGCGACGAAAACAACCTCTGCACCGACCCTCGCGGCTTCAGCTACTGGCTCCAATCCGAAGCCTCTACCTTCCTCACCCCCAACGACCCCCGCGTCCTCCTCTCCACAAACATAACCTCAATCGACTACTCTGCCAAGGACTACGTGACCATAACCACCTCCACCGGGTCCTGCATCCAAGCCTCCTACGCAATCTGCACCTTCTCCGTCGGCGTCCTCCAAAACGACCTCGTATCCTTCACCCTGCCCCTCCCCCCCTGGAAAGAATCCGGCATCGCCCAAATGCAAATGGGCACCTACACGAAAATCTTCTTCCAATTCCCACCCTCGCCCTCGGGTTCCTACTTCTGGGAAACCCCCTCCTCCTCCGCCGACACGCAATTCTTCCTCTACGCCGACCCTTTCGAGCGCGGCTACTACCCGGTCTGGCAATCCCTCACCGCACCGGGCTTCCTGCCCGGCTCCGGGATCATCTTCGTGACCGTGACAGCCGCGCAAGCGTACCGGGCCGAGAACCAGGACGACGAGACGGTGAAGAATGAAGCGTTAGCTGTGCTGCGGAGCATGTTTGGAAACGACAGCGTGCCGGAACCGATCCATTTCTTGTATCCGCGCTGGACGACGACGCCGTGGGCGATGGGGAGCTATAGTAATTGGCCGCCGGGGCTGAGTCTGCAGATGCATCAGAATCTGCGGGCGAATGTCGGGAGGGTGTGGTTTGCGGGGGAGGCGAATAGTGTTTCTTATTTTGGGTTTTTGCAGGGTTTGTTTCTCTTTCTTCTTTGGTGGGGGGGGGATGATTATGCTGATTTTGTTTGTGTCTAGGTGCTTATACGGAGGGTCAGTATGTTGGGGAGGCGGTCGCGGGGTGTGTTAATAGCAGGTTTGAGTGTAGGGATGAGCCGCATTATGAGGATATTAAGGGGTATACTACTGGGAGTTCGATGCTTCAACAGAAGAATGGGTGGTTTGTGGATAGTACTTCATTTTGAGATGGATTTGGGATTTCAAAAGCTAGATAATCTCAAAATACCTATACTCTCCCAACCATTGCTGTTTACGAACATTTTCCAGACATCTTTCTGCTGAATATTGCCTCTTGCTATCAGGGATCCTACTGGTTGGAAGAGCACACAAACACAACATTGAAAGCTTGAGCAAGTCCATTCTGAAGTAACTGTTTATCGAACTTCGGCTGATTGCGCAATTGCGCGATTCGCGTGTTTGTCGTCTGTCTCGTGTAATCTCTCTGTTGAAATAACATATTTTCTATCTGGGGTAACATGAGATCTTTTGCAGAGATCTATTGCATCTGGGACTTTGGAATGAAGAATACTCTGAGCATTCACAGGATCAGAGTAAAAAAACCCCTTGGTGTACTATCAGGAAAGCTTCCCATAATCACCACCTCAGTCACGCTTCTTGACTGGCCAGTAATTTCGAAAAAGCCAGACACATCCAACGAAGACTTCACGTCAATCACTTCTGGAAGGCACAAAACATAATTCAACATCGTACATTCCCCTAACTCTTCCTCCCTTCATCCTATGTACGTACCAACCAACCAACCATCCATCCCATACAACACTAGCATAATTACACGACAGATATATGCCCTTCTTCGCTTCGTCATCATTCGCATACGCCAAGAAAAACTGCCAATGGCAGATTTAGAAAAGAAGACCCTACTTTCAAGTTGTGTCGAAAGAACAAAGTTTCGCCATTACGGGGAAGAAAAAAAGACAAAAACATGCCTGCCCATTCATCAACCATGCATACCCATACGCCGTTTGTGTCTTCATGCCATCCATACTCATGCATGTCCAGTAGAACAAGAAAAGGTCGTTCCGTATGTACACCTCTGATTATACCGAGGCGGAAAAAAAAGTTGATATCTCGTAAACAAATCAACGCTATGCAAAAGAACGTGGAAAAGAAAAGAATTCTCGTTGAAAAGATTATCGTCATGAGAAATCGTCATCCCTTGGGCTCTGATTTTGGTCTCCGTCCATGATGTCCACTCTCAACACCAACTCCTTAGTCTCTCTGGCGATTTCGAAAGCAATGGGAGGCAGTGATTGATTCCAGGATCTCCATTGTCGGTCGCCTTCATCATCGTCTCGGCCCTCATTTGCGATGGCTCTGCCCATCTGGCCAGCTTCAAGTATGCGCTGTCTGAGTGTCGACAGCTTCTTCACAATCGGCTCGCTTTGGCTCTTCAATGCCGTATTCGACGTCATGGACGTTTCTGTCTCTTGTACGACTGTGCCAATGACGTCCGCAATAGCAGTGATTTGGGTTTCGATGGCAGTTATACCTGCTTCAGAGCGAATCGATGATACGAGAGACTGAATGTTTTGCACCAACAAGGCAGTTTGATCCTCAAGATATATCTAATCATGGTTAGTCGAATGTCTAGTAGAGTGAAAAGGGTAGTAAATTACCTTGAGTTCTTCGACATCACTATCTTGTGTTCGGATGCCGAAGCCTACCCCCATTGGCGTTGGAGGAAGATTCTTGTTGCCATTCAGAAAGCTATTGCCGTTTTGAGCTCCTCTAGACATGGATCGTTGTCGTCCTGCCCAAGATTCTTTTCCTGAACTTACGGGGCGAAGGGTAGACTGCCGAGGAGAATTGACCGGACTGTACATCGATGAATCGGCACTGATACGGATATTTCTGAGACCCTGGAATGGAGGTGCATTGCTCTCCTGTTGCTGCACTTGCACTGGGAGTGGACTTCGTACCGGGAAGAAGCCAGTTGTGTCGACTGGTTCCAGATTTCCATCGTCATCGTCCTCGAGCTCACCAGCCGGGGTCGGACGAATCTTGACTGTTCGGACAAGCTCGACAACGGCTGATGTTAAGTGTGAAGCTGCTGCATCGAGTAAAGAAACTGGCGACAAGCCATTTGCTGAAGCAAAGTTCTTTGAAGCTGTAATCAAGTTGTTGGCAGTTGCCGAAACTCTTGATTTCAGCTTGGCCTGTTGTTGAGCTAACTCTTCGCTGCTTGCTGGAGAATCGTCGATATCTTGAGTAATCCTTCGCACATTGACCACGACAGATTTCATAAACTCAATGACTCTTGCAGGATCGTCAGTACGTGCAATCTTCAGAAGTTCGTCAATCGAGATCTGAAACTTGGTAACGTGGACATCCTTCACACTACCATCTGGCGACGTGAAGCCACTGTCCTTGGTGAATTTTGACGCATCTTGCTGAATCTGGAGGCCAATCGAAGAAGCTCTTAGACTGCGAAGTTGCGTCTTCGTCCTGGCGTATCGGTTCCTCCAGTCCTTCACTTCTTCCTCTAATTTGTTGACAGTATTTGAGAGCTCTTCCTCCCTTTCGTAAGATTGACTGCTCCGTTCTGACAGCATCCGCATTTCTCTGAGGAACTCTTGCGCCTCTCTTCGGACCTCATCCGTGACCCTCTGCTGCTCTCTAAGCTCTGACCTCAACTCTTCGTTCTCCTGTTCCAATTCGGCATCCGCTCCAAGGCCTGTTGACTTTCCTGCTGACTCTCGAAGCTCTTCAATCTGTGATCGAAGCTCTCTTTCTGTATTCGCTTGAGACGCTCGCATACGATCTATTTCTGACTGAAGAGTATCGTTGAGATTCTGTGCATCAGCAAGTTGGTTTTCCAGCCGATTTCTCAGGTCGGTCCATTCTTTCTTCTCCACATTGGCTGCACTGGCTCGATTTCTCTCGCCATCCAAAACATTGTTTAACTCGTCGTCCTTCTGCTTGAGATTATCCTCCATAGCGTCTAACTTCTCTCGTAGTTCTGCTACTTGGGATTGGTAGTCGTCGATCAGCTTTTTGTCAGTCTTGAGGCAAAAGTTAGCAATCATCACTCTATTCAGTCCAGGACAGTCTTACCTCAGAGCCCCCAGAGCTTTTCTTACTCTCACGATTCCGGGCAGCTCCTTCCAAGCCAAAAGCATCTCCATCGTCATCATCATTATCTTCTCCTCCTGTCTCATCGTCTTCAACCATAGTACTTTTGTTGGGTACAATGGTATTGCTCTGAAAAGTCTTTGGTGTCGGTCTTCCAAAATCTCCAGGAGGTATTCCAGGTGAAGGTGGTATACCAAGAGCTGATCCATTCATTGGCGGTCGTGGCCCATTTCGTGATTCGCTTCGCATAGAGTATCCAGCTATGGAACTAGCATCTGAGGGTCTGCGCATGCGCGGTGGCATACCATTGACAGGAGTTCCATTGCCATTTCTGCTGGGCGGACCTCGTACTGAAGCCGGGCTGCCTATCCTACTTATATCACCAGCAGCAAATCTTGGGAACCTCCGCTCCAACTCGTAGAATACATCCGTTGCAAGGTCGCGGAATCTGGGTGGAGGTAAGGTTGAAAGCTTTTGCCTGGCTTGATTTCGCTTTGGGTGGAAAGAATCTTTGGGAAGGAGAAATGGTGGAGGTCCTCCTTCTGGGGCGCTCCCATTTGGCGTTCTTCTGCCGCTTTGTTGTCGTCGCAGTAATTCATCAAAGACATCCGTACTTAGTTCCTGGAATTGTACCGGGGACAACCGTAATAACTTGTCTCGCGCTCTGTTCGGCCTGGGGTTTCCTTTCTCATCCCGCAACGAGGCTGCGAGATATCGTTTTAGCGCAACATAGTGTTCTGATAATGTAGCCTCGAATTGTTCGTCCTTCCTACTCCTGCCACTCTCGCTCTGCGCATATAATCCGGTCCCAACACTTGAACGCGCGATCGAGCTGGGTGGTGAAGGGCCTCCAGGACTGCCCGCAGACGAGCCCCTCGGAGGGAATCCGCCATTCATCGTGCTGTTTGATCCACTTGATATTGGCGGTGACGCCAGCTGTCCGCGAGAATTGGGGAAGGGCGAGTCGGTATCGCGGTTCTGGTATTTGGAAATACCGGACCATTCACTGTCTCCTACAGAAACAGGCGACAAGGGGCCATTTCGGCCATTCATCGTAGAAGCTTTTGAAATATGTAGTGGCTGACTCCTGGGAGCGAGCACTCTCCTCCGCAATCCTCGATCTATCGAATGCGACCGAACTCTCAGATTGTTCAGCAGAACAGGAAAGAGAATCGTAAGGTCTTCTGAAAAGCCGTACACCAAACTGCCTCAGAGTGCAACGAGATAAAGCCTTGAAACGTCGTGGGCCTGGCAGGGTTGTCAAAGCGAGCGCGACAGCGGTTCGCTCCTAACGGCGTGTTCGAGATGGTGACAGAACACGAGTAGTATTATAATTATTCGAAGAGATGACTGGTAAGGACCGTGACTGTGATGCTGCACAGCGGACAATGGCAATGGCAATGACGTTGAAACGGAGGATGCGTTCGAGGAGGAGGCGTGGGAAAGGGAAGCGTCAGCTGGATTTTTCTGTGTTACCCCTTTGATGGCGGCGTTGGCGTCCTGGAGGAGCTTGAAGCGGCGCGTAAATTACTTCCTAGGTGCAGCACAGCGAGAGCGAGGCCTCGATTTGATTTGATAATGTCGATAAGGTCGATTAGAGTTTCGATTCCCGGGCAGCGAAGCTTTGGGAACTCGCAACGGATCCCTCGTGGTGGGCTAGATAGAAGGAACGGTGGATGAAGGCCAGAATCACAAATTAAACCTCACTCAATGTCAAGACAACAAAACCAAACATGTTTTTTCCTCACGCAGCAGATCATCCAGATATTATTTATCACTGCACTGCACTGCACTGCACACTCGCATCTCCACGGCCCAAGCAAGGCACCATCGCTTCAGGGGTAGGAAATTTAGTTCCCAAGAGGAAGGACATTCGCGCCGGGGTCCTGATTGGTGCAGGATGGTCAAGCATTGCAGTTCATCTCACTCACAAAAGCCGAAATGTGCATCCTCTGTGCCATGACGACGCCCAATTCTCAAGACCATCGGGTTGTTTTCCGCCTATCGACGTTGCGGAGGACCGAGGAGGCAAACTTGGCAAGGCAGTGGCCACGACTATGGGCTGGCTGGATGAGGGATGGGATGGGATGGGATGGAATTCTGCGACTCGCGGTCTCTGAAGGCTGGAAGGCTGTTGCTTGCTCGTCTAGCCTTCTCGAATTTTAAGCCAAGCCTCGAGTCTAGTCGCTTCACCGCTGAGGCTTCCTCACCCCTGAATCCAATCTCCAAGGATTCGTCCGTTGGAGACAGGCCCACTTCATCCGCGTGGCGGGTTACCAAATTGTACGTAGCCCTATGCAGAATGGGGACGAGACATTATGATACTTCGGCATAAAAGCTTTCCTGACACCGGTCTGGTAACTCAAAACGTTCATTTATCCACCCCACAGCCTCAAGTCCACTCAATTGAGGACATAGAAACGCAAGAAGCCTCCTTCATTGGGGAGATGATTCCTATTGTAGATGATCCTCAAACGCCTGATATGGGTATCCCCGTCCGCCAACGCCAACATGGTCTAAATCCATGTGAATCTCCATGCAAGATGGAATAACTAGAATCAAAACCAACCAAGTGTCCATACACTTGGAAGATTGGGCCATCTCTCTTGCCATTCACCAATAATCTCCGGAACTCGCTCATCAAACCCGGCTCGACTACCAGCAATTCCACTATCAAACCCTGATGGATTGGCTTCTCGTTCCTCTGTCGCTGCTTTATTCAAAGAGTCTGCCAGATCCAGAATTCCTCTTCCACCTATCAGAGCCTCCTCATGATTGTCCTTGATATCGACATTGATAACATGGACAGGGCGATTCAAGGGCGAACCCCGTTCCAGTAGATTGTCAATGACCGCATCCCAACACCTCTCCTCGCATGTAATAACTACGTCCGGCACCCCTCCTTCCAAACCTTCCGAACCGCGGTCTGCGTTGTGTTGAAGTCTGGGAGCACCAATCTGCCAGTCCTGCCACCTCTCTGGTCCCCATTTCACACCTCTGTTTCGCTCAAGCATGTTTAATAAACCATTCGCCCGATACAGCCGCGGGTCCTTCGACTCAAGTTCTTTGTACATACTGTCGTATGAGGTCTTGTTGAATTGGTACACGTTTGGCTTGTCAATGGAAGGGCCTGGAAGTCGGACTAGAGATCCTGTGCCGAACGAGATGACTGGGTAATTTGCGGCTGCAAGACGCAGATGCGATTCCATAGATCTGTGTTTAGATACGATCAGCTTGCTGGTAGATGTGATTCTTGAAATAGCCACGCACCTGTTCTGGTTGCTTGCACAAACCGTACAGAATTTGAGTTTAAATCCTCCTGGATCTTGGCGTTCTCCATTAGAGGTGCCATTCGCGGAGCCCGCCTGCGTTTGTGGTTGGGCCATGAGAGCTGAGATTTATTTGAAGGTTTTCGTGACTTCGTTTTCGTCCACGCAAGATCTAGACTTGCCACAATCGAGTGGTCAACAAGCCCAAATCCAGACCGCTTAAGACTTGTTCTCAGCCTTATTGCCACTGGTGCTGCTACAGTCAGCTTGTGTCACAAGAGTGCCTGTGTTTGGAAGTAAGACAGCTTAAAAACGCGATCAGAAAAAAAGTTGCGTAAATAAAATTTGTGTCATCACGAGAGGTAAGACAGCTCCAATATAGATTATTCATCATTTTGCATGCAAGAGAGGGTGAGAAAGAAGCACACTTACCAAACTCTACTCCATGGCAGGACGCAATGTTGTCGTGAAGTCACTATCGCATGTGCATGTTGCTGAAAGGTGTAGAGAGCCGAACTGATTTGACCATGTAAGCGCAGTGCTACGCGCTTCGCTGCAAGTGGTCTAGTTTGGCATAGGCGAGGTATGGAAAGGCAAACCTGCAAAACAGGCAAAATTCCATCTTCAAAAGTCACGATAGTATCAGCTCCCAAACATTAATAGGAAAATGATATATCTCAATCTCGGATCAAATCTGGAGAACGAACACGCCTAGAATCTTATGAAGAACCATTATAGTTCGCGCAGTCTCTACATCTCACGCTCGCCGCTCCTAATGGAATTGTCAGCTCGCCATGGGACTCGGCTACTTGTACCCCTTTTCCAAGCCATTTGGAAGGATGCCCCTGAGATACTCTCCTTACGCCTCAAAATTGCAATACAGGACATTTCTTAAGGTCTTGGAGCCACACTCGCGATGGTCGAGTCCTGAGTCCATTTGGTTTCACCATAAGACGTCTTCATCTTTTCGAAGTCGCTTGGCTTCAGGAGGACGGCAAACCAAGGAAATCCGAGGAATGAAGAACAATAGTCAAACTCCCAAAAGAGTCACGAGAGCCTCATTGTTACCGACCCTCGAGGATGTTCTCTTGGAGTGCTCTTACATCTCTCCCTCCCCTGGCTCTCGTCGGTACATTTAGTATTCCGCTTCCATATTCGCTTGTGAGTTCAGATGAAAGCACGGTACGAACGACGGTGGGCTTGATGGAACGGGGATCATCTTGTCTCACCAGGAGCCCTCCAGCATCTGTCTTGCAGCCAACACCAGGGACATGCGAATGCGATGAATGACAGATGGAAAAATAAATAGATGCGTGGAGTCGATAGAGCAGTTGTCCCACCCCTTTTGTCCCAGAAGCACATATTCTCCTCCCTAAATGAACAGGTTGGACAACAAACATGCCCCTCATTGGCTGGACAGGACTTGTTTCATACAGGGCGACCCGGTCTTCCATATTTAGAAATTTCGGGCTTAAACTCTGGATGCGGCCCATCCATCTCTGAGAAGAACGTGAGCATTATTAAAGCCTGGCAAGCCAGCAAGAGCCCCATCTCGAAGGATTTCCTGCACATATATTGCTCCTCACCCTCGAGGATTCTTAATGATCACGTGGGAACTCTGAATCTCTTCCTGAGATTCTTCATCGTCTCTCCGTCGCTCCTTCGCATCGGCGCGCTGCGGGGTCTTCCTGGTCGATATTCAAGGCGTCAGTGTTTGAAGTCGCCGAGATCTGAGCGCCCGTCCAACATCTAATTCCAGCACCGACTCCCCGTTTTAGGCCAGCGAAAGCACAGCAGATCTCCCTGAGTCTCTGGTTGTCCGAAGTCCATTGGTGCTGTCGATTGGGTGCAGCCCGGCACGGTGGGGTCAGCCCTTGATCTTCTTCTCTCAAAAGATCAGATTTCGTTTTCCCAAGAGCGCACAACCTGGTTGACTAAATCCGTATCAGCTTCCGGCCAATCCTCGAATCTGCCTCGAACAGGTCAACGTCAACGTGCTGTCCCTGTCGCATCAACAACAACCGCCAGATCAAACATTCCTCACTCCCTCCGGACATTTGCGGGAGGGTCATATTTTGGCGATCAATAACCCAACTGTCGGACGATCTGAGGCGCAGTGATCTGAGGAGTCTCGGGAGGAGACCCTGAGAGATCCTCTATCGACTTTTCTTGCGCAAGCGTGCCCGTCAACATCTGGTGGGATTCAAGCTTGCTGGCAAGCTGCCACCGTATCTGGGTTTCAATCATCGAGACAAGAACATTCAGAGTGGCGCGGTGCGGCTGTTAAGAGGCTTCCCCAATCACAAGCGGCCAAGATGACGGCGGTTATGTCTCCAACACTCGACACTTCGTCCCCATCACCAACTTCCCCATCTCCAGTGTCGTCGCCCTCCTCGAATCCGAACCATCCCCCATTACCACCTCTAATCACCTCTCCTGCTCCTGCGCGAAGGACGAATCTGCAAAGACCCACCTCGCACGCGTCGAAAAACAGACTATCACAATATTCCAACTACTCTATGCCTTCTCGGTCGCGGCCCCCATCGCACATATTTCCGATTTTCCACTCCAGTCTTCCATATACCCTCGTCCGCGACTTTGCGTATCCAATAGTGCATCCTATGCACTATGGTCCCCCGCCTGAACCCTCTCAACCCCCCTCTGGGCTATCGACACCAGCAAGTGAACAGAAGCGCTTCTCTGATCCTCCAACATCGTGGGACAGTAGGGCTGCTTGGGCGACAGGAGGATGGACGAGCGAAGGGCTTATGAAGGGAGAGCAATTAGCACCTATACATTTTGGCGATGGGCCACCTTGGAGTGAAGACGAGGATCTGCAAAGTCCTGTTGTGGTCAGTTCACGGCACAGAAAGCATAAGTCGTCAGGTAGTGGCTTTGGAGGTAGTCAAGGGCGCGGTAGAGGACGTCGAAGAGAAGATGGTGAGCGCACTACGAGTATGCTCAGCCAAGAGAATTTTGAGCATGATAGGGGATACTTCATGGGCACAAGCGGCGACGGTAGCGAGAGATACTATGTGAATAACGCTGGAGATGAGGCAGACGGACCTGGAGGAGAAATCCTTACATACCCCCCAGAGCAAGCTCGACATTCGACACTGGCACCTTACAACGTTCCTGGACAACGAGACTCACATTTTGCTGGAATGTTACCTAGCAGATCATATACGGACGAGACAGGGCAAGACTATCGGTCTGAATCAGATGCGTCGAGCTCAGCATCTTCCCCAGGATTGACACGGCATGACGAATCACGATACTCGCGCGACTACCAATTCACAATTGCTTCACCAGATGAGGAGATGCATGGCAAGGCTGTCGCATTATTTGACTTTGAGAGGGAGAATGAGAACGAATTGCCGTTGGTAGAAGGTCAGGTCATTTGGGTATCTTACCGTCATGGCCAAGGATGGCTTGTTGCTGAGGATCCAAAGACACAAGAAAGTGGCCTTGTGCCGGAAGAATATGTTCGGTTACTGCGAGACATTCAAGGAGGTTTGAACAGCTTGACTGGACAAGCAACCGACCAATTGCTCAGCCCTCTTGCACCAGATGCTGGAACACCGACCCAAGCTGAACACGGACAGGCCTTTGGACACAATTCGCAACCCAGCAATGGGAACAATGGGTATCAACAACCTATCGTTTCCACATTCTCGACATCCTCAAAAGATCTCCATCCATATCCTCAACATCTGTTAGGAACACAAGCTGGCCAAGCGCCACCCCAGGTCATACACTATCATGGACAACGGGGCGGTAGTCAGGCCAACACACCTACCATCTCGAGTTCTCTTGAAGGTGCTCGTGACCGAACGAGTAGTCAAGATTCCAAAGCCCGCAAGACTGAGGACAGCTTGAATACAACTCCAATTGCTATGTTACCAGATGCCAAGTTAGAACCTTCAGAAGTTCTCCGGCAGCCTGATAGCCCAGACAGCGATTCAACAGATTCGTCTTTCGAAGGGGAGAAAAGTCCGACGAGGTAATGAAGATCATGTTTTATGCATCATCGTTCTTAGAAAGGAGTGGTAGTTTGAAAAATTTCCAGCGGGTTGGTTTAAGTTATGCATTTGTGTTTTTTCCCCTCTCGATTTGGGCAGCAGCAGCATCATTTTTTCTCAATACCCCATCAATTGGTCGGTTGCATGTTATCTGGGAAGAAAGAGAACCTTTACCCCAGAAAGGACATTCGTTATCTTTTTAATACTTCGATTCTACCATCAACGTGTATTATTCGCTTTTTGGGGAGTCGAGACAGGGAGGGAATTTTGTCTTTTTTTTGGAGCGAGAGATATGAGGTATGGATGGATGGTGCATATAGGTTTTATGAGCTTTATGACGGTGGAACTTTTGTTACGCATGAGCCGGCGGTATACAGGTGGTATGATTGTACGAGTTCGGAGGGTTGGGTGGGTGTGGGCTGAATAGGGAGCTTGGTGAATAGCTGAATAAATGGGAGAAATGGGAAAGCTCATTTTAGTTATTATCCAGATGATGTTCCAACCATAGTCGGTGACCTAAAGTGAAGCTGATGTTTTTTCCTCTGCTAGGCAATTTGAGGGACGGGCTAACTGAAATTGTCGAGTTAACTGTAGAGAATATGCGGGCAAAAGTGTCAGTCCTTGAGTTGAAAATCATGAATCTTTTGGTAGAATATAGCAACGCCATGCAACACCTATCATTTCCTTCCGAGCAACTTTCAAGTGCATTCAGTTCCCCTTCCCATCATAGAGCCATAATTAATAAACCATCCCCTCCCATCCCATCCTCTCAACCCTTATACTCCCTAACCCAACCAACCTCACTCCCCTCAAAATCCACACAACTAACCCCCTTCCCCTCCAACTCCTTCTCCGTCTCCGCCCACTGACTCGCATCCACCAACCTCGTCCCCTCCCTCACAACCCACGTCGTGAAGCCCTCCGCCTTGGCATCAACCGCCGTCGACGCCACGCAATAATCAAACGCCAACCCCACCACAAACACATCGCTAATCCCCCCCTCTCTCAAGACCCCCGCTAGCCCACTATCTCCGACCCTCGGATCCTTCAGCGGGGTGTAGAACGCGGAATACATCTCGACGTCCCTGATCGTGCCTTTTTCTATCACTTTGTCGATTTTAGAGACGTCGAGTTCCGAGACGAGAGATGCGCCGGGGGTGTTCTGCACGCAGTGGACGGGCCAGAGGCGTGAGGTGTAGGTTTCCGAGGCGTTGGAGGGGTTGGTTATCGTGGTGTAGGAGGTGAAGGGCTCGGCGGAGGGGTGGTTGGCCGCGAAGGAGATGTGGTCAAGGGGGTGCCAGTCTTTGGTGGCGATTTTGAGGGGGAAGGGGAGCGTGAGGAGGGTGTTGACTGTGGGGATTATGGAGCGGCCGTTGGGGACTGCGAGGCTGCCGTTCTGGGGGGAGGTTTTGGTTAGTTGTTGGATGGTGGAGGGAGGGGAAGGGGGAGACGAACTGGTGGGCAGAAATCCTCTTGTAGGTCTACGATTATGAGGGCGGGTTTGAAGTTTGGTGGAGGCGCCATGGTGAGGAGTGTTTGTGTTGTTGTGAGAGGAAGAGTTCGTTGAAGTGGGAGGTAGTTGTTGGTATATCCCTATCAGCTTATCGTACGAGCTGCTCGTATCGAAGGAAAGCTTCTTTCAGCCGCAACGCCGCGGGTTACCCCACAATCTGCACCCCTCACACGTGCTTTGCATATTCTGGATACGAGGTTGTACTATGCATTGAAGATCTTTACGTTTTGTAGATGGCATCAGGGGTTAGATGTGTATTTGCATGTTACATCGTCTGGAGATTGTGATGTTCGAATTGATTCCATGGTTTCGTCCTTTCTGATATGAAAAGTGTTCAGTCATGCCGAATGAGATGATACTGCCCCTTAATTGATGTATAGTTCAGCACATTGAGGAATTGTATTGTCGGTCCGGAAACTGGAAATGCTGGTACCATATTGTCGGTACTTGGCGAACGCCTGCAAAAGTTTGAGAGGACCTCATTTTTCTCCCGTTGTCCTCCGGATCGTCAGAGCTTGTTGGTATGTAATAATTTTAAATTCAACTAAGTTTTGAGCCTAAATAGGATATTGAACGTCGGTAATCCAGAAGGAGAATTGGATTATCTGAGAGTGACCGTACATTCAACCCTTAGTGGTATGTAATTGCACAATTATCTGGTGTCGGAGTATAACAGTAGTTAAAATTGAATACAGACGACCTCCAACAAAACCATCTATCCATGATTCTTCTTGAGGTTCAGCTGGTTTGATGTAGCATCCCAAAGACAGAACAGGAAAAAGTCTCTCATTGCTTTCAATCGTGGAGTATGAGATAAACCCCTTGCACGTATCAATCTACCATGTACAGGGAAAGATGTCTGTAAGTTGGCAGAAACCTGGTAATATTTGCCAACTTCACGAAACCTCTCTCAAAATTTATCAAACAACCTCAGCTGTGGTGGCCCACATCTTCAAATGAAACCTACGAATGATTGCAAAGTTCTCAAGCTAAACTTGCTTTCTCACTTTGCATGTTCCCTCTCTTCCCGGGCCCTCCTCTCGAGGCATTTCCCCTAATCATGAAAAACGCGATTGGCAAGAACTAGGACATACATACCCTCTGGATTCAAGATACTCAAACTCGCTGAGACACAGAAAGTATTGGACTATTGAAATTATGCGCCTCGTCACACTTCGCGCAGCAAGAGAGTACTCTAATTATTTGGTGACATGCCATGGTGCCTTGAGGGCAGCACGTAAGCCTCAACTCTTCAAGCTTGTCAGCTGTTCTAGGGTCCAGCATTTGCAGTAAGGCTCGGCACTTGCCTAATCGCACGTATGCAAACAAATGGCACAGCCGTGATAGCGAACATGGTGGTAAAGAAGGTAGCTATCTATGAGTATCTGACATGCAGATGTACCGCTGTTGATCTGTCACTCGGCTCCATCCCAGAGCTCACACCCCATGGGGGTCCCGCACTCCTGTCCGATTACTGTAGGCAGCATAACTATATACGAGCCGATGACATTTATCCAGAGAGCCCTCCTGGGACTTCCAAGGACAAGATGTTGTTATCGTATGTTGCATTATGAATGATATGCAGGGTTCTGGTTGGTCCGTCTGGCTCAATAATCTTTTCACCGCCAAGGTGAGACAAAGTCTGGAGGGTACGGTGAAAGCCCAACATATTTCTTGGCTTTTCTGCCGTGTGTACATCAGCTGTTCTAGTGATGCATTCAGAAAATGTGTTGTCTTGCGTGCTGGGTGAAGAGAATAAGATGATTCAAAGTGAAAAGTGAATGATTATAAATCCAAGAACAATGGACAAGTCTTGGAGTTGCAAGCTCCAATCGAGTCATCCGTTGTACGAGTAGTGTCCGACGGTACACGTTGCTGCCGATTTGTTGGTCTTCTCATTGAGACCTTTCACGGATGCAGAGTTTCCAGGGTGTCGATGATGAATGGCCTGCGCCTCAATTCATCGGCTGGACTGCAGGCAAGTAAGCGGCGTTCGTCGTTTGTGGGGGGGTATGTTTTTCGCATCGAACGAACGAATTGCACTTCCAGAAGCCGGTAAGCCGTTATGATTTGGAAGGGATAAGGAAAGGATTGAGGAACAAAGAAAGAAGTGTATGAAAGAAGGACGAGAACAATATCAAGCTTTGCATTATCAAGACTTGGAATCTTTACCCCAACGGTCTTTGATCTCGAAATTTGAGCGAAGAAGCGGCGGCGCCCCTTTATCGGACTGCAGCACGCTAAACCGCTTCGACTCGGCCCTGAACTAACCCTTGAAATTATCTGGGCTCCTCGCTTTTCGCCAGGCCTCCATATTAATTTCGATTTAATTGTTGATCAAGTCTGCTCCTTTTCCTGCTTCTCTTTCATGGACAATTGAACCGTCCAGAGCACATAGAGTCCAACATCTTTGTGCTCCGTCTTCCAATTCAACATCAACACGGCTCACGACCTCTCAACTCGTCATAGCACAACCCTCACATCCCGACATTTAACCTTCACCGCAAGGTTTAAGGTGCGTCTTTCCAACTATCGCGTCCCTCTACACTTTCTATTTGCTCTGTCGTCGGGCTGCATCTGAGAAGCCTTGGACTTGTGGCGTACTTAAAACGATTTGTTTTGCTCTTCGGCGGGTTTCTTGTGCGGCACCTGTGGGGTCTGGAGGATCTCTGCAGGATTGTCTGGGGAAGGAAGGACCCGAAGCCATAGCCTTCAGCTGAGGATCTACGAAACTCTGTTTGCTTTTCCTCACTCCTCTCAGTGTCTAGTGAATAGCTTATCTTCTGCGAGTTGGGGGCGCACGATGACTGACAATCATAACTATAGATCGCAGAAACACAGAAAACCAAAGGCCACCTCCTACCTCCCGCTCGTCCGTTCATGGCTTTATAGCAAACATACCATTGATACCTGAACAAAATGGTCCGATCCTTACTCACTTCCTTCTTCTTGCCTACGAGGGGTCGCGCGACTTCGGTGGCAGAGAAACCTGCTACGCCGGGTTGGGTGAGCAAGAAGATCACACCTCTGCTTCAAGGGCTTTCTCGCCGAGCATGTCTCCATCCGATACACACGATCGTGATTGTGGCTGTGCTGGCCAGTACAACTTATATTGGGCTGCTGGAGAGTAGTTTATTCGACTCGGTCACATCAAGTGCTGTTGGAAAAGCAGATTGGGCTTCGTTACTCGAGGGAAGCAGGCAATTAAGAGTCGGCTCTGAAACAGGCTGGAAATGGCAGACTTCGGACACCGAAACCACCATCCCACAAGATGCGGACCATGTTGCCTTACTTACCTTCGTCTTCCCCGATTCTTTCGCTGCGGATTCTCCTCAAAATGCTCCCCTCGCACATACCATACCTCTCCCGCAAAACCTTTCTGTTACTGAGCTCCCATCCACCTCAAATCCCTTGTTCGCGATATCTCAAGACACTGCCTTGGCCTACGCAGTCCCTTATAGTGAAGCCCCAGAATTTCTTGCATGCGCCCAAGAACTCCCCAACGCAGCGACTTTCCCTACTGATGAAAAAGCCAAACATGGGTTCGAGGCCGAACCCGTCAAGGAGCAGAAGAAGTGGATTATGAAGGCTGCTAAAGTTACCACCAGACGTGGCGTTAGAGCCTGGCTTTCTAATGCCTGGACCGAATTTGTGGATCTCATCAAGAATGCGGAAACCTTGGATATCATAATCATGGTTCTTGGCTACATCTCGATGCACCTGACATTTGTTTCCCTGTTCGTCTCCATGAGAAGGATGGGGTCAAACTTTTGGCTCTTCGCCACTACGCTTTTCTCCTCGGTATTTGCGTTTCTCTTCGGACTTATTGTAACCACGAAGATGGGTGTACCTCTGAATATGGTCTTGTTGTCTGAAGGACTGCCTTTCCTGGTTGTGACGATTGGCTTTGAGAAGTCGATTATCTTGACCAAAGCTGTTCTCTCAGCTGCTCTCGAAACAAGAAGACCACAACCCCAGGATAGCCCAACATTGAAGGAAGCTGATACTAAGAATAGCGTTTCACCGACATCCATCCAATACGCTGTTCAAGTCGCCATTGGCAAAAAGGGATACGAAATTGTTCGAGACTACGTAATTGAGATCTGTATTCTGGCAGCTGGAGCTGCTTCGGGAGTTCAAGGTGGATTGCAACAGTTTTGTTTCTTGGCAGCATGGATCTTATTCTTCGACTGCATCTTGTTGTTCACGTTCTACACAGCCATCTTGAGCATCAAGCTCGAAATCAACCGGATCAAGCGTCATGTGGAACTTCGTCAAGCCCTTGAAGACGATGGACTCAACCGCCGAGTTGCGGAAAATGTTGCTCAGAGCGACGACTGGCCCAGAGCCGACAAGAGCGGAAACAACGAAACCAATATCTTTGGGCGAAAAGTTCGTGACAGCAGTGTGCCCAAGTTCAAGGTTCTGATGGTTTCTGGCTTCATTATCATCAACATCTTGAACTTGTGCACAATTCCTTTCCGAGGTGGAAAAAGCAATGCCGAGCCACCGACTATGAGTGGACTGTCTGGACAAGGACTATCTAGTGTCATAACAGTACCACCAATGGACCCTTTCAAGGTTGCATCCAGTGGCCTTGACTCTATCTGGGAGACTGCTAAACTCCATGACAAGTCTACTGTTGTGACGGTTCTGACACCAATCAAGTACGAGCTTGAGTATCCATCTGTCCATTATGGAAAGGCAAACAAGAGTCGCAAACCACAGGATTTGCTTGAATCGGAGGCTTCCGGAGCAAGCGATTACGGCATGAGCGGACGCGTTGTCGATAGCTTGTTGAAAAGCTTAGAAGATCCGATATTGTCAAAGTGGATTATCTTCGCCCTTGTGTTAAGCGTTATTCTTAATGGATACCTCTTTAACGCTGCCAGGTGGAGCATCAAAGAAACAATTCAAATGCCACCCCACCACGTTGTTGATGCCGTGGAATTGGACCGGGCCGAGAAGTTCAACAATTCGATGTCTACGCCCGCTTTGAAACTTCCCGCTATCGATCCAGATGCAACCGAGAGAATTAACCCGCCAACTCCAGCCGAAACCGACGATGAGGATGATGCTTTAGTCATGTTGACCAGAGCACAGTACAGGGATGCTCCGCCAGCACTCAGAAGGACACAAGCACAAATGGAACAAATGCTTATGGAAAAGCGAGCTCCTGAGCTTACCGACAGAGAGCTCGTCGAATTGTCCCTGCAAGGCAAAGTCCCTGGTTATTCCCTTGAGCGAACGCTCAAAGACTCAACACGAGCTGTCAAGATCCGAAGAGCAATTATATCACGTACTCCTGCTACATCCGAAACTACAAGCCTTTTGGAAAAGTCTAAGTTGCCGTATGAGCACTACGATTATGATCGTGTTCTGGGAGCGTGTTGCGAGAATGTGGTCGGTTATTTACCATTACCACTTGGTGTAGCAGGTCCAATTGTTATAGATGGCCAAAGCTTCTTCCTTCCTATGGCTACGACGGAAGGTGTCTTGGTTGCAAGCACAAGCCGTGGTTCAAAAGCTATCAACGCAGGTGGTGGATGTGTCACTGTCTTGACAGGCGATGGTATGACTCGAGGCCCCTGTGTTGCTTTCGAGACTCTCGAACGTACCGGTGCCGCCAAGAACTGGCTCGACTCCAAGATTGGCCAGAAAACCATGACAGATGCCTTCAACTCAACTAGTAGATTCGCACGTCTCCAATCCATGAAGACAGCGATAGCTGGCACGAACCTTTATATTCGTTTCAAGACAACCACTGGAGATGCTATGGGTATGAACATGATCTCGAAGGGTGTAGAGCATGCTCTACATGTTATGGCCACAGAAGCTGGATTTTCAGATATGCAAACAATCACTCTTTCGGGCAACTATTGCACTGACAAGAAAGCAGCGGCCATCAACTGGATTGATGGTCGTGGAAAGAGTGTCGTTGCAGAGGCAATCATTCCCGGCGATGTAGTTCGCAAGGTTTTGAAGAGTGATGTTGACGCCTTGGTCGAACTGAACATTGCCAAGAACTATGTTGGTAGTGCTATGGCTGGTAGTATTGGTGGTTTCAATGCCCATGCAGCAAACATCGTCGCTGCTATCTTCTTAGCCACTGGTCAAGATCCTGCACAGGTTGTTGAGAGTAGTAACTGCATCACAATGATGAAGAAGTAAGTAAAACGTCCGAATGTTGATTGAACCTAACTAACATGCTTTAGTCTGCGCGGAAATCTTCAAATCAGTGTTTCGATGCCGTCGATCGAAGTCGGAACTCTTGGTGGAGGTACAATTCTCGAGCCACAGGCAGCTATGCTTGATATGCTTGGTGTTCGTGGATCACATCCAACAAATCCTGGTGATAACTCTAGAAAACTGGCACGGATCATAGCTGCCGGAGTACTTGCAGGAGAATTGTCTCTCTGTTCTGCACTAGCAGCTGGTCATCTTGTACAGAGTCATATGGCACATAATAGAAGTGCACCTGCGACTCGAGCGAATACCCCAGCACCTAGCGGAGCCCAAACACCAGTTACATCTGCATTGACAGCAATGCAAGAAAAGGCAGGACTGGCTATGTCGCCAGCGGCAGCCATGAGAGCTGCGGAAGCGAAGAAATAGGGGTCACCATTGACATGCATCGCAATGACGGAGTTTGGAGGCATTTTCTTACAAGAATCGCTCACATACAGCTGAGTAAACTAATAAGGGTACACAAAGGCCGCGAGGTCCTACAGGCTCGGTCTCAGTCATCTGACTAGATCACAAAGACCTTGTATATATAGACACAGAGCAATAGAATACAACTGTGACTTCGAGACATGGTCTCTATTAAGAACAAAACGTGATTCAGTTTGTAAGGCTCAGCTGAAGTTGCCGCCAATGTAATGTCCCGATGTACCAGTAAATGAGATGTCCTGTTCAGACCGAGTACCAGTGGGAAACTCGCAAAGCAGAATGCCCTTCTGTCCCCGCCCGCGCCCCTGTCTGCCCCCGCTCTGAAGAAATGTAAGCGCACGTGACTCAGCCAGGCGGTGGAGATGAATATTCTGCCGAAGCTAAACCCAAAAGAATTATCGACCTTCCAGAGCTTTCGGTTCGTTGGTGGTTGTCTGATTCAATAATTGACATTCTTTTACTTTGGGCTTTTCCTGACAACTTTAATTACAAAAAACCATTTCAAGACCAGATCTATCAACCATGGCGGACGAACTCAAAGCTCTTGGCAACAAGGCGATTGCTGAAAAGAACTTCGACGAGGCTATGTAAGTATTCTGTTTACTTTCAGTGCAGAATCGAGGTCGTTTTCCCCAGAAACATGTGCTGATACACTATGATTATCTAGTGACAAGTTCTCGCAAGCTATCGAGCTGAAGCCAACAGATCATATTCTGTACTCGAACCGATCGGCTGCCTATGCGTCGAAGAAGGATTACGAGAATGCGCGGAAGGATGCAGAGAAAGTCACAGAGATCAAGCCGGACTGGGCGAAGGGTTGGGGTCGACTGGGTACGGCGAAACATGGCTTAGGCGATCTGGTTGGCGCTCTGGATGCGTATGAGGAGGGTGTGAAGTTGGATCCTACCAATACGCAAAATAAGAACGGTGTTGCTTCGGTCAAGCGTGCGATTGAGGCGGAGGCTAGGGAGGGTAAGTTGGAGTCTTATTATTCCTATCTGTTGGAGCTATTCCTAACTGTCTTGTAGATGGTGTCACTGGCAATCCTCTGGGCGGTAGTTTTGGCAGCATTTTCAAGGACCCGCAACTCATTCAGAAGCTTGCTGCGAATCCCAAGACGAGCAAATTCCTCGGCGACCCAAGCTTCATGATGAAGATCCAGCAGATGCAGAACGGTACTGGTGGCGCCCAGGATATGTTGCAAGATCCCAGAATGCTTCAAGTTCTAGGTGTTCTCATGGGAGTTGATATTAACATGATGGGTGCTGATGGTGGTATGCCTGATTTCGGAGGTGAACCAGGCTCTGCTTCAAGAGAAGCTGAAGAAGATGTCCCAATGCCAGATGCTCGTCCAAGCTCCTCAAAGCCGGAAAAGGCACCAGAGCCCGAGCCAGCACCAGAGCCAATGGACGAGGAGGCTGCTGAGAAGGCAAAGGCTAAGGCAGCTGCTGAAGAGGAGAAGAAACTTGGTACGGAGAACTACAAGAAGAAGAATCTCGACCAAGCTATCATCCACTACAGCAAGGCCTGGGAGCTGTATAAGGATATCACCTACCTCAACAACCTTGCAGCTGCCTACATGGAGAAGGGAGAATACGATGAAGCCATCAATGCCTGTGAGAAGGCGGTCATAGAAGGCCGAGAGATCTACGCCGATTTCAAGATCATCGCCAAATCCTACGCTCGTATCGGTACATGTTACGAAAAGAAAGGTGATCTTGCCAAAGCAGTCGAGAACTACCAAAGATCTCTCACCGAGCACCGAACTCCAGAAGTGGTCACCAAGCTCCGCGCCGCCGAGAAGAACAAGATCGAGGGTGCAAGACAAGCTTACATCGACCCCGAGAAAGCTGAAGAAGCCCGTGAGCTCGGTAACGCCAAGTTTAAGGAGATGGATTGGCCTGGTGCGGTCGCGGCGTACAGCGAGATGGTTAAGCGAGCTCCTGATGATCCACGAGGATACAGCAATCGTGCCGCGGCGTTCATCAAGCTTCTTGAATTCCCGAGTGCGATTGATGACTGTGCTCAAGCCATCAAGAAGGATCCTAAGTTCATTAGAGCTTATCTGAGGAAGGCCCAAGCTTATTTCGGCATGAGAGAATACTCGAAGTGTCTGGATGCTTGTACGGAGGCTACGGAGGTGGATGTCACCAAGGCGAACGCGAAGGAGATTGAGCAACAACAGCAGAAGGCTTTGAGTGCTATGTATAGTGCGCGAGAGAACGAGACGGAGGAACAGACCAAGGAGAGGATTATGAAGGATCCTGAGGTATGTTTTCCTTCAATATTTAGTGGAGATGGCTAACGAGGAAATAGATCATGGGTATCATGCAAGATCCAATCATGCAATCCATCCTCCAGCAAGCACAATCCGACCCAGCTGCTCTGCAAGAACACATGCGGAACCCTGGCGTCAGAGACAAGATCCAACGTCTCATTGCAGGTTAGTCTTCCGTCCTGTCTTCCTTTTCCCACACACTAATGAAAAAAAATAGCTGGCGTGATCCGTGTTGGCAGATGAGCGATCTAAGAGCTCGGGATCAACATAACGGCTACGAGAAAGAGATAACGGTAAGACATAGCAAGGCAAGATTCAATAAATGGCTAATGTTTTCCGGTCTGGATCGAGGAGATGTACTTTAGGTCTTGCTGAGTTTTTAGCGTAGTCGTTAATCAATGCATTGCGGTGGAAACTTTCTCCCTATTCTATACTGTTCTGCTCTTTGTTCCGTTTTACTGCCGTGCTCACTAAAGCCACCACCGTCATACAAATCAGTCGTAGCCCAATTCGCACTTCCCAAATTTCACGCCTCCTGTGAATAACTCACCCGATCTACCTAATCTCTAGCAGGAATCACTTCAATGCAACTTGCTTCTGTGAAGACTACCTGTTCCGAAACTCAGATGGCTTCAAAACGGGAGTATGTCTCTGCAATGTCCTTCTTTAGTTGAGTGGCATTCGATCGTGCTTGTGGATCATGGTTAAGTATTTTCTCCGTGAGAATCTCTCTTGACACACCGGATGCATGTACACAGTCTCGGAATTCGCGAGATTCCCAGAATCCCTCGTATTCCTGATCCTGCACAGTGGGGATTGTCCAAGGCCTTCGACCTGTCGTCAAGGTAATGAGCAAAACGCCAAGGGACCATATATCGCTGGGAGCCAACTTGTACGGCATTGGAGTTTCCGTGTCGTTGTTGTATGAGGCGTAGCATTCTAAAAAAATGTTTAGTACTCAAGTCCAATGCTTGACTTAGTTTGAGTAAGAAAATTGTTTACCAGGGCTCATGAAGGGCATCGTCCCACATCCTTTGAGCGAGATCTGCTCACGGGTAGCAGTGCTGAAGTTTGAAAGTGCGACCTGCGAGCCTCTCATTACTATATTCTCTGGCTTGAGGTCTCGATCTAGGTCGAACAGTCGGTGTCAGCAGGATTTGGGTGAGTGTGACAAATAACAGATGGGCCAGTAACGTCAAAGCTGTGACCAAAGGCATTAAAGAAAAGAGGTACTGACGATAGATTCCACGGCCATGACAGAATTCCACACCCTTGAGAATCTGACTGAATGTGTTTCTGATTTCCTCCCTGGTCCCCAACCCTCTGTCCCGGATAGCCGTCCATAGATCACCGTCAGGGAAATACTCCAAAACGATGTTCCAAGTACTAGCAGACTCGATAACCCTAAACAGAGAGACTACATTTGGGTGCGCTCTGAGGTCGAAAAGAATATCGACTTCTAACAAATGTTGCGATCTTTGTTGGGAAGTTAACGGTTTACCCTTGTTGTGCTTTGTACGGTTTTTGACCACGCATCCTGATGCTGGTTTGACAACCAGCAGCTCATCGAATGTTTCGAACAAGCTACTGGTTGGGGCCTCTCTGCTATAGTTCTTAGCGTCAGATCCGGATTCAATCTCTTCGAAAGATAGTTTGTAGTAGTCGAGATTTTTGAATTGATGTTTGATTGCAAAAGCCTTAAAAAGGGCTTCTTGTTCTTTCTGGTGTTGAGCTTGATCGATAACAGGTGGCGTCGGCAGAGGATGTCTGGGAATTAGCTGTTGTTGTTCGTTCCGAGGGTGTCCGTAAGGAGATCTGTATGGCGTCTGTGCCTGGGTGCTATGTAGAGCGTGAGCAGCGACGGTCTGTGCTTGTTTTGCTATCTGCGATTGAGCAGCCATCATTGTGCGGTGCATGCGCTCGGATTTCTCTTTACGTGCGGTGGTGAACCATTCGGCTATTTGCGCTATTCAAAGACAGAATCAGTGAAATAATTAATAAGATATAGCCACGTAGAAGGAGACTAACACTTCTGCAAACCCGTCAGCCGCATCAACTCCATCTCCTCGCGTTCTGTGGGACAAGGATTTGTAAAATGGCTCTTGAAGTACTCTATCAGTATAGCTGTAGCGTCTTCCGGAAGATTTTCCCATTTCCTCTTATGATTTCCTTTCGTGACATTGCCACCCTTGGCCGCGAGAGCCGGAGAAATCTTGTTTGGGACTTGAGTCGTCGGACCACGAGCAGCTTCCCTGTCATGAGGCCTTGGCACCTCTTATAATTAGAAGTTAGCATTCAGACATCCCTTGATGATTGTATGCCCTGACGGCAGGTTGTGTTGGGAGTCTTAAAGAGTGGTCATGGAGACTACCAGAGCTCTCGAAACCCTTCCAGAATGTTCGCTCTCGTCCTTAAGTATGCGTCTTTCCAACCCATCTTCCATTCTAGAACAAAGAGAATGATCCTTACCTTGTGAGTTGTTCAATAGATATGAGATTGACGACTTCTTGGCGGCGTGCTGACTCGAAAGAGGAGGATCCATCGTAATTATGAGTGATTTCGAAGTCCAACGCAGAAGCAATGCTAGAATAAACTCTGATATTCTTGAAGTAAAATATGCCACTGTGAAGTTGAGTGATAGTTGTTTCGCCTCAAAAAACTCTAGAATTGTTAACTTGACTGCTCTTTCTATTAAGGAAGCTGCGACTTACTATGCTCATTCTTCTGGCCACTTCCCTTTCCATATTCGGATACAGCAGCACCACTCCTTCCTTCCTGTTCTATCAACGCAATTACGAAGCACTCCTTGTATGAATTTCACCAACGAAACAAGTCGGCTGCAATGAGCAAATCATTCATATTCCGCCTATAGCTAACCGCCAGAGGTGAATACACTCTACAATACATACCACCTGCCATCCATTTCGGAAATATCTTCTTTCCATCCATCAAGACTCCAAAGGAAAAGAGAATCGTCAAAAGGGGTATGGACTAACTCCTCAAAGCTTCAACTTTTCCTGAAACCATTTCTCTGCAACAGCAACTGCCTCCGCGATCTTGTCGGGATTGGTGCCTTGACCAGTTCTGGTAGGCTCCTTTCCTCCTGATCGACCACCTACGACTTCTGAAACAGCGGCAGCCCAGTGCTCAGCAGTAACGCCTTTGGACGCGTGTTCCTGCAGAAGTTAGTTCCTACTCAATTATTATTGGAAAGATACTTACAGTGCCAACATAAACGCCATGCACAACGGCCCCTTCAGTCTCACTGCCTCCGAACAAGTAGATAGTCTTGTCCTTAGCCTTGCTCTTGAAGTGGTTCATGACATCTGCAATTGCTCTAGCATTGGCAGAGATTGGAAGCTGACCAATATACACCTTGCTCTCCTTGTTGTCTGGGTGAGCAAAGTGGCCAGTTACGGTGTCAATCGCAGTCTTTGACTCTGCCTTTTGCTTTTTCTTCTGCTCGTCCAAGACATCTTTCTGGACCTTAGCGAAGCGTGCCTTGAGATCTTCCTTCTGAAGAGTCGAAACAGTGAGCTGATTCAGGTCATTCTGAGTTATCTTGACCTCCGCCTCTTTCTCGGGACCATGAGGCATGCTGTCGAGTTCGGTGATTCTCTTGCCGAATTCGATAGCGAGGCGCTGAACTTCGTGTGCAGCATCACCAGTGTAAGCAATGATACGTCTGATACCTTTTGCAATGCCACTCTCTTCAACAATGACAAGGTCCTTGATCAGACCAGTTTTGTCTACATGAGTACCACCACAAAATTCAACACTGACTTCACGCCATTTCGGGTTCTTTGGGTTCTCGAGAAGCTCGTCGACCGGCACACCAACTGAGACGACACGAACAGGATTAGGGTAGGTCTCTCCGAACACAGCACGTACGCCTTCGATGCCTTTTGCAGTATCAAGATCAACGTCCTTGGCATAGATCTCGCAATTTTGCTTGATATATGCGTTTGATGAGTCTTCGATCTTCTTCAGCTCTGCCAGAGTGACTTGAGCCTTATGCGAGAAATCGAAACGCAGCTTCTCCTGGTCAACAAGTGATCCCTTCTGGTTGACATCATCGCCAAGATGTTCTCTCAGAGCGTGATTGAGAATATGAGTTCCAGTATGATTGTTGCGGATTGGCTGTCTTCGAAGCTCGTCATATTCGCAGATGACCTCGTCTCCAGCCTTCAGATGACCATACTCAAGGTAACCATTGTGAACAATATATCCACCGTAAGCTTGGACATCCAATACCCTAAACTCGGCAACATCATCGATGACCATCTTTCCGGTATCAAAGACTTGACCACCTTGCTCTGCATAGAAGTTGGTCTTGTCTAACAGAATTCCGAATGGTTTGTCCGATGGAAGACCCTCGGTAGATTTCAAGAAGTCCTTTCCGTCGTAGATAACTTGAATCTTGCCGAGACTATCGCCTTTGAAGAACTTTGCATCATCATTGGGTCTTGTTACGCCAATCTTGTCGAGTTCGGCAATTTGATGTACATCCAACTTGGCAAATGTATGTGCAGCCTCCTTGACGGACTTGCTGGCCTCACGAGCCTTGTCTTGCGCAATTCTGATCTCGGCATCATCTGTCTCGAGTCCTCTCTCCTCGGCCATGATCTTTGTCAAATCCTCGGGGAATCCGAAGGTGTCATACAGTCGCCATACATCTGCACCGGAAAGCTTCTTGGTGTTATTCTTCATGGCGTAGGCAGCGTACTTCTCGAACATCTTCTCGCCACGATCTAATGTTCTTGCGAATGCCTCTTCTTCCTCATCCAGAATCTCCTTAACATCTTCTTGCTTCTTGACAATCTCCGGGAACTGGCCTCCCATTTGTTCCACGAGGGCAGGTAAAATCTTAGAGAAGAAACTGCCAATCTCAGCGTTGAAGTACTTGCGAGCATAGCGGGAGCCACGCCGTAATACTCGACGGACTACATATCCTCGTCCTTCGTTGTTTGGCACACCTCCATCCGAAATGGCGAAGGTTAGTAAACGAATATGATCTGCAATAACACGGTATGCAGTGTCAATGCCGTCAACATCATCTTTTCCATACTTATCGGTGTATGGTCTGGCCTCCGTAACCTCTTGGATCTTGGCGAATAGGGGGTAGAAGACATCGGTGTCGTAGTTTGAGGACTTGTCTTGCAGTACTGATACCAATCTTTCAAAGCCCATACCCGTGTCGACATGCTTTGCAGGCAACGTCTTCAGTGACCTGTCCTTCTGTCTATCGAATTGGATGAACACATTGTTCCAGATTTCGAGGACATTGGGATCATCCTGGTTGACTAAGTGGGCAGCATTTCGGCCACCTCCTATCCTGTCGTAATGGACTTCACTGCAAGGTCCGCAAGGTCCTTGGTCACCCATCTCCCAGAAGTTATCCTTCATGTTGCCGGGTAATATGTGGTCGTCCTTAACACCAACGCTCTTCCATAATTCCTTAGCCTCAAGATCTGGTTCCAGACCTGCAGCAGAATCGCCCTCGAAGTAGGTCACATAAAGTCTGTCGGGGTCCAGGCCATAGACTTTCGTCAGAAGCTCCCATGACATCTCAATTGCTCCTTGCTTGAAGTAATCACCAAAAGACCAGTTACCCAACATCTCAAAGAAGGTCTGTGACTCATGTCAGTGAGGGCTTGAATCTGGATTAAAATTGCAACTTACGTGGTGATAGCTGTCTTTTCCCACATCATCGAGATCCTAGAGCCCAACTGATTAGCTACAGCTAGCCTTGCTTGCATTATCTCCTTACATTATGCTTTCCTCCAGCACGAATACACTATTCCAATTAGCTGTTGATTCTCATCTGGCAATATTTCATTGACCATACTTTCTGGGTGTCCACCGCACGCTTCAATTGTGCCATATCATCCGTCTTGCCAACTGTCCCTAAGAAAATAGGCTTGAACTGGTTCATTCCAGCATTGGTGAAGAGAAGAGTCGGGTCATTGTGGGGTACCACAGAGGACGATGGGACTGCAGAGCTCAAAGATCAGCAAAAACTTCATATAAAAGCATAAAAAACCAGTTCATAATGTCCGTAGATTCCCATTGAGCTTCCAGAACCGCCTCAATAATCCAAATGAAATTTCAAGAGCTTGCAAAAAATTACCCCGCCACGTACCTATAGTATGAGCCTTCCCCTCGAAATACTCCAAGAACGTCTTCCTAACCACCGTCGCCGTCCATTTCGAATGTTCGCCCGTCATGCTGACCATAGACCTGTATGCCAATAGGTGCGTTGAGATATTTGGTGTTGCGCGCGTGCTTCGAATTCCAAACCGCGTCGCTGTGGAAAGCGTCTCGGTTTTGTAGAATATTCGGTGACTCAGGCCCGCGAATCTGCTGCTGCTCAGACTTCCCCCTCGCAGATTCATCCGCTCCGTACTTCGCACCACCAGAAATCCTTTTTCGACTTCGATAGTCCTGATAGGTCGGTACGCTACGCGAAACGAATTGCTCTTTGGGCTGTTATCAATTGCGACGGCACAGCTGCTCGAGATTGGAGGATAGGAGGAGTGAGGGATAGGTCGGGAGGGAGTAATTTGGAGGGATGGGAGATGGACCGCGTACAAGCGACAGGCAAGATCAGGAAAAGAAAGGCAGAAACTCAAGACAATGAGCGCCTATCGAAGAGATTGGCTCTTCTGAACCTAGGTTTGCATTCTACATTATTAATTGTTGTATATATGTTCCTAATTGCCCAGCAGAACGCAATGGAGAGAAGCTCTACGTTCCAGTCGAAGAGCCTCAAGCTCAGCTGTCACCACCCATATCTACGAAACCAAAGTCTCCAGCACAAGCACCAATACAGCTCGAAGATGATATTATGCAATTAGATAATACGAAGCACAAAGTCTACATTTACGATCTGGACGCCGAATTATCAGACAGCGAATCCTCGGACGATGGCAAGCTCGTCTTCCTCCCAGATATCGAGAAGCACCTTCGAGAATCACGAATACCACCGTCGGTCCTAGCCAATAGCGAAGGCGAGTTAGCAGGAATGAACAATCAGCTGGTTCTGTACAACATCCCCAGCTCTCTGACGATTCCCGAGGAGCAGGATAGTGTTCGGAAAGCGATTATTGAAACAAGAGCTCGAGCACGGGCAAAGCACGACCAGAAACGGAACGAAGATACCCGGCAAGCTCAGACGGACCTTGCAGCAAATGGGACCATAGATGCTCGTGATTGGTATAATCATATGGTCAACACACACGCAAATACATCTGGCATGCCTTCAGCAATAGGAAATTTACCTGTGGCATCCGCTGCCAACGATGAAATGATGGCAGATGATCCAGATGCAATGGATTTGGGCTGAGATCAAAGACATAGGAGATATGTTACGAGAAAGAAATAATGAAGTGGAAGTACCCATTCTTCAAGTCTTCTTGATCGTGTGTCTATTCCTGATAGTACATGAGTTGCCTGCTCTAGGCGTGGTGTATTGTTTCTCCAGAAACGTTAAGGATCTCCATTACTCCTGCTTGTAGCGCATTACAAATGATATCAATCTGCCAACTCGCTATTCCGAATTCCATCCATCCTCCACATATTTACAATCTATATGGGTTGTTGCTTGTGGTGCTGGCACCGGTGTGGTCTGCATGAAGGGCGGACGCTGGAGGAGGTCCTGCTGGAGCTTCGTACGCTGGAGAGGCCTCGCCAGATTCTTGTGGTCTTCGAGTTGGCTGAGATCTCCATTGTGAAGGATCGACCTTCGTTGCTCCCTCAGGTGGTTGATAGGTAGGAGGCATTGGTGCATTGGGGTCGTACATTGGCGGTGGCATTGCATGCATGCCATACTGAGTGCCCTGGTGTGGT
The DNA here is from genome assembly GCF_001500285.1 of Mollisia scopiformis. Lineage (NCBI taxonomy): Eukaryota > Fungi > Ascomycota > Leotiomycetes > Helotiales > Mollisiaceae > Mollisia > Mollisia scopiformis. The sequence continues at coordinate 1,684,486 of NW_017263581.1, forward strand.
CTATAGAAGACCTGTGGGTTCTGGTATGCTGGGTCGAATCTTGCTCTTTGTTGTCTGTTGAGCAGCCACTATATATAATTAGCTGGCGTCCCTACCAAGTGAAGGGGAGAGGACCGCGTACTCTGTGATATGCCAGAGGTGCAAGACCCTTATTGATCCTTCTCTTTGCGTGCCAGTACCCAATAATCATATATGCCAGGAAAAGAAAGAAGATGCCAAAGAAGATTGACCATCTGACAATTTGTCCCGTCTATCAATCTAGTCAGTAACAAATATAACCCAATCTGATACCAGATACGTACTCTCGTCCACCAGAATGATCTCTGATCATCATAAACAAACTCCGGATCATTACCCTCGAAATTCTGTCTTGCCCGCAAAATCGACATCGTGATTATCGTGTAGTGGTGCTCTCGATCTCAATCTCGTGCCAAAAAAGATGTATTCTCGTTCTTCAATCAACAAAGGAATGTATACAACGCGCTTCTCTCTTCTTCAAATTATCGAATCTATCTGTAACCCGTCAATTCAATCAAGAAAGAAAAAAGAGAGATGCAGCTTGGCTTTAGAGACACAGATTGCGAATTCTGAAGGAAGGTGGCGGTGCCTAGGGGATTGTGATGCTCGAACCTGCTACAGCACTGTTTCAGGAGTATCGTAACTCGTCAGAGATCCTGTCTCGATCCGACCTATCAGCAGCGGGACGGTGGCAAACTTCCCTATTTCAGTATGGTGTTGCGAGGCAATGGAATGGTGGCGAGGATTTCTTCAATGATGAAAACGTCTTCTTTATTTTTCTAGGAATGTGTGATGTCTACAATTCGGCCGTAAAAATATTCCTCGGTTTTCTACTGAAACCATTTCCATTGTCGAGGAAACGGATACGCCGTGCTGCATGTTCGCGAGGGAAGAGCCGCTGCTAACTGCCTAAGCCGCAATAATACCCCTGACTATCACACGTGAATCTTACTTCGGTACAAGGCTAAGCCGAAAAAGGAGGCCATATCAACAGTCATTATGAACACAGTAAATTGTATTTATGTGACTATCCATCTATGGGACATATGAATTCTCTCGCGTCGGTTGCGGTATCCTCCACTTGCATTGCCTCCAAGCAAGCCTCATGATAGATGTGTCGGCAGGCCAGGACAACCAATGGACCCAGGTCAACCTTTGCATCATCTTGATCACTTCTCTGCTCATCCTCCTCCCCTTCTCCGGCTGGGGCGTTTAAAGCTCCCTTGCCTTTGGCCTTCATTACATCAGTGATACTGACTTTACTTGTATTTCGAACATGTGCTCGGCCTTTGCCTCGCTCGACTTGACCTCCTGCCTGTGCAGCCCTTCTTTCTTTCCGTCGTTTAGTGTCCAGCTCTTCTCTTTCTTCCCATTTCGAGAAGATATCACCAGAGACACCTGGACCCCATACTCGACGTCCGCAGCCCTCGCAAGTTGAGCCTCGTGGTCTCCAACCTCGCTGGCGGAGGTTTGTCGCTTCGGCCACATTGACGAACAAATCCTTGTCGAGCAATCGATTCGCAAGACTTAGGATGCTCTCTTCATATGCGTACGCAGAGAACACAGACGCAAGGACAGCTCGTAGATCGCCTAAGTTGGGTGATGAAACTGATGCTCGAGTGAGAAAAGCTCGAAGGATCCTCAGGAACGACAAATTCAAGCCAGACGGTGTTGGGCTAGATGTTGCTGTAAGCAATGCTGTAAAGCTGCGTTGAACCAATGCCCGCAACTGAAAAAGAAGCTTCTCGTGGTCGATGTCTGTTCTACCCTCCAAGTCGCTTATACCAGCGGACAGATTTCGAGTGATTTGTACGACAATGTCGATGAGATCTAGCCACAGGGTTTCTTCAGGCAAAAGGTCGCCCTTAAAGGTGGACTTCCGCCGGATTGTAGGACTTAAGATTCGCGAAGTGTGCATCGACACCTGCCCTACACAAAGCCAGACTCCAACATCTGTGTATCGCTTCAAGGCTGCTAGCAGGTCTTCCATTGCGGACTCCGCTTCAGTTGATCCACCTTCTTCTGTCGAATGGTTCAACAGACCAAGCAGTGCACTTTCCAACGTCTTCAGATGTTGTACTAGACGATCCATAGCTTCTCGTAGTTGTCCTTCTCGTGCCATTAGGATTACGGCTGCATCGATAACTCCACTATCTTCCATGTATGGCAGGACTTTATCGAGACGTAAATCGCTCGCCTGGACTAGCTCCACATATGCCGCAACATGTGAAGAGTCGTACTTACACATGAGTTGCACGTATCTCTCGGTGAAGGCAGAGTGTGACGGATGAGCTGCATCCTCGGCATCCTTCGCGGTTGGTTCCAAGATAGTGTGCAGGTAAGTGTACTGCAGTTCGGAATCGTCTGGCAGCGACTTAAGAAATTTTTCGTGGAGTGAGGTAGCATAAGACTCAATGGTTTGAGCCGTCCTGGTAGCGTCCAGATGAATGAGATCGCTGGCATGGGCTTCAATGACCTCGTGCACATCTCGAACCTGACGTTTGGTCAAGCCCGATCGCGGTCGCAAGCAATCGGCTATACAATCGAAAACAGCTTCGCGATCATCCGGATCATCGAAGTATGTTTGAACCAGCTTGCTGAATTGCTTGTCGGACTTGTAAATGCTCTTCAAGACTCTGTAAAATCCTGCTTTCTCAAACAGTGACATCAGTGACTCGAGATCTGGAGGATGGTAGACGGAGAGCAAGTACTCGGCGCTCAGTTGTGCATCATCAGCGAGATCATCGCCAGGATAGTTGCACAATCCAGCTAAGACCCTATGTAAGGCCGTCCCGGAAAGCAATAAGTATTGCGGAAATTTAGGTAGATTTCGCGCAATAAACATGTCGAGGTAGATCGTGTCCTCGGTAGCAAAGTCATTAGGATTCATGACTTCTAGCAATATCGTAATGATATATTGCCTATTTATTGAGAGCCCAAAGACATGTTCTTCTGACATGTTACGGCTAGAGCCTCCATTTACAGCTCGGTCTGGCGTGTCATTGAGAAAGGAGTCTTCGAATGCTTCGTTAAGCGAGCTCAAGAAGCTTGGAGCATCGAACTTGAGTATCATCCGCAGATATGGGAAGGAAGGTTCATGTTCGTGAGTAGGCTGAGTCAAGAATGGGTTACCAGTGTTCTTGGGCCAAGTGATAGTCCTGCCAGAGAAAATAAACCAATAGAGCTCTGCTTTAGCGTTCATAGCGTCTTGGTCTTCTAGACTCTCACCTGTCGGGTACACCCGGCCGGTAAAGGTGTATGATAGATAAGGGAACATCTTCAGCGCATTAACGCCAAAAATAGGATCTTCCATCACATTCCCGTTCGTAAAATAGTCACCATTCTGCACAAGGGGTATCAAAAGCGACAAAAGATCGATGAGTGGCGTTATGTAATCATGAAGGGCTTGGTTCCAGACGTAAATTAGTGCATCGTATAGGTTGTGCTGCTTGAAGAGAGTCGTAACTTGATCAATGTCGAGTGTCATGGTTTCCATGTGGCAAATCATCTCTTCTAAGCGACTTTCAAGTCCCTTGCTCACATAGTAGCTGACCATGGATTTGACGACTGTTGGAGGGATGGAAACAATGCGCTTCTCAAGGATGTGAGGTTCGAGTGTCTCCAGAAAAATGCCTTCCGAGTCTCCGTCCTCGTACCATTCATAGGCTTCGTCAAAGAGAAAGTCGATGTCTCCGATACTGAGGCAAGCTTCAAAGCAGGCTTCCGCCAAGTCTTTAAGATGATTGTCATCAGTAGTTGTAGACTGCTTTTGTCGTTGGCCGAAGGCAAACTTCAAGGAGGCTGTCATGATTTCGAGCAACTTGTCTTGGACCATCGAATGTCGTAGAGAAGTATCTTCAGGTAAGCCAATAGTCAGCTTGTCTGCTGCTCCGGTGTAGTAGGAAGTCGCTAGCTGAATTGCACCAATATAGTCGCCATCTTCCATCAACGCAATCAAGCGATCTGCCCAATTCGATAGCGTCCCAATAGAGATGTCATTGAAACCAAGAAGAAACATTCGGCTCTTGTACGCTTTGAAGCTCATGTAAAAGGCGTCCGCCACAACACCATGCATCGACGGATCCTCCTCATCAAGCTGCTCAACTAACGTGTGCAGCTGGTTCGAGAACAAATCTTGATGATAGATATGCTTATGAGCCAGGTCGAAAGCGTCAGTCATCCGCATACTACCATCTTCAAGTATAATCAATCGCTGAGTGATCGTAAGAACTGACAAGACAGACCGACTAAGCCATTGAACTGCAACAATAGCTTCCTCCGCTTTCCATCTGCTCCTTGGCTTGAAAGATAGACTTGAAGGTTTATCTTTGTTTGAAGACTCGAACTCGTCGACATCCAGAACAGTCAAGACATTTGACCAACAGTATACGAGCTTCACTTTCGAAACATCACTCCCTGTTTTTGGATCCCGCACTTTTAATTTGACTGCTGGGAACCATGCTAGACATCCACTTAGCGCACTGTGAGCAGCAACTTCTTTTGGCCGAGCAGCTTTGTGCTGAGTTTGGGCTATGGGAGTCGTAGAGACGATAACCAGCAGGTACGGGGTCAACATGGCAGTAAGACCCAGGGTGTCCGTCCCTCGCTCAACATTACCAAGAGGTAACGGAGCAAATGCAAGAACCGTGCTCGGTTTCCGCGCTTTTCCTGATGTTGGAACATCATTAGGATATCGACCTAGAATCCGAGTGGTCTTAACAGTACGACCAAGAGCGCCAGTGCCTCTGGTAGCAAGATGAGAGAAGGCCATGCCTCGATCATCAGCTGAGACAAGTGCGGTATGCCTAGTACCTAGAAACCCTAGATGTCCAATTGCTACATTGGGAACATGACCATCAAGAGTTCTGTTGATCATCTGCGCTGGCTCCAGGCTAGGTATGTGTAGAAATGGGCGAGCTGCCTTTGCGGTCTCCCAAGTGAAGATGCTACCATTAGCATGCCCCCCGGCAACAATGAGATGATCTGCCGAAATAGCAATTGATGTTATGGCACCAGATTCCACAGCTATGTCAGTTAGCATAGCTCCAACTCAAGCAATAAGAGAACCCACCCTTGGTACCAGGCCCTATTATTGATTTGAGGTTTTGATGGTAATCAAAAATTAAGATTATTCCTTTGGATGTTCCCAACACTATAGATGCAGAGACTGATATACACGTCGGCACGCCGAAATTGCGTCTGCCAACTTCAGAAAACGCTTGCCCGTTCATTTTCTTGAGCTTTGTCCATCGTACAACTTCCCATGGTGGAGACGGGGTGTCGGTGTCTCCGGGATCTGGTGTAAAGTGGCTGGTAAGAGATGCATTGCGGGAATGTCCCTTGAGAAGTCCGGGCGAGGAGGGGCGAGGGACAGAGAGGGTAGAGCTCGAAATTCGAGATTGGAATCGTCTGTCGAATGGTCGAAATGATGGGGTGGGACTTTCGAGGCCGGGTCTCGAGGCAAGTGAAGGTCGTATACTACTTCCACCAGGAGAAGATACTTGGGAGCCCTATCAGGATGTTAGTAGAGAAAGCTATACGAGGACGGGCAACGTACCTGCACAGAGGGGGAATCATCTGGAACAGAAAGCAATGAGTCTATGGGGCTTCCGGTCCTCCTGGGTAGGGTATCTAGTGAGCCATCTTCAGAAGCGCTTTCTAGCTGCTGGGCAGCCTTGTATCGATTGACACCATTGCCTAACTGTTGTGGTGTTGAGGCGCCCTCTCTTGCCTCCTGAAGTAAATCCGAGATGCGACCCGCAACTGGAGATGGCCCATCCTCAGCATCTGCTACATCCTCCGTTCCATTATACGTATCTCCATTGATTGTAGCCTCCTCCGCACCGCTATCGTTTTCCTCGGAAGAGTCGCTCATTTAGAATGGTTCATGGCTCCACTTGTGGTATTCGTCGATGCGCCGAAGTGCGTAGACTCATGAGAGCTTCGTATTTCAAGATACCATCAAGTTTAATTCAAAGAACTTCCATCCAAGTCTCTCACGGTGGTGATCCGTGAGTCGTCGAAGCTCCAAAGGTTGCTGGTTAGTGTTGATAGGAGCTAGCCTTGGGTCCCGGCCTCGTCTGCTCTATCCAAGCATTCGCTTACAATCGGCGACGATCAGATGTCAAGCTCAAGACTCTCCAAGGTTGATTGCGATTGAATATCTGAAAACAAATTCACAAATCAGAACAATACACGACTATACAATTCAACGACGGACGACCGGTCAAAGGAACTCGTGTTGGTGTCACGTCCTGTCCAATACGGCGCAGTTATTATTCTGCAGCCTGGTTTCGGATCTTGCCGAGCTTCCAGGAATACATTTTGAGAACATCCAAACACGGTTCTGCTACACTAAACACAACTCGAACCACCACGATTCCTCAACCAATTCTCCAAGCAATGCCTTCAGTAAGCCCCGAACTGCCTCCTCATCTGGCAAAGCGGAAACGCTCCATAGACGAAGACGAAGACCCAAAGTCTCCGCCTCGAAAAGTTGTAGCAGCCACAGCTCCTCGAGCAGTTGGACCCTCTCTGCCGACCCAAGCAGCAGGGCCAACACTACCACCAAGCAAGAACCCAGATGGGCTCAACGTAGAAGATAGCTCAGACGATGACTACGGACCATCTCTCGGCCCCTCAAAGCCGTCTACAAAAGCTCCCAGTCCACCTCCAAAACGAGTCCTAGGACCCACGCCACCACCAACCACCAACCCAGACGAACTCAACCTCGACGACGACGATAGCTCAGACGATGGCTACGGACCCTCTGTCCCAACCTCAGAACCAAAATCCGCTGCCCCAAAGCGCGTCCTAGGTCCCGCCTTACCACCAGCCCCCCTCTCGGAACGTCCCTCCCACCCCGCGAATCCAGACGATTCCTCCTCAGACTCCGACTCCGACTACGGGCCCTCCCTCCCCCCCGCCCCCGGCTCAGCAGCAGAAACCGCCCTCCTCCAGCAAAAACAACAAGAAGCCGCCCATGCATCCTCTCTCGCCCAAGCCGGGCCCCCAAAACCCCAACGCGACGACTGGATGCTCGTCCCCCCCTCCGACAGCGACTGGAGCACCCGCGTCGACCCAACGAAACTCAAGAACCGCAAATTCGCCTCTGGAAAAGGAGCCAAGGCGCCCGCAGAAAAGAGCGGGATATCAGCCATCTGGACCGAGACGCCGGAGCAGAAACGGCAGCGTCTTGCGGACGAGGTTCTTGGTCGCTCTTCTAGCTCCTCATCCTCAAAGATGGCGAGCTCGAAGCAGCCGAGGTCTGAGGAGGAGGTCGCGACGGAGAGGAGGATTAGGGAGTACAATGAGCGGAATCGGGGGAAGAGTTTACTTGATGTGAGGAGGGATGAGCAGGAGAGGGGACGGGTGGAGAAGGAAGAGGAGGATGATCCGAGTAAGCGGGGTTTTGATCGGGAGAAGGATATGGCGCTTGGGGGGAGGATGGGGCATGTGAAGAAGAAGGAGATGCTGGAGCGAGCGGCGGATTTTGGGACCAGGTTTCAGAGGGGGAAATATTTGTGATAGAGTGTTCTATTCTGAATACCACTTGATTGAGTTTGCCTATGTTTCTTTCTTTCTTGCTTTCAATGCTACTCACTGATCCGTCCATCCACCGGAAGTATCGTATCACTCCCCGTCACCAACCAATACCATCACTCTCAAAACCACCTCGCTACACCCTCTTTCAACCTACCTATCTACCCATCTTCCCAGAAACCCAAAAAATAAACAGATCACACTACACACACGAGGCCGACAGGAATGATACTACACGGTCGCATATTGTTTATACATCAACTATGGAGTTATTTTATACCATTCCAGAGTTCAAGGAACAATATGAGTAAAGTAAGTGTGACTCAAAATGTGAAAAGATGAACGTCTATCTCCAAGAGGTCACTTGTTTTTCCTGCGTAGACGTGTCAGATATTATTATTCTGTTTTGAAAGCGTAGCGAGTGGGTATTTTTGATATACAGTATATCTCGTTGGTCATGAATAGCTTGCATTGCAAGTGCGCGGTTTATGAATAGCTGGTATTAGAATACGTTGTTGAAATGTGGCTTCGAGGATGAATGTGTAGATGTAGATGTACTCTTCTCACTTAGCGACGCATTAAGGGGAGTAAGTAAACCACCCCGACTCACAGATCCAAGACTCGTAGCAACGTCACCCGAAGATACACTCACTCATATGCACACATCACACAACAGAAATCTCAAGAAAATTGACATGCAAATATCATCCATTACTTCCAAGCTCGATCGATTCATTGATTTGCCATCTGACTACCATAGCCTATATCTGCCACCCAGCCACCGAGAGAGACCTAGATGCCAAACCAAACTATCGCATCTGCACATCTGTATTTACACCAACATCCATCTTCCCTTCTTCATATCATGTATCCCTCCCTTTCCCTCCATTTGCAAGACCCAATCGTCAAGCCAACTACTAATCAGAGGCGCTAGCCAGCCGGCCTCATATTCCATATCCATACCCGTACGCTGGCCCAAATAGGTTCGCGTCAAAAAAGCATTTGCAAGTGCAGTCGCGGGAAAACTCAAAAAAGGAATCGCTAAAAGAACAGTCGAAAGTGTGTAGTATGCGTGTAGAGTCGTGCTAGAGAGGTGTGTCGGAGTTGGTGTGCACTGTACAGAGTCGTATCGCTCGGTTGGGGAGAGGGGTATCAAGGGAAACAAACGAGGAATATCACTCGTCGGTCTGTCCAGCAGCGAGGTGTTTGATAGGCCTTATGCCGTAGCATATCGACTCGAACCTCATCGTACAACGCCAGCCTCGAGCTGGGAAGGCGATGGCTCAACTGTCTGATTGGATTCAGCAGTCGCAGCTTGTCTGTTACGACGTATGGCTGGCATGCTCATATTGCTGAAAGGGTTTGATATCCTCGGGACCCAACGTCTTGACGGAGTAGGCTCAGCATTAACCTCTCCAGTAGCAGGTGTGGCATCAGTAGCGGCGGCAGTTGCTGCAGCTTCTCTGCGAGCTCTTCGATTTTCTCTTCGTCCAGCATTACCATACTGAACGCCGTCACCAATAGGAACACCGAAACGTCCTGGTAGTATGAGGCGTGGATTACCACGGATACCAGTCCAAGCGGATTGAGGTGCTTGTGGCATGTTGGTTCTGTCTGTTCTTCTTCGGCCAGTACGGTCAGCATCGGCTGCTTCGCCTTCAGGACGAGGCTTGGGCGTGTAATAGTCGGCTTTACAAAGTGGACAGCAAGCACGACGACTTGTGAGCCAAGGATCTAAACATCCAGCATGGAATGCATGGCCACAAGTCAATCCACGGATATCGTCATCTTCCTCTAAGGTGTCGATGCAAATAGCACATGAGTCGCCAGGGTTGGTGAGAAGTTCGGGTGGCACAGCCGTATGAATGTGATCATCCTCATCATCTTCGTCTTCGTGCTCTTCGCTGGTGGCCGTGGGGTGTTTACCGACCGTGCTGGCAGTGGTCTGAACCTCTTGCAACCGATTGTCCTCTTCAACCGTAGGTGATGCAGTTCCCTTCTCAACCGCCGTTGCCTCCATACTCTTGCGTTCAGCACCAAATTCTCCGCCCAAGTGATTCGTAGCGGGAGAAATCGTGATCTCAGCAGCCTCGCCATCTGACCCAGCAGTTCCTGGTCGTGAATTGACAGTATGCTTCGTATCAGTTGGTGATGATGGCATAACCCCTTCGACATCTCTCAGACTGGCTGCTCGACTTGGTGGTGCAGTAACGCCGCCGTTCGTTGGCAATCCTTCCCTGGCCCTCGACGCGACCCAATTCTTGTACTTCGTAAGAGGGAATCGTTCATTCACCTCGTCCATCGTCATCAATTTCTTTTCTCTCCTCCGACGATGTGGCCTCGCAGGCATGTTCTCGAGATTGATCGGATCGACCTCCTCGCCATTTCGAAGCGCACGATTGCGTGCATTGTATCGAAAGCAGTACTTGACACCTACGATAATCCTGTCATGGTGATCAGTACATCAATCGACAGATGATAACAATCTGTCGCGGCTCACCATAGGTTCGTAAAGACGACTCCGAAACCGAGTGCAACGAAGAACAAGAGAGGGGAACTCGTCGGTCCACTGGATCCACCTCCATTACCTGTTGACGACATGTTCGACGATGAAGGCGAAGCAGACGACGATGTCGACGACGCTGATTGCACTGCTGCCGTGGCTGCGGAGAGAGATGGGAGAATGGTAGTCGTTTGGTCACCTCCGAGACCTCTCTCATTGAGATTTGAAACGAGTGTAACGAGAACTTGATTGATGGCAGCCATGGTCACACTGGATAGAGACTAACCCCCGGTTACGCGGCTAGGAGGTGGTCGCTCGTACAGTAAAGGAATGGGCTGCGCGGATTACGGTACTCGCTTCCTTCACCTGTTGTCAGATTTGGAATTTGCGCCCCTCGACTTTATCGGTGCGAGGTTGGTCGACGGGTCGGGCTCATTCCTGGCACAACTCGAGAATAAATCTGCGGTCGGATAATTGCAGGCTGGGAGGGTGTTGGATTGATGATTGTGAGGAGGCGGGGAAGAAAGAGAAGAAGAAAGAGAAAACAAGAAGAAGAAGGAGGTTTGGTCTTGGTCCTTGGTTGTGGTAAATAATCGTGCGGAAGGGGAGACGCTGTCTAGCGTTGAAACAGGTGCGACGACCTGCTTTTTACGCTTGAATGACTTGTGGCGTCGATAGAGTGAATGGGTAAGCGTGATCGTCAAACGCCATCCATACCGCACATACAATAAGGTGCATACACCGCTGAGGCCAAAGGATGCTTCCCACGCGCAGAGGAAGGGAGGAAGGAATAGGACGCGACTCTCGTATGACCGGGAGGAAGAAGTCTGGAGTGTTGATGCTCACTCAAAGGTGGTATGATGGAACACAAGTGGCGACGAGCTTTCAGACATCAACACGGGATTCGGATGGTGGGTGCAACATCTGGAAGACACGGTGACACACGGCAAGTTCACCTCCAGGAAAGGAATAATTGAAGCCGAGGAGCGACGTTTATTGGGACGAGTTCGACTTCGACTTCGAGATGCCGCTGCGGCTTGCTGGTCAGCTCGACCGAGAGAGGAACAGTCTTTTGTCAGCCACGGTCAAGATCTGGAATTCACTCTGGATGACACTGAAGTTTATCTCCGCTTGACTCCCAAAGGGGAACAGCACAAAGATTCGATGATTCAAAGCGGTGTTGATCTTCAGCCTACGAAACGGGAGCCGTTGATGAACTACTGAGCAAGTCTAAATCCTTTCTGACGCAGTTATCGCCGTCCCAGTGCCAGATCGCACCGCAGAATGATAGAAACCAATCCTCATGATGAAAAAGCGCTTCTTCGCATGACCATCAAGCAGCATCATCGCGAGAGCAGAGGCAACTGCAAGCGCCGTCAATCGGTCTGGGGTTTGGCAGAGGGAACATGCATCAACGGCTGCATCTCGCATCCTCGCAGGCCCAGAACATTCACATTGATTTGACGACAGCCATCCTGCACGACTCGCCCCCGTATTTTCTACCCTGCAGCTGCATCTCCATCTCCATCTCCATCTCCAATATTCAATCACTGTGGATGCTTCGGCCCTCGCATGGGATTGAAGCTTAACAGATTAAAGAAGCCACCATCGTGAGATTCGTCGAGTCTTAAACCTTCTCTGGAAGGCAACTGTTGCGGTAGGACTTCGAATCCCGATGATCGTCCTCCTTTGCGGTCTGAGTGTTTTGAAGTCTCGGATTTTTAGCCCTCCTCCAATCTCACATCTTCCCATTCTTTTCGTCTGAATCTGAACAAGGGAAAGCCGTGATCCGCGATAATTATCCGTGTTGGTCATTTATATTTATGCGAATCTATTAATACGATACTCAATGTCTACCAAAGTTTCAAATGTCCCAACGTGTGAGATGAACCCAAACAATGAAGGTCATCAACCACAGCAGAAATAAAATATGACCAAGCCTTTCAGAATGATATTCCGAAAAACAGCCGTTCGTTCATCAAGCTCTCATCCCAGTCTGACTCCATGATCCAAAAAAAATACAAGCTTTCTCCTAGCCTCCTCCTCTTCTTCCTCCTCTCGCCACCTTCCCCTCTCTGCACGCAACCCCACTCCCCGTCGATCACCACTCATCCTCTCCACCCAAGGCAGAAAAAAATTCCGACATCGTCGTGATCACAAGCACTTGATCTGATTCCACACCACCCATCAATCAATCAACAGCAAATAATCATCCCACTTCCTCTAACCGCATCATCTCGTCATCGACTCAAGTCTGTTTGTTCGGCAATTCCCACACCCTAACAAACTAAGATCTCAAGTCCCACGGACGGATCTCGAAATATCCGCGCCTGAGCCCGGATACCATGCCGCCCACGCAACTACCAGCGAACGGGAACCCGTTGTATGTCACGCTCCTTTCACATGACCTTGAAACAAACATCTTTACCTTGAAAACCATACTGACTTCCTCCCCCACAGAGTATTCTTCGACATCACAATCGGCGGTTCGTCCCCACCCTACCTATTCCCCCTTTTACACCTCCATCATTCTGAGCCTCAAATCACGTGTCCTGCGGCTCTTTCCAGCAAATAACTAATAGAAGAAAAACAGGAGAACCACTCGGCCGAATAACCTTCGAGCTCTTCAAAGATGTAGTCCCCAAGACGGCGGAGAATTTCCGGCAGTTCTGCACAGGGGAGAGTAAGAATCACTTGGGCAGACCGCAGGGGTATCGGGGGTGTAAATTTCATCGGATTGTGAGTTTTTTCGTCTCCTTATATCTATACCTCTACATCCAAGCAAAAATCTGGGTTAGCTGGAGTGAGATCTCTGAATCTCATGCTGCTTGAACATCCAGCTTTGATTTTCGGGGCGGGGGGGGATAGAATATACAACCAAGATCCCAAACTAACGAAACCCCAGATCAAAGACTTCATGATCCAAGGCGGCGACTTCCTCTCCGGCGACGGCACAGGCTCCACCTGCATCTACGGCACCAAAACCTTCGCAGACGAGAACTTCACCATCAAACACACGCAGCCCGGTCTCCTATCGATGGCGAACGCGGGCCCAAACGGGAACGGGAGCCAGTTCTTCATTACCACCGTAGCGACGCCGTTTCTGGACGGCAAGCATGTGGTGTTTGGGAAGGTGGTGGACGGCATGGATACGGTGCGGAAGATGGAGGCCACCAAGACGGGGTATCGGGGGAAGGATGTGCCGAATTTGGATGTGGTTGTTGGGATGTGTGGGGAGATGTGAGGAAGAGAGAACTCGATTCTGATATGGATGGGTGGGGAGAATGGTATGGGTGGGATAGCAGCCAGGTATGGCAAACCAAAGAAACTCGACCACACGGAAAAAAAATAGAACCAAGAAACAAAGAACAAAATCAATTCTAGAGAACTCTCCCTCCATCCATCCAAACCATCGCTCTTGCTCCACAACCGTATCATAAACACGTAAGGTAGATCAAACAACCCGTCCGATGAACATGAAACATCCCCACTCCTCTCCGCAAACAACGACCTTTTAGGAATCAGATAGAGCGATAGATAGCCTCGTAAGAGATCTACCCTCCCCGCTTCTCCTCTCTTCTCCACTACGGACTTCGGACGGGCGTTTCAAGTATTCGTTTACTGAGAGTGAGAAAGAGTTTGGAAGATCTGCGATTACTAGGTAGGCGAATGGGTGGCAGAGCGGAGGGAGGGGTACAGTAGAGGTTGAGTTTGTTGTTTGTGAGGACATGAGTGAGGAGAGGTATTCGGAGTGGTTTAAGGGTTTTTTGAGGAGTGCTGTAGAGAGGGATGTGATTCATTATTTACGGCAATGAAGAAGCTGTAGTACATTGCGGGGTGTATCTCGAGAGAAAGCAAAGAGGGAGTCAGCTCGTTATTTATTAGATTATAGTCACATCCACATTCACATTCCACAAAAATCAAAAAATCAAAAAATTTTATCAAGAACGTTCATACATTTCTTCGCCATATGCATCTATATGCACGCAACTAAGCTCAATCCTCACCAGGAGGAGACTCTCCTCATATGCTCGCTCGTATGTACATACATACCAAAAAGAGCAACTCCATGCAAATGCTCACATTCCCTTTGCAACGCCGTCTTAAATGCAAGGATTCTAGTGGGGTATATGCCTTTCCTTTCCATTCCCTTCCTTCTCCATGCGCCATGCCAATCATCATCAGAAAAAAAAAGGAAAGTAGAAAAGAAAATATGAAGTAGGTAGCTAGCTATGAGTGATTGAGTAATCACCACCGAGCCCCACGCCGTCTCATTCGCGTAGCCCTCGCAGACACAACTGCCTCCTTTCCATCCAAGAATGGTTGCGGACTGGGGATACCAGTCGGAGCCGTGTAGACCGAGGAGGAAGATTGTTGGGTCGCGGAAGCTAGAGCAGGTTGTTGAGTCGCGTCCTGGGTGACGGTGACTGTGGCCGTTTCGTGGACACTCTCGGTAACGGTGACTGTAACGAAACCGTTTTGCGCCGCGAGTGATGCTGTTGCGGACGAGGTGACGACAGTTGATGAGCTGAGGGCCGCAGGTGCTTCTCCGGAGGAAGTGGCTGCTGCTGGGGCGGCGCTCATGGAGAAGGCTGGACCGGCGGTGACTTGCGGAAGAGCGGTAGGGTTAACCAGGAATTGAGAGCCGAGTTGGTTGGGGATGGCGATGTTTCCAAGGTTGGGACCCGTCATTTCTTGATTGGCGCTGATGGCAACCTTTCCCGAGGCGGAAGCGGCTGACTTGGCGGTCATCATGATGTCGAGACAGGCTGTGTAGCTTTCGTTGCTTACGACTGCGCCGGTGGTTGGGTTGAGTTGTGGCCATTCCCATACCCAGTACATTGTGTAGTTGCCAGAGGTGCCAGCTTCGGTGGGGATCTGGATGTCGGTCTGGCATTCGAGATCTGATTGACTGGTCCATTGGGTAGCTGCTACGCGAGCGAGAGAAAGAGGTTGGCCGTTGACCTGGAAGCATCTTCCATCGTCAAAGGTTCTTGTCGCGATGAGCTTTCCTCGCTTGTCACCTCCCGTGCCCTCAGTATTCCACACGCGGTGGATGCCAAGGTAGGTATCAGTGTTTGCAGGCGAGTTCGTTCCGTAGACGAAGACGGTTCCGTTGTGCGCTGGTCGAGTCTGTCCAACATCCTTTGTGACGTGCCCGTTCTCCAAGTATCGCAAAGCGATCTGGTCTCCAGGAGCAGCTGTCAGAGGTCCGTAGCCAGGAGTGTATGTACCGATGGTCTGAGTAGCTTTACACATTAAGTCCGTTGCCAAGATTGCGTTGCCAGATGGTCGACCATTGGGAGGGATCAGGTTGACATTTTGAGGGTCTGGGTCCACATTTGCCGTTCTTGGCCCGTACCCGCGAGGATATCCAGGATTGCCAACGAAGGAGCCGTTTGATCCGATGAGCATGATGTTTTCCAGCCAAGTATGTGCGTCGACGGTCGAGGACAGGAAGCCCAAGAAGGCGAGGAGGGAGAAGTTAGATCTCATGATGATGAAAGTGAGTTTTGAAGTGTGTAAGGTGTTGAAAGATCAGCGTTGGTTCGCCTGCGAGCTTGAGACTAGTCTTGCTTGTGTAGGTTTCTTGTTGAAGTGTTTCGAGTCTGGCTTTGTAGAAGATCGAAGGTGGTTGTGGTTGTAACTGGAAGTTGTATGTTGAAGAATAAATTAATAGAAGCAGAAGAAGCGTGGTATTAAATAATAGTTGAACGACCAGCGTGAATGGAGAACAGTAGGAGACAATGGCATTGAAGCACAATAAGAACAACAAGTGTTATTGAGATGGATTGTTCATGATTCACTCGAAGCTGTTCGCTTGAGGGATCAAAGGCTCAGAACAAACACAATGGTAAGGATGAGCGATGATTAAGAAAGAAAATGGCGAGCGGGGAATCACGCAAAGATAAGAACAGACGACAAACATTTCTCTAACGTTGAAACAAAGAAACCGGCACACGCAGACCAGCACAATGGATCTTTTGGTGGTGGTCTGCGGTTGAAGTGACTCGACTCATCTGAGATGAAAGGGTTCAGGACGGTCGAGAGCCTACCGACGTGTCGCTTAACGAGGGGGGCTCGTTTCAGGGTTCGCGAGTGTCTTTCGCTTTCGTGGGGATCATGCAAGGGGCCGCACCAGGGGTCGCACCGACTCTCGAAAGCTCTCAACCTCAAACCTGAACCAATGGACGAGGATGCGACCGGAGGAGAAGAGACGCACATTCGAGATCCAAGTCCCAACCATCGCGCTCGCTGCGTGATTAATTGGCCGACAAGGCTGATCCGTGTGGCGCCGTAGCGGAGAGCCACATCTGAGAATACTTCTGAGCGCTTCCGTACACGCGATGCCAGACCTCGACGATTGCTGCAGCCGCCGAGAGACATCGACCACCGCGTGCAGGTTCGTCCAAGGATACGGAGATTCAGAGATCCCGCGCACAAGAGATCAGCCGAGGAGAAGTGAAGGAAGGTATGGCATTGCGTGTATGCGACACTTCTCGGGGAGAACGGCTGCAGGAGAGATCATACTCCATCGTGATATAGGTGGGAGGCAATATCCTCGACCGGACGGAGATGTCGTCGCAGAAGTCTGGGCGCATCCCAGCACGACACCACCTTTCGCAAGCAGGTCGACTGAAGGCTGGTTCCTCGATATGATGCCGTGAGCCGACCCATCAACAGATTCTCCTGTAGGTGCGCTGGTAGGGTTCTACTTAGGACGATGACTAGGAGTCGTGATCGAAGCACATGGGACATCGCACGTTTCGTCCTTGCTCTCTGCCCCGCCTCTTCAACGAAGCTCGGAGGGGTAAGAGGTCCGTGATGCACAGTAGAGGAGAGCTGGATTGCGTGGATTTTGTTTCGATTCACTGATAATCACGGAATGTGGAGTCATGAAGCTGCAGATTATTGTTGGTGTCGGTGCTGACGATTCCCAAGTGATGTGAAGGAGCAGGAAGATTGCCGAGAGAAGAGGTTGGGTTGGGCAGGAGAATGCTCTAGCGAGTCCACTCCTTTCAACTTCTGCATCTCTTTGTCCCCGCCAATGTTTGAACTTCATCTCAACTCCATTCTCTCCACCCAACGTCGGTTTCAAGGCATCCAAACATTTTCAGAGTTTGCTTTCGGGCCAAACACACTTTCTTGGTCTCCGACGATCTCCAAGATCCTACTGCAAGCTTCAACCTGGTGGCCACTGAGCTATGAGCCTGTGAATCTACGGACTTGAGGTAAGATTACATTCAGCCTCCTGGCTTCAGGATTATTCACATACCTCAAAGGTCAGTGCTCTTTGCAGGTTTCTTTGTTCCTTGCAATTGATTTGTATTTCCTCGTCCATTTTTGCCACCCCCATTTTCTATCCTTTCATTGTAGTCGTCTGGTAACCAGTTTTGTGCGCCAATGCATTATTTCCAATATTCAATGTATTGTGCACGCTCGACGTTTCATCCTTGTCTGATGTCACCATCTGAATAATGCCAAAATCCATGTGCACGCCACAGGTATCACTGCCCATTACCCGGCGAAATCCCGGGCTGTCAATTATGCTTACTTTCTCGCTACCATCATTGAGATACATGCTGATGCCAATATCAGTAATCCTCTTCAAAGTCGCATCTCGTGATCGACGGAAACTCATACCATGGCGGAATCACTCCCCATGAGTTCGTCCCTGAGCACAAGCTTCGTTAGCAGACGTGTTAATGACTCCACTTTCCTGATCATCGAAGATGATTCTTATGGGGAGGAACCACATATCTATGTCAAGATCTACCCAGATCACTTACTCATAACCGACACGGGCTGCGACTCGCCTCGAAAACATGGCCTCGCTTTAACCTCACTACGTGAATACATAGAAACCGTTCCCCTCCCGCTCAACGGACACCAAGTCCTAAACCCAAATGGCTCAAAACACTATATAATAATCTGCTCTCACTGCCACTACGACCACATCCTCGGCATCCCTCAATTCCTCACCGCAAACCCAACCATAATCGCCTCATCTTTCTCAAAATCCTTCCTGGCCCAAGAAAACCTTCCAACCAACTCCCTCTGCAAGTACATCAACAAGCCCACGCCCCAATACACCATCACCCACTGGGCGCACCACCTCTCCTACTTCAGCCTCCCAAACATTCCTCCCTTCCGCATCCAATTCCTCCACATCCCCGGCCACACCCCCGATTCGCTAGCCTGGTACGACATCGACGAGCACCATCTGTACGTCGGCGATACCATTTACGAACGTAAACGCTCAACCCCCATCCCTGAACTGCCCGATGACGCCGGACAAGTGCCCGGGTTGCCAGCCACACAGGCTGCTATCATTTTTCCCGATGAAGGCGGGGATTGGATAGCATACATGTCGTCCCTCTCTCTCCTCCTTTCTTTTACTACTCACAAAAATGACGAACTGAAAAAACGGGGGAGTGAGAAGAGGGTTAAAGTAGCGTGTGGACATCTTACCTATGAAGCGGATGCCGAGGATATGATTCTACAGGTGAAAGGCCTGTTTGAGAGGATTATCGCTGGGAAGGTCAGTGTCAAGAGGAGTGGAGTTAAGAGGGGTGTTGTGCATGATTTCTGGTTGGAAGATGAGGGGGAGGGGAGTAAGTATAGTGTTATGGCGCCGAGGAGGCTTTTTGAGGAGGCGAGGAGGTTTTTTCATCCTGAGATCGGAGGGAGTTGAGAACGAAAGGGGAAGACAAAACCTCGAAGATAGCAGGGAGTAATGATCCAAGATATATTGTTCGCAATGAATGAATCACGAGTCAAAAGTATTGTGAGTCTTTATAATTCTATCAATCAATGAGATCTCGTGTATTTCCAATGTCCGCTATCAATACATCTTTGATCAGGTCTGTCAGATATTCTGAGTTTCTAAGGAACCATCTAATCATCATACTTCTCAACTCTTTCGAGCATTCTTCTATCCACTGTCCCGGCGCAGTACCTTCAACAACATCTCCACCAAAGCCGCACTTAACCTCCACTACCTTAAGACCAACCCAAATTCTCCCTTCTCATCTCCCCTCCCCAAAAGCCCAGCAGCCATCACCTCTCTACATTCCCCCAAAACAACATACCAATCGCACCCATCAGCACTGAACTCCACATTAAGCTCAACCCTACTTTAACCACTCACCTAATTCCCAATCCGCCCTACTCATCTCACACGCTTCCAACCCTTCAACAACTTCCTCCGGTAAATCCCCATTCAATAGCTCGATCATCTCGCCATCTCACTTTCCGTCTCTAATGCTGTTTACGTCAAGATATGCATGAATTGACGAGCTAGTCTATCACGCGGTCCTGATGGGGTAATTAGGAATTAAGAACTAATGATAATTCTTATATGAGTATTTGAGTTTGGCTCGGATAGGGGGGCGATGCTGAATCGGAGGCTTGTAGATTTTATGTGTTGGGAATGAGACTGAAAACAGTGTGGCTTCTAGTTTGAGTTTTTGGTGCGGTGGAAGGGATTGCAGTACAAATGAAAGTGAAAGGAAATAGAAATAACTGTTGAGATGAAGATTTTACTTGCCAGCTTCACACTCACTCAAGTATCTGCAATAGTCTTAACATTAGAAACACAGCAAACAATTCATTGCCCATGATACTCAGTTCCATCTCAACACCAACGACTACGCCTTTGATTCCAACGCCAGCCTATCCTTCAACTCCCCCCTCTCCCTCACAGTCCTCGCCATCTCCCTTCCCAGATCCGTCCCCAGCTTCTCAAACCCCTCAATAACACCCACCCTATCACCGACCCCCAACTCCTGATTCATCTTAAACTTCCCCGCCACACTCTTAACCTCAACCTCCACCCCGACAATCGCCCTACTCAACAACGCCACATACGCCTCGGGCGCCTCCCCCACACTCCACGGCCCGGGCCTCCCCTCCTTCCCATCAAACCCAAAAATCCCCTCCTCGCTCTGCCGCGACAGGTCCGCGATCGCCATAGAGATAAAGGTCCCGGTCTCCGGCATCGAGGTGTCGAAATGCACCGTCGCCGTCCCGTAGACTTGGACTGCGGTGTAGTTCCACGTCGGCACCACTTTCCCCGTCGCCGGTTTCGTTTCGACGTAGAATTTCGGCGTGATGTAGTGGTGCGCGGGGCCGTTGAAGAGGATCATGACGTCTTCTGTTAAGGTGTTGGACCCGGAAGCTGTTGCTGCTTCGATGAGGGCTTTGACGTGTGGGTTTGCGAGGGCCATGTGCCCTCTTAGTCGGGCATTTGGAGGCGGAGAGTCGGGGTCGGGGTCGGGGTCTGAGGGGGGTGGGAGGTCCAGGATCCAGGGGATGTGGGAGCTTTGGATGGTGTTGTATTTTGAGGAGGGGATGGCGGTGGTGAGGATTCCGAGAGGGTTGGTTTGGATGAATTTGTAGAGAGTTGGGAGATGGAGATCTGTGTGGACTGGTCTGAAATACATCTTTCTGAGTGAGGTTGGATGTGACCACCGATTTCGGCAAAAGCAAATATTGGCTGACAGAAGACTTTAGGATACGGGTAGCTAGGGAATAATAAGGAAGGTGGTCATAATACGAGAAGGGGGAGAAGAGAAGAATGGTTGTAATATACTAAGAATTACTTTGACTCATACCTTTGTTCTGATTGTTCTGATTGTTGACGAAGTCTGGGGACTTTTGGATTCCTGCACTAGCTCGGCTAGAGTATCCTGAATTGGGATAAGTAGTCCGGATGCTGACAAAACTCGGGGTGGCTCTAGTATATTTCTCTACATCTTCGAAGTAGAAACCTCTCCTGTGAGATTTATGTTGGAAGGTTTGTTGACCTTCATTTCATTGGCAGTCAGCACATTCGCAAGGGTTCCATATCGAGAAAATACGTAAAAGGTGCAATTGAAAGGAATTGTTCTGCTCTTGCGTTCACTAGATTGCATTGGAGACCCAATCTGACCGCACAAGTAGGTTGAGGAGTATTTAGCAGGCACAATTATTCACCACAGATCGAGGATTGTGATTCAGACCTAGCTATCAATCTTGGACGACTAAATCATAGCGAGATAAGCTACGCCCATCTCCCATCTGCAGCTAAGCAGTCAATAACTAGTATTCTCCCATCTTCCGCAAGTCTATACACGAGCACTTCTGGATCTATCTTCTTGCCCTGTCCACGGGCATGAGAGAGTGTTATTCGACTGGCATCATAATTCAGACCAAGTCTTTTGGAGGCAAACGTGGCAAGCAGATCCTTCACTCTTGCTTCTCTGTCGACAATGATGAATAGAGGCTCCATACTTACAGGAGATAGTAAGCAAAAGGCCTTGGTCAGATCCTTGGAACGTTTCCAATCATCCACGTTGCTCAACTCTAATTTTCGCTTGGAGGTCATCATAATCTTGCGGTCCAAGATTAGTGACGTTGGGAGGTTGGGCGGCGTATCAAAGCTGCCGTGGCGCGAAAGCTCATTCTTCAAGCCATCCAATTCGATACTGTGAGCCATAGTATCGGTACTATAACCTGGTTTCTCCTCGCTCCATGTGGTCCGCTCCTGTGCCATTTCGAGTTCCGGGAGATCCATGAAGACAAAATCCGAGACATCGGTATCGACTACAAGGTCGTACTCCAACACGAGAGTAACTCGATCGACGTTTCTAAACCAAGAAACGACTTCTTTGATCCAGTCAGAGCGAAGATCATTGTAGGAAGCGAATTCGAAGCTGAAAGTACTCTTCCCGATAGCAAGTTTATCCACGCGGTTGAGCTCCCAGCACCAGCCTGATTCGCAGTAGAACCCCCCGCTTCTGCTCAGGTATTGTCCATTAGAATGCCTTCGCGGTGGGTCAAAAAGCACGTCCTGGCTAATATAGAATGTGTCGTTTGGAGAAACAAACAAGATCGTAGGTCTATCGCCGAAGACCCCAAAGGTCCGAACGTAAGACGATTCCGAAACCACACCACGAGACTCATCGCAAGCATCCATAAGATTTTGTAGAGTGGCGCAAGTTGGATGGACATTCCAGAGTTTTTGCTCGTTTGGGCGAATAATGACACTTCTCAACTTGCCATCTTTGTTCTCCTCCGGCAATGCTTTGATATGTGGCGTTTCCAGAAAAGCTTGCCAAGCCTCGGTGCTCTCAATGAATATCGAACGTGAGTTCCAGATTCTGGTCAGGGATCTGCCTATGTTGTATGGTTCTATCGGAATGATTCGAGGTTCGTCTGGTGGAATAGCGAAGCTCCAAATCATGAGTCTCAATTCAAGAGGAAGGTCCTTGAATCTATTGAATGATTGGAGTGGTTGCTCATCAGGAATACTGGCGGAACCTGGCGCACTTCTTGCAACCATGCTAGATATCTCTTGGTCTCCTGCTTGCACTGTCTGAACATTGGGACTGCTGATCGAGTTCGACATATCATTGACAATGACGGTAGATTTTTGTTTGTTCTCCGTATAAGTTGTCTCACCATTGGGATCGCTGACGACATTCGGCGCAACTTCCGCGATAATTGTAGACATTCTTTTTTTCCTGTTTCGACAGGTGAAGCTGAGGTGATCCTGTGTTTATATCAGATCCCGTCAAAAGCGCAACATTTGAAACCAACTTACTTTAAAAGACGATGAAAAGTTATTGATTCCACGTTGATTCCGATCTCAGACCTTAGGTATCGAATAGGAATGCTTGTCGTGAAAGATGCGCGTTCGTAGAAGATTCTTAGACGCGTTGTCACGTTGGAATTTAAGGAAAGTGGATCCGCTAGAGGTTCCTAATTGGGACAAGCTTTAATACTAACACTAGTCTTGCTCTGACCCTCAGGGATATGGAGAAGTCTCCATCTCACGCCCTTCATGTCATCGAATGAGATGGCGTTCTCGAGAAAGTTCAAGTGCGGAACTCTGACATTTCAAGTGACTCAACAGCATGACTGTACTATATAGACAGACATTAGAAGAATCGCTATCATCTCGTCCCTAAGTTCACTCTTCATCAACACCGAGCTCCGAATTCCGAATTCTATCAATATAATTTACCAATTATCTCCTCACACCTCAAGACAAACTCATACCCATCCTCCCTCAACATGCCCGAATCAACCACTCCCTCCCCCTTACCCCAAAACCCCACCTTCCGTCTCGCCCGCCCCGAAGACGCACCCGCAATAGCCCATCTCGGCTCAACCGTCTTCCGCACCACATTCGGCTACTCCATGCCCCCCTCCGACCTAGAAACCTACCTCCAAACCTCCTACTCCGCTTCCTCCATCACCTGCGACCTGCTCAACCCCACCATCACCGTTCTCGTCGCCACTTCCCCCATCTCACCCTACCCCATCGTCGGCTTCTCGCAGCTAAACCGCTCCTCAAGCGAGCCTTGTATTGCGGACTCGCCTAAACCGGTGGAGTTGCAGCGCTTGTATGTCGATACGAGTTTCCATGGTGGGGGCGTGGGCAAGGGGTTAGTTGGGGAAGTGGAGAGGATTGCGAAAGAGGAGGGGTATAGGACGCTTTGGTTGGGGGTTTGGGAGGAGAATTTTAAGGCGCAGGGGTTTTATGGGAGGTTAGGGTTTGAGAGGTGTGGGATTCATAGTTTCAAGATGGGGGAGTGTGTGCAGTGGGATTTGATTCTTAAGAAGGCTATTTAGACGGGCTTTGTTGTGGGGTGTGGGAGGGATAGAGGAGTTCTTTGCTTCGGGGCTGTTTGTTGTGGTGTTTTAAAAAGAAGTGTTAGACATGTGAGGCGTAATATCTAGGTTGGTTGCAAGTAGAATGGTTTGATTGAGATTCTCTAGCGATTTACAGAAAAAAGAGAAGAATAGACATGAACCATAGGGTATATTCAAGCGATACAGGAATCCAAACTAAATACCCTTTCCTTCCAGATCACCCCTTTTCTTCAAATCCTTCTCATACAAAGAGAAACACCCATCTAATGTAAACAAAGCAGAAATCCAATCACAACCATCTATCTCTTGAAATATCTCTTCTCAAAGTATCTCATCGGGATGTAAGAAACGGCACTGAAAGCGAATGCCAACTCAAACCCAACATCACCACCATAAGCCGCCCCACAAAGCTTTCCAATTGGTCCGGTGAACCAGACTTGAGCCATACCCAAGACTGCACCCATGATACCAAATGCAAAGGCAGTAACTGCTGCGAATCCAGGAGGAAGGGCTTTGGCATCCATGTAGATACTTGGATCATAGCCAGCAAAACCACGCTTGTACAAGAAGTGTTCAGAGAGAGAAATACCCTCGTAGATAGCTAGCCAGTAGGCAATCAACAACATGAAGTTCTCGAGGACGGAAGCAAAGTGTCCGTAACCTGGGATAGCGATTGCGCAATAGATCAATGTACCGACGAAAGTCCAGACGAATCGAGGAACGCGCTGAGAGACCTTGGCGAGAAGTTGGAGGGAGAGAGAGACGGAGTAGATGTTGGGGCAGTTGTTGGCGATGATGGAGAGAGCCAACACGACCAGGCAGAATTGACCGAATCTGCCCAAAGGTGGGACTACGACGGCTGCGAGAAGACCACCGATTCCAGAAGAGGTGTATCCGTCCATGTAGACGTTTGAACCATCGTTGGCAGCCATGGCAGAAGCAACAGCAGCACCAAGCATCTCAGTGAAGAGAAGTGGGAAAATGAGACCAGCGAATGTCCAGAAGAAGACAGACTTTCGGGATCGGTCGACAGGTTGGTACACTGTGTAATCGGCTGCGTATGAGGTCCATCCAGTAGCGAAACCGAAGACTGATGCAGCAAACGAAAGCGCAGCGCCGGCTTCAGAGATTCCAACACCCATGGGAATATTGATGAAGTCGCCAGAGTGAGCGAATTCGCCAAGAACGATGAGGAAGATGATGAAGCAGGGGATCCAAGAGTAGCGCTCATAGGTGTGGACGATCTTGTAGCCGAATAGAGTGACGAGGAAAGTTGCGGCGGCAATCACTAATTTCTGTTAGACAAGTCTGCAGAATTCCAGATCTTGAAAGCTTACCAATGATACCAGCCCAGCCAGGCATATTTCCATTTACCGCGTTGAACAATTGAGCACCAACGATAACGTTCACAGATGACCAGCCAACGCAAGCAAGGATATTGAATACAGCAATGATTTTAACACCATAGTACTGATTAGGTTGGTTAGCAATTGTATTCACAAGTTAGGTTGATGCACTTACTCCGAAGAAGAATCGGGACAAAACCATCTGTCTCAGGCCAAATCGTGGACCGAAAGTACTGAAGAAGCAGACTGGTAATATGCCAAGCAAGTTCACGAAGAAGATGATAAGAATAGTATCAATGAATCCGAGGTAGAAGACTGGATATGCGAGCGCACCTATTACAGGATATCAGTACAATTTCAAAACAATTGCTTAGACCAGCGACATACCAATGGCGAAACTCGACACAACCATGTTGGCACTGAGCCACATAGTTCCGACTTGGGAGATATGCGCATTGTCACGCTCATCGCTGGGTACTCGCTCGATACCTCTCTGCTCGACACCAAACTTTCCTGCAAGTCTTTGCGTCTTCGCATACCAACTGTCGCCAACAACGAATGTTTCCGCAGGAACTGCTCCGTTGTCATCGGGAATGAATTCTCCACTATATTGTTGCTTCTCGACGGGAGCGGACTCGACATCGAGTTCCTTGTCGTAGCCCATTGTGGCGAGATTTGCTTCACTGGCAAAATATTCGTCCAAAGTGTAGAATTCGAACAGAAGTCGAAGAAGTTTGAAGCTCAAGAGGCGAGAGGCTTCTTTATCGCAAAGCTGTTGAGGCTTGAATTGGAATGTCTGGCTTGAGATTGTCACTTGATGGACGAGATCAAAGGTATTATATGAATCTGCAACAGCTATCCAGTGCCACTTTGGCAGGGGTTATTGCAAGGGTAGCTTCAAGGAGGGGTGCTCGCGACATGTCCGGACGGCGGACACTGCCGATATGGATTGGAGGGTGGAGTGAACCGCCAACTTTGCAGCAACTTGAACCACTGGGTTGGGAACTAAAAGGCCCAGGGCTTGGATTTGAGTTTTAGTCACTGATAAGGAAATCGAATAAGGTTGGACTGGCTGAGATCAAATACAGGCTAGGAAAAATTGAGAGTCAAGGCCGCTCCAGATGCGGGCGCGACCACAAACTAGAAGCAGATCAATGGCACTAGAACCATTCGATACGCTGTGCGATTTGCATCAATAGGCCTTGATCTTAGGAGCACAATCGTCGAGACGTGATCATCTCTCATGTTGCTCGATGACATGAATTCATCCCGCATTGTTGGAGCTTGAGCTGTCGTACGCCACAGCGTCGTTTGTGTGTCTTGCTTCGTTCTTCAGCTTAGGCGAACCACGACCATTAAACTTCATTCAGCCACTTCCTCGAGTTTGTCCAATCCAGTCAGGGTGATAGTGGTATGTTTCAGTCTTCCCATGCCAATCAGCGTGCGAGGCCATCGGCAAAAACTATTCTGTTCAGTCAATCTTCGAGAGAAAGGTACGCCGCGGCCCAGTCGCCAAGGCTGGAGAGGGAGGAAGAAGAAATTTCAAGACCCGTATTTAGTCCGATGTTATGCAGCCCAGATGCAGAGAGAAGAAAGGTTTCCGCAACTGTGGAGGTTCACGCGGCAGTCATGTGCATGGAAGGCCTCCCTGACACTCTTTCAAGAATACTTTCTTGTGTATCCGACGATGTGTTCCATGAATGCACAAAAGCGCTTTGGGCGAAGAAGTCGCTGCTGTGCAAACTCCATGAAACCAGTTGATGCAATGCGGGAGGAGGCAAATTTAGCGGCTTCGGAGGAAGGGATCAATAGAAGTTTAGTGAATAATAACAACTCTCGAATGGTCGACAATCCACAGTGATGATGGCGTTGTGGAGGCGTGTTTGATAAGGAGAGTTTGATGACAGGAGCCAATGACAACCGACAATCAAGCTTAAAAACCCAGATCTTAGCCGAATTAAGCCTTTCCATATGAAGACTAGCGCATTTTACTCCGAGTTGGAGATCTTCGACATACTGTACATTGAGTGCTGTATCAATCATCCAGACCTCGACACCTATTTCCAAAGACATCACAAGTGTTCTCAATTGGTGCTATCATTTCTATCATTTGTCCCGTCCCTGCAGCAATCTTGATGTCTATCCAATCCTATTGTGTTTTCGAGGAGAGCGGCGGGATGCTGCAGAGCTGAATCTCATCGGATTCGCACGTCTCCCTTGATACTTGACCATCCCGCTCCATCGATCCAATCACTCCAAACTCGCCCATGAGTCTAAATACGGCGACGAATGGAAGGCAAGATCTGCACATGCGCTATATTGCTTTTGTGTCTATAACACGGCTCATTCGTGACGGCCATCTGCTGTCGGCAGGCTCCGATCTGCGTTTCGCGCTCCCACACGACTTCCAGAACATTGCCTAGTGAAGCAACTCAGCTCTCGTTCGAGTCATTGACCAATGATTTTTCCCATCACTCAACTCTTCTCTGTATCTGGGGTTATACTATGGGTTCATACAATGCATCATACACCTTCTGGTCCACTCTTTGGTGTCTGGGAAGCATTTTGATCTGAACCTTCGCTTAACCCCACACTCCAACTTTTGCCCCTGATTAGGACCACATCGGGAGGACCACTCTCGAGTTGCACGTTGACAGCCGTTCTTGTGGAACATGTCCACAGCTGTAAGGTCCCATGACAACAGGGCGGAGCACATCTTATACGACTCGATTCATCACATTCGCCATGCATCTTCGTGGTCATGTCACTTGCCGTTTAGATGGTTGTGAAACTTCCTAACAAGGCTTAAAGCCGAATCCATCGATCCTTCAATTGTTACAATCATCCCTTCACCGCCAAAGTGTTGTGAAATGAAAGTTGGAATCATCGGCTAGGTGCATCGGAGCCGGCATATATGTGATAGCTACTGCTGCAGGCAGCTCAAGATGTCTTCTCGAGCTCAGATCCTCCAAACTCCAATTTGCTTCATACCTTCCATCTGTCTTCATTATCAAGCAAAAAAGAAGGAGGAGGAGAAGAAGCATTCGAAAGTTTCGCAATAACAAAGTCTCAAGCTGCACGAGACAATTCAGTCCGAAACTAATGGCACACACATCACAGCCAATGTTTGCACATTCAAAATGATTCCACAGTTACTTTTTCATCCAGATGTTATTCTAATGGTTACGCTTCATGTTCCTTCACCCCATTTGTGCCGTTTGTACCGTTGACATAGCCCTTTTGCTTTTGCCATGGTAAAGGTTTCTCTGCTGCCTTGACAGGGCCAACCTCTCCATTCTCCTTCCTCAACTCTTTCCAATCATCGATATCCTTTTGATCTACGAAATTGCCATGAAGGCCCAACCTAAGCTTCAGAGGTAAATGAATAGCAGCAAGCGGCCCTTTCTTCAGATCTAGAGCATCAAAGATCAAGATGTCGTTCCGGAGCTCGTCGAGATGATTCAAAAGTGCGAGCAAGTATCCATCACCTTCTTTGTCTGTGTTCTTCGGGACGAAGACTGGTTCTTGGAATGTAGTCGTGGGGCCGGCCCAATAAACATCTTTGACCTTCTCATCCCAAGTAAAATGCCCCATTGCGTTGAACAGACCGCCAGCGGGAGAACCACACTTCTGAAAATCATATGGCTTCGTGGGGTCGATTTGAACTTGCCAAAAGTGGTTATACTTCTTCGTCACGAGACGGTCATCGATGCGAGAAAACTCGCCGTTGATATCAAAAATTTCAGTTGGAGTGACTCGAGTATCCGTCTTTGACTTTGGGTCAAAAGTCCAGCGGAACGTCTTCGATACCAGCTTGTTCCTCTTTTGGAGATTTTCAGGGGGCGCATTGTCTGGTGGAAAGAAGAAGAAAACATTATCGTCTGCGATCGTGAGATCGAAGATAATATGGCCATCCTCATTCTCATAGCATCCAGCTACGTGGCCGTGGAACCCTTCATTCGTTAGTACGACAGAGTTATCCGAGTTGACATTCGACGTACCATTATCTGCTCTCAACCATACGATATCCTCAGGCTTACCACCTCTTCTCGGCACAATTCCATACAATTGATCCTCATTAGGATCCCAAGCCCAATGATTCCCTCCTTTCTTCATCCGCTCCACATTAGCCGTGATCGGCGTCATCGGAAGCACGAGATAATTCTCACTCAATCCACAATCGTGGATCATACCACAAAACGGTGCCTTGTACCAACATTCCTCCGTCTTCTTCCCATTCTTATCAATCGTATAAACCACAATATCACAAGAAGCATCGTGCCCATCTCCTCCCGCCTCGTACCCAAAACAAACCATCTCCCCCGTCTTCGGATCAAACTTGGGATGCGCCGTAAAAGTCGGCGACTCAACCTGTCCCTCAAAATCATACCGTCCAATCGTCTCCAAGGTGACTGGATCCATTGCAAAAGGAGGACCGTCTTCCTTGGTAGCAAGTAACATGCCTCTCCAGAACACGATATTAGTATTCGACACCGTCCGAATAACACCCTTCACCATCTCGCTATCTGTGTAGATATTTCGATATTTCCCAAACAGCGCTTTCCTCGCCGCAGTCTCGGCCTTGAACCTCTCGGTGTGCACATATCGCTGCTTGAAATCTACATGTCCATTCTCGAAATGGAACGCAGACACGTTTCCATCGCCACTAAAATGGATGTCTTCTTCAAACAGGGGCGGGTATCGTTGATCTGGCTGGATACGGTAGAATGTCCCGTTGATATCTTCTGGAATCGTGCCGCTGACTTCAAGGTCGAAGATATCTCCTTCCAATCTTGAGGGTTTGTTGAATCCTTGAAAGAACCCTGTGCCTGGATACTTTATCTGACTGCTTGATTTCAGGCCATTGGTATAATTCGGTACCTTGACAGGAAGATAGGAGAAGAGGTGCGCCATCACGTGATCGTTCTTGGATTCAAGATCGTATATTTAATGGGTCCTACACCTTATCGAGCGCCTCTACACAAGAACTGTGCTCTTATGGACTCTTTACAGCGAGTAGCGTGCCGTGTGTGGTGTCAAAAGACAGCATTTCAATGTCGGGACGATGCTACCGAGTTCTCGGCATTGGTTGCGGTGCGATTCATCCGAAATGTTAGCATTGAAGCTTTTGATCAGGCATTCGACTAGACAAGTGGGCTGCTTTTGTTTCAAGAGGGTAAATCATTACCCCGCATCCTCACACTCTCTTCTCCTCTCGATTCGTGAGTAGACTTTCATATACCTACTTTAAACCAGCGAGGAGGTTAGGATCTGACCCAATCATCTTGAACTTTATCGTAAGTGGTCTTCTTGCAAACATTGATAGCATATCTACTGACTATTGTATCAGCGTGTTCTTCACTTCAGAAGTTCCATCGTCAACCTTGACAGCCTAGGCACTTCCAGGTTTATTGAAGACCTGTCGATCACGTGAAAATTATCAAGATGGCAACCCTTACAGAAACCGCGACTTTCAGCATACCTAAGACTTATAAGGCAGCTGTCTATGGTAATTTAAGCACTTCTGCTCAATCCTTCAATTGCTAATGCGCCGATAGACAAACCAGGACAAATCAGCATCAAGCTAGAAGAACTTCCAACCCCTGAGCCCGGTCCAGGCGAGGTACTTGTCCGCATAACTGTGAGTTCTTCTCCAATTCCTCACCAACCTTTCTAAGATTGCTAACAGCTCTCGACAGCATTCAGGAGTATGTCACAGCGATCTCAGCGTCATGAGAAGTGGCTGGACTGGCCTTCCTCCTTGCCCAGTCGGTCAAATAGGCGGTCACGAGGGCGTGGGCATTGTCCAAAAACTCGGCCCTGATTGTGAAGCCACCTCCGTGAAGCTAGGGGATAGAGTCGGTATCAAGTGGGCTGCTGCTTTCTGCGGTAAATGCGCGGCTTGTAAAGCTGGTTTTGACGGACATTGCGAAACGAAGAAATTCTCTGGGTATGTTGACCTCCATCTCCACTCCTATCCCGATTAAGTTTTTCTTTCTCTATTCGATGGATCAAATCTAAAGAACAGGACAGGTTTTTCACTCCTGGAACGTTCGCTGAATATACACTTGCACCCGCCAATTATGTGACACCCATCCCAGCCAACTTGTCTTCCACACTCGCCGCTCCAATGCTATGCGCTGGTCTAACATCATACTCAGCACTCCTCAAATCCGGCACCTCATCCGGAGACTTCGTCGTCGTCTCAGGAGCCGGCGGTGGCCTCGGCCATCTCGCCATCCAAATCGGAGCCCGAGGAATGGGCTACCGCATGATCGGCATCGACGATGCATCAAAACGCTCTCTGGTCCTAGAATGCGGCGCCGAGCATTTCCTCAACATGCGTGACTTTAACGATACGACTCTCGCTGAAGAGATCATGAAATTGACAGGTGGGCAAGGTGCGAAAGCCGTTATTGTCTGCGCGGGGAGTAATCGGGCGTATGCGCAGGCGTTGCCAATGTTGGGGTTTGGGGGCACGATGGTTTGTGTGGGTATTCCGGAGGGAGAACAGGTCCCGATTAGTAATGCGACGCCGGGGGCTTTGTTTGCGATGCAGAAGAGGATTGTGGGGAGCAGTGTTGGGAGTCAGAAGGAGGCGATTGAGGTTTTGAATTTAGCTAGTATGGGGATTGTGAAGACTGTTTGTAGGGAGGAGAAGATGGATGCTTTGCAAGGTGTTTTTGAGGAGATGAGTAAAGGAGCTGCTATTGGGAGAGTGGTGCTTGATTTAAGCTGAGAGTACTTGAGGGTAGAGATATAGACAGCAATGAATTCTTGAACTTGCACAATACTTGGGAAATGCTCCCTATACCGATTCACAAGTTGAGTGAGACAAACACTAGCTCATAGGACGTGCATTTTGTATTCCATCTCTGGGATAGTGGCTAGAAGTGATTTTCAGGAAAGAGTGTGATGCTTGCATCCCAAAAGAGTGTAGTGTGAATAGCAACGCAGTTCTATTGTCATTATTAGGACATGTGTCCAAGCCAAAACTCCTCATTAGAAAACCCAACCGAAATTACCCAATTGTTCGTTGTTTGCCGTTGAGGCTCCTCCTGTTGCCATTTTCTTCCTCCCCAGACTCTTCCCTTCCAGATCCTGGATTCCATCTCTCCGATGATTCAAGGAATAGGGAACTGGTTTAGTTCTCAATATCCTTCGCCTCAGGAGCAAAGACCCTCTGTCTCTTCCAGAGACAAGCACTAACCACACTGCTAACAGCGAAAAGCACACAAAGTGCAATGCTCAACCCCCAGATACTCTTCATCTCGTAGCAGGTTGTCTTGCTGGCACCAGCCCAGACCCAATAGTTCACCTTGCTGATATTCTGTCCAACACTGTCTAAGAACGAAGACGTGGTGCCGACAGAAGGAAGAGCGGCGCAGTCAAGGTAAGAGAGCGGTTTTCCGACTGTGACGGCTACGACGATGACTGCGATGAGGAGTAAAGAGTCGAGGCCGGTAGAGACGAGGAAGGGGAGCATGGAGTCGAAGTATAGAATGTAGGAAATTGCAACGTAAAGAACTGCTATGCATGTCTGTGAGAGCGGTTAGTGGGTGATGTTGAGAGATTGGGAAACGGAAGAGACGTACGACGCTGAGAGTACCAATTAGGACGTGTGGTGGGGATTGGTTTACTGAGACCATTTCGGCGATGAAGTTTGCAGTCATGCCAATAATGGCAACG
This sequence comes from Mollisia scopiformis, assembly GCF_001500285.1. Lineage (NCBI taxonomy): Eukaryota > Fungi > Ascomycota > Leotiomycetes > Helotiales > Mollisiaceae > Mollisia > Mollisia scopiformis. The sequence continues at coordinate 1,717,225 of NW_017263581.1, forward strand.
AGGGAGACGGCTTCCATGCCGCGAACGACAGTGAAAGTCGCACCGAGAGCTCCGAATGCTGGTCCTGGCATTTTGGCGAGTGATGATTGAAATGTAAAGTCTGGTTGAATGTAGAACGGGGAAAGAGGAAAGCTAGTCTGAACGACTTTTGATGACAACTGGACAATGATAGTTGAAGTTGGTGGTGCTGTAACAGCTTGTGATAATAAATCTCAAAAGCGTAGATATTGAGTGAAAGTAAGCTGAGCTAGCAGTAATGAGTGACCAAGTGTCTGAAGAGACCGTCTCAAGGAGATAAAGACAAGAAAAAACCGACAGAAGAAAGACCGGAAAGGAACTGTTTTGTATGTTTGAGAGGAAAGCTGATGATGAGATGAGGAATGAAACAGAAAGCAAACCAGCGAACTCCGCACTCTTAAATATTCATCATGAACCCAACAATTCTCACAAAGCAAGATCTCGATCAGGGAAACAAAAGATCATGACTCTATAATTGTTGATACAGTGGCCCGTCATGACAGCCGCTGTGCTGTCCAATAGGACCAGATCCCCAGCATGGTGTCTTGCCCTGGGCCGGCGCTTCATAAACGACCTGCTTTCAGACGAGACTTCTCGACACCAATGATTCAGCTCAGCCTCGCGGCAAGCCAAACGCGAGACCAGATAGACGACCGAGACATCGGCATTGTACGCTGCTCGTACGTGAGATGGGAAAGCGTAAGGTTTGGTGGTAAGTTGGTCGGAAAATAGGAATAGGCGCGCTGACGGGTCGCGTTAGAGGGCTCTGAAACATGAGGCTGGAAGCAAGATTGTGAGGTAAGCCTATGAGATGACTGTAAGTAACATTGGGATCTTCGAGAGCATTGACGGCCAGATGGTTGGCGTACGCCACTCATACGAGCTGTGGGATGATTTGCTCGTGATTTTGGGCCAGAGTAAGGTCTTGACTGGATTCCTTGGATGACTTTGCAACAAGTGAGCAAACCTATCAGACTCCAGCTACGTAGTAGAGAGTGAAAATGATAACGCTGTGAATAACATTTGCACAGCCCGTTTCATACTGCTCATTTGTTGGGATCATGAAGCAGCGGAACAATGAAGGATGAAAAGTTGGTGAATGAAGATGATGGTCTGGATGTCTAAGTCCCATCCCGGACAATGTCTAGCCTTGCAAAAGCCTCGCGTAAAATTTCCCCCGCGATGACTCGAGCTTGAGCTTCCAAAAATATTTTGAAGACGCAAACGCAACACCAAACGCACACTGCTGCAAACCACCGCAGTCAATTCCCTCAATGCCACTCTCATAGCAATATCATACAATCTCTCTACCTCCAGAAAATCTGCCACATCGCAAACCATCTACAAACACAATGGTATCCTCATCTAGCGCGCCAGACCTCGCAGGGCTGGCAACCAGAATCTACGACGAGCTTCTACCCCTCCAAAAAGAAGATTCATACATTGTATTCCATCAGAATGATATCTTCGATCTCGATATCATACCCAGTGATCCGCAGGGCAATCACGATGTCAATTTGGCGCTGAGGGTCTTGCAGAAGTTAACGGACGAGAAGCTGCTCAAGGTTGTCCATGACCCGGGCATGGGATGGAAGGTCAGGACGCGGGAGGAGGCGTTGAAGTGAGTTTTCAATATGCGGTTCTACCTTCGCGTGAGAGAAGCCTGCGCGAGGTTGGTTTGAAGAATGAGTAGGAGCTAATTTCCGTTACAACATAGGTACCGTGGGCTCACGACTGAGGAAGACTTGGTCTACAGCTATGTCGACGAAGCAGAAGACGAAGGAGCCTGGACGAAAAACATCAAGAGCCGCTCCAATCTTCACGAAGCTGTCATCCAAGCCGCTCTCAAGAAACTCAAGAGCAGGAACCTGATTTCGGAGATGAAGTCTGTCGAGCACCCAGCGAGAAAGATGTACATTAAGAGCAACCTGTCTCCCAATGATCGAGCGACGGGTGGCCCTTGGTATACGGATGGAGAACTGGATACCGTCTTCATTGACACGATCATGAACACTCTGTTCGACTATATTCTGAAGAAGACTTTTTACTTCAGTAAAAGCTACGGTGGTCCCATGAAGAAAGAGCCGAAGAAGGTGATCAAGAAGATGAGTCCAGAGGAGGCGAGGGCAAAGAGGGATCAAGTACTTGGTGCTGAGAAGAGTGAGGAGGAGTTGGATGAAAAGTCGAAGCGGATGAAGTACTATGAGAAGAATTTGCCAATGCCTGCTGGATACCAAGCGTACCCGACCCTGGACGAGCTGACCGTATGGATCGAGGCACACAAATTCTTCACGCAGACCTTGACGGCGAGTGATCTCCAGCAGTTGCTCGATGTTCTGGAGTTCGATGACAAGATCGAGAAGGTGTTCATTGCGTCGGGGGGACTAGCATACCGAGCTTTGAGAAAGAGCATGCTCAATGAGGATGACAGAGGCAGCGTCTTGAACGAAGCTCCTTGTGGACGGTGCCCTGTCTTTGATCTGTGTGAGGAGGGAGGACCAGTGGGACCCAGTAATTGCGAATACTTCAATGAGTGGTTGCTTCTGTGAAGGATGTAATGGCGATAATTTGACTTTTATGCATAGCGAGGATAGGCTGTCTGTGGAGTTTGGGAAGATACCACGGACTTACAACTTGCATAAACAAGCAATGGTCGGATTATGTTGAGTAGATAGAATGGCCAAAAATGACAAGGCAATTTCACATGTTATTGAGATCGTGATGACTGCAGATACACAATGCTCGTGACCTAATGTTGTTCGTTAACCCTAAATATGTCTTGGTTGGGAGCGATATGTATGGTACACGACACTGTGGCCGAGAACAAAAAAGAAACTCTACATGACGCAAGGGGATGATGGCGTGCATATCACTAAATTGATTCATAGACAAATCACGGCGAGTAAGATGATAAGTGGTGTAGAATCAGGCTGTCATTGCTAATGCATCGACTCAACGTTTTCCTTTCCCTCACCAGTCCATCCACCACCATGCGAGCATCTTAGGACCATGAAAGACAGCGCTCAAGCATAATGAAAGACTCCCATGTGGCTAACCAATTTACAATTCACCAGACTTGACGATGGTAGGCTTCTTGTTATATGTAACCTTTCCGCTACCGCTGCCAGTGGCCTCGAGAGCCTTGACGACAGCCAATGACTCTTGGTCAGCAACTTCGCCGAAGACGACGTGCTTGCCATCGAGCCAGCTGGTGACAACGGTGGTAATGAAGAATTGAGAGCCGTTGCTGTAGAGATGAAAGGTCAGCTTGTGTTTGAGAATTGAGGGTCGTCCGTTGCTTACGTGTTGGGTCCGGCGTTGGCCATGGAGAGAAGTCCTGGCTTGGTGTGCTTCTTTTGGAAGTTCTCATCGGCGAACTTCTCACCGTAGATGGACTTGCCACCAGTGCCCTATGCGAATGTGAGTTACCATTGTATATGTGTGATGATGGAAGGACGTACATTGCCACGGGTGAAGTCACCTCCCTGGAGCATGAATTGAGGGATGATGCGGTGGAAGGACGAGCTGGCATAACCGTAACCCTTCTCGCCGGTGCAGAGAGCGCGGAAGTTCTCAGCAGTCTTTGGGACGATATCGTCGTAGAGAAGGAAGTTGATGCGGCCAGCTTGCTCTGTTGCAGATATATGTCAGCTTCAATATGGTATGATGTAGGTGGGGTAAGTCGTCAACGACGTCAACAGCCACATGAGGTGACGACTCGAGGTGTGTTGAGGATAGCAGAGAGATTGCATGAAGACGAATTGATGGGGCGCATGATATTGATCGATGTTGATGATAATGATGATGGCCATTGCGCTCGAGGAATGAACAATTGTTTACTTACCAGCGACCTTTGAGGTTGGCTTGCCAGCGGCATCGAGAACTGGGCCCTCCCAGGTAACGTCGAAGAAGCTACAATTGTCAGCTTGATGAATAGATGAAGATATCGCATTAAGATTGATGACTTACGTCTTGATGGTCATGTTTGCGGATGAAGCGTGAAAGTATCTTGTTGGGGATTTGTATGTGAAGGATTTTGCTATGGAGGAATGAAGGCTTTGGCGGGGTTTTGTGAAGAGGGGCATTTTGTGAGGAAGGGTGCGCTAAGATAGAAACGGGTAAGCGCCATCCACTGATTGGTTGGGCAAGAGCTGAGCGACAGAGCAGCAACGAAAAGACCGCCGTCCATCGCCGCCCAGGAGACAAAAGTCCAGTCCCCAGCGGTTTTCCAGGATTCCAGCAGGATCGGGAGAGTGGTGAGGGGTGCCACAGGCGTATAGGAGGGTGAGGTGAGGGGTCATGCTATGCTATGCGGTGCGGTGCGGTGCTCGAGCTGCTGCGGTCCATTGCGTGCTACTTGCGAGACCAGGGAAGAGCAGAGCTCAGCTCCTCATGGCTGTTTCTGCGGTTTCAGGAAGCTCAGTTCTCACCATTCAACACCCCTTGCTTCCAACGATTTCCGACATGTCCATCACCGCTTATTCCTGGGGACCTGGTAGGATCCAAGAAAGCCCGCAATATGAAGCAATAAATCTCATCGGGAGAAGGAGGTGCTTTGACAGTTCGTTGAGTTTCAATGACTTCATTCTGATGATAGCTCTCGGCAACCATGACTGGGAGCTCCCGCTGCGGCAAGAAAAGCTGGAGTTGAGGGAGACAGCTTTGGTCTTGATCACCGAACCCGTAGGCCGTCATATGAAAGAGCTGCTGCTCGCCGCCCCGCATCATGCATGCCCTTCACCGAACCAACTTACACTGCTTCTCAGATCCCACCGATGGTTGGATGTGTAGGGTAAGTAGCGTCTGAAGAAACACAGTGCAGTACGTACCTTGGAAAGATTATGCTAAGTAGCGGCTTGAGGTAGCTGGTGGGCCTGGTTGATGAGGACAAGGAGGCTTTGTAAAGTACAAATAGAATACAATTGAGAATGTGAAGAACCGCTCACGAGTCAATTTGATGCTGTTGATGTTGGTACAAAAGGTGGTTGATGGAGGAGAAGAAAAGTCATGGATGCTTCGATTTTTCTCTCTTCCGTTTAGGGGCGGAGAGAACAGGGGTTAGCTTTGATGTCCATTGAGCTGCTCCGTGCAGCACTCGACTCTACAAACTGTACAAAGAGTACGATTGTTCCATAAAAGTCTACGATGGTAATAACTCTTAGTTTCTCGCAAATTCACATGTATCTTTCAATGAAACTTCACAAATTTTATCACCAGTCACGTGATGTCTTTTTGGCCAGGTTTCAGGGATGCCCAAGTTGTGCTTGGCGGGTTCTGACATCTCCAAGTCGAAGCGCAACCCAACGGCTAACACTCCTCGAGGTGCATGAAAAAGGCGCGCACAATCCAGATACATCGACACAGTACAATCTATCAACACCATTATTCTGATAATTCTGCCATTACCATCATGGATCTCGCCAGTCTGAGGGAGGCCGCGTCCAATCTCACCCTCTACGATCTCAAAGCGGGAGTGAGGAAGGTCCAAAATGCCGTTATGAATTACACCGAAATGGAGGCCAAAGTTAGAGAAGCTACGAACAACGAGCCATGGGTCAGTACTCCTGGAGTCTGTCAATGTCGAGCAGACAATCCCTACGAAATATATCAGACTTGAAATACTGACTTCCTGGATAGGGCGCCAGTTCGAGTTTAATGCAAGAAATTGCGAATGGGACATACAATTAGTGAGTGAACTGTATCAACTACGTCACTATTCGGCCTGCTAACGGTTGATATAGCCAGCTTCTCAACGAAATTATGCCCATGATATATAAGCGTTTTACGGAGAAAGCGGCCGAGGAATGGAGACAAATCTACAAGGCTTTACAACTACTTGAGTTCTTGATCAAGAATGGCTCTGAACGTGTCATTGATGATGCTCGATCACATCTTACACTGCTAAAGATGCTGAGACAATTCCACTTCATTGATGCCAATGGTAAAGATCAAGGTGTCAATGTACGAAACAGGGCCAAGGAACTTGCAGAGCTTCTGTCTGATGTCGACAAAATCCGCGCGGAAAGGAAGAAAGCCCGAGCCACTCGAAATAAATATACTGGAGTTGAAGGCGGAGCCGGCTTGGGCGGTGGACTTTCGAGCAGCAGCAGATATGGTGGATTCGGTAGTGAGGAGACGAGCAGCGGCGGTGGAGGAGGGTATGGTGGATACAGTGGTGGGGTCTATGGCGATGGTGGTGGATTCGGAGGCCAGACAAGTGACTTTCAGGACTCTTCTAGCCGCGATCATTCAGCAACTGGACGGAGAGGAGATAAATTTGAGTACGATGAATACGACGAAGGGGCTGTCGCTGCACCATCTCGAAGACAGGCTGATACAGCAACATCGTCCTCGAGCCGGCGGAAAACTACAGAACGAGCTGCAGCAAAGAAGCCAGAACCGCCAAAGAAGGAACCTGAGGTCGACCTATTCTCTTTCGATGACCCTATCCCCACATCTGCTCCCATTGCAGCTCCAACCGCTTCGAACACAGTAGCAGACGATGATGATTTTGACGACTTCCAATCTGCCACTCCTTCTGTACAAACTTCAGCACCATCATTCCCAGCTGCTCCTACCGCAACCACCACTTCTACAACACAATACGCCGCTCCTCAACCAGTATCTGCTCCTAAAGCAGCCAATCTGACCGATCTCGTGGGATTCTCATCTATTTCACCAGCGACCAGCACCAACCCTACACCAATCAACTATTCTGCTTTCTCTCCACCTGTTGTGGCTCAGCAACCACCGCGACCGACTGGCTACCAAGGTGCCCAACCGAATTACTTCACTTCTGTTCAAGCCCCTGCAAATCAAGGCCAGGCCAGCTCCGCTACCTCATCCGTCAAATCCCCAGCCGCTTCTAAGCCAGCTGCCGGCGGAGACGCCTTTGGATCTTTATGGTCATCGGCAAGCGCTGGCATCAAGAAGACTAGCACTCCTACTTCGGGACCTGCACTTGGTCAACTTGCGAAGGAAAAGGCCAGTGCTGGTATTTGGGGTGCTGGATCTTCTACTAGCTCAACCACCATGGCACAGCAACAGAGACCAGCGCAGGCACAACAATCATTGGGGAATGGACTCGACGATTTACTGGGATGAATGAGCCTTGAGCATAATGTGTCAAATTATTAGGTCGGAGCAGAGAACACAATGCATGGGCGTTCTCGATAGATCACGGCGTATAAAATCGTTCAATTTTAACATTTCTTGATCTCTCTCACATTTTTTATCTTGCTTTTTCACACCAATGACTAAGTGGTCAATCATACAATTTAGCCATACTTTAGGTTGCCCTCTTGGTCTAGCATACAGAAGGGGAGATCTTGCCACGAGTTCACTATACTCTAGTGAGGCTTCACTTCCTTGATATGTTGAATGATAAACATTACTTCATTCGAAGCTAATTTCTCGATGTAGAATATGGTATCCATACTTCCCAAATTGCAACCAAAGCTTCATCATGGCCTCTTTGTCTCCGCCAACGTCAACGGAGGTAAGCTATCCTTCACATCCTGTCCCCACTCCGGCGCCCTCAAATCATCATCCTTAACCTGCTCCCCCGTCACCGGATGCGTATAATGGAACGGCACAACCCTCGTATCCGGCCACAACATCAACTGCTCCACCACCTCATCCGGCCCCGTCTCATTCTCCGGATACGTCTTCGTCTCAAACGGCACAAACTCCCCAATCTCCTTATTACTCCACCCCTTCTCGAAACTCGCATGCCAGAACGGGAAGTACTTTAGCTTCCAGATCTTCCAGATCCCGTTCTCCTTGATATACTCGTTCTCGTACACGCCGCCCTCCCACCACTGCACGAAGCCGCGCGGGTGCGTCTCCTGCACCGACTTGTGCGTACCGGCCGACATCAGGGTCCGGAAGCGCCCACAGGCCGTCTTGCCGTCCGGGCGGATGTCGATGATGTCTTGCATCTGCGCGTGGTCGAGCAGGAAGCCGTGGACGGGTCCGTTGCGGCCGTTGACGAAGCGGGGCGCGAAGCGTTCGAGGTAGAGGCGGGCGACGCCTGCTTTCTTGCGGTAGCGGCCTCCGATGAATTCGACGAAGGTTCCTGGGTCGTCGGCGTAGAGGTCTACGACCTGTGGGGTGTGTGTTAGTTGATTGCTTTGGAGGTCAATTGGGATGGGGGGACGAACTTCTTGGTATAGGCACTTGTCGAGGTAGTAGCCATATTTGAAGTGCAGCTTTTTGATCTCTCCTTCGTCTGTAAATTGTCAGTTTGTGCTTTTTGTTTTAGAGATCAAGGGTTTAGGCATACCACTTAGTCGAGTGACTTCCTTTCTCAAGCTCTCAACAAGCTCTTTGAGCTCTGCTACCTCGTTACCTGCACTGCCCATCTTGACTATTTCTCTTTTCTATCTTCAAATTCCTCAAAAATCTCTAATTGGTCCTAAAGATATAAAATCAACAAACAAATCCACACACCTCCAGGAAATAAGGTACGAAGAACTTCATTGTTTGCCCGAAGTGTTATACAACATTCGCATGTATTCTTCCGAGCCCAAATTCCTATGTTTCAGATGAGCTTGCCGACCGGGTATTTTGTGCATTGCTTTTCCTTTAGAATGGTAGTTTCGTGGTCGGTTTCAATATCCCGAGAAGGGAGTGCGGCTGGATGAAGCTGGGTGTTCTGCGGGGTAGCTTGATGTGCGGGGTGGGCTGCCGTGGTTGCAGGAGGCCGTTTGAGGCTGGAATGCTGGTTTATCAGGCTAGGGAGACGAGTGTTGCATTTCGATTGGGTGATTGTAATCAGGGTCTTGATAGCATTTGACCAAGCAGTTTGCATTTTTCACATGTAAGAGTCTTGCCGGACAATTTCTTACAAGGCGTCTCTAACAAAGCGAGGCATTCTGCAACTGAGAGAATACTCGTTAATTTGACATTGAAAGGGCTGGATATTGAGCATCAAATGGGACTTAGGGTTGAGTTCATGTCTCCATTCAGGTGCTACAAAAGTTGCTACTATTTGATTTTGGTACTGTCTCGTACTGACCAGTACCTTGAACTTTTTCAAGCTCCCGTCTCAGAAAGCTACAATTCGAATATTCTCATAGCACTTCGCACTATCATATCTCCAATGGTAGTTTGTAGAGTCGGATAGCATTCGCCCTCCCAACAGCTTCTTTCTGATCTGCTGGAAGATCAACAGTTTTCCACCAGTCTTGCCCTTCCTTTATATTTTCATAAGGGGTGTCTGCACTCAGTCAGTTCCAGCAATCTCCGATTTATATGCTGGGCATACCAATTGCGTATAAACATCTGTCAACTCCAAGCTCTTGGATGCAGAACTTGAGCCCCGCTGTGTAGAAGTTCCCAGAGGTCGTAATATGGACATTGTGTTTGAAGTAATACAAGTAGTCTTGTTTGCACGGCCGAGTATCTCTCTTGTAAGGGTGATTGATCCAGTGAGAAGCTCTCCAGAGATTTAGTGGGATACTGCAACATATCAGCAATTATCAAGACCAAACACATCTGAACAGTTCTTACTTTTCTCCCAAATGTCCCGCCACAATCTGAACTTTTGGATACTTATCAAAAATCCCGCTCGAGCACATGGCATACAAGTGAAACGACAAGTCCAGATGAAACTGCACACCAGCACCCAGCATATGCTTCCTGGTCCCATACGGTTGATCAGCTGTCAAATCATGCTCGATCCTATACCTTGGATGAAAATATATCGGCACATCAAGCTCTTGCACCATTTCCCAAAACGGCCAAAATTTCTCGGTGTCAAACCACTCCTTCCCACTTCCATCTCCCGTGCTCTGAAAATCATTCACCAACCCACCAAACATGCCAAGTTCCTCGACAGCACGTTTCAATTCCTGTGCCGCCTGAACAGGATCATGCATAGACACAGCAGCCAGCGCTCCAAACCTCGCGGGATTCTTCTTCACTTCTCTAGCCAAGTAATCGTTTGCTACTCTCGCCATTTCTTCGGCTTTCGCTGGGTCGGTCTCGGCTTGAACCCCTGGAGATGTGAGAGACAGAAGCATGTATTCGACACCATGCTCGTCCATGTTCTTCAGACGGTCATCGTGGATATCGAGAAGGCGCTTCTCGTGAGCTGTAAGTGTGACGTTGGGTGCTTGGCCCGGACGGAGGAGAGTTGCCCATGCTGCAAGGCCTGCGACGCCTGACGGGTCGATTATGGCCTCTTCGATTGCGATTGTGCCTTTTACCATGATTGAGAACTTGTTTCGAACTTTGAATTTGGGATTGGTGAAGATTGATAGACAAAACAGATTAGGAGAATATCATGAGCAAGATGCTGGTGAACTACACGAACATCAAAGTCAGGGATGAGAGCTCGACGCTCTGACGAACAATGTCCACGAGCTTTCGGGACGATGCAAATGATGCATGATGTGCTACAAGGAAGTATCGGCAGCAATATGAAAACCGCTGTTCCATGCATGGACACTACAAAAAGGAAGATTGCGATGTATGTTGGACGTCGCATTCTGCCGACTCTCGCTTGGGGCCCTCGGGGAGTTGCAGCCGAGAAGAAAGGGGAGGAGGGGGCATCATGTGATAGGGCGGATCTCTTGTGTGGGGTGGACGCCACCATTTTTGCTTTAGCCAGCCAACGTGCACATATTGATTATTGATATGAGGTCGGCCGACGTGATTTCCAATCTCGTGCAAAGTCACTTTGTCTTGTTTCGTCGTCGAAGGTCCGCTGCTGATACTCAATTACACGAGCAATACCTAGGTCATCCACGATGGGAGAAGCACATGATACGAATGGAACGAGTCCGGTGAAGGAGATTGAGACACGGCTCTTCATCAATGGAGAGGTTAGACATGTTTGAATATCTAGATCATAACGGGAACTGATATTCGGAGCAGTTTGTCGAATCTTCCCACGGCAAGACTTTCGATTTATACTCGCCCAAAACACTTGAAGTGGTAGCCAAAGGCAAGCCTCCCTTCTCACTATCTAGAACCTCGTCTAATCGGCCCCACAGTCTACGAAGCCTCAGAACAAGACACAGATAGAGCTGTAGCAGCAGCCAAAGCAGCACAACCAGCATGGGCAGCACTCAGTGTCGAAACCCGCTCTGGATACTTCAAGAAACTCGCCGCTCTAGTCCGGGAACATCACGATGAACTTGCCCATCTAGAAGCTCTCTCCATGGGAAAGCCAGTCTCGACATATTTCGATGCACACGCTTTTGCGGGAACCTTTGATCACTATTCGGAAGCTGGGTATACGCCTCAGGGAATTTCGAGTTTAAATACACCTGGTTACATCAATTTAACGTTGAGGCAGCCGTATGGTGTTGTTGCGGCGATTATCCCTTGGAATGTTTCGTTGCTTTTCTTTGCTAAGAAGGTGGCTCCCGCTTTGGCTGTTGGTAATACGGTTGTCTTGAAGAGCAGTGAGAAGGCTCCGTTGACTGTGAGTCAAAATGTTACGATCTCAAAAAGTTACCAAGCACTGACGAAACTACCAGTCTGCTCGCGTTGCTCATTTTGTCCAGGAGGCAGGCTTCCCTCCTGGAGTTATCAATGTCATCACTGGATTTGGTCAAGTTTCAGGCTCTGTTCTCAGCCATCACATGGATGTGCGAGCACTTTCATTCACAGGATCGACCAGGACAGGACGCCAAATTCAAGAGGCTTCTGCAAAATCTAACCTGAAGGCCATATTCCTCGAACTCGGGGGAAAGTCTCCAGCCATTGTGTTCGAAGACGCCGATCTTGAAAAGGCTGCTACAGCTACACAATTCTCTGTCCAGTCAAACAGCGGCCAAGTCTGCATGGCAAACACACGAATCTACATCCAGGAGACAGTGGCCGACAAGTTCATTAAGATGTTCAAAGAAAAACTCGAGAAGGTAACGATGGGAGACCCGACTTCACACGAGACGGACCATGGACCACAAGCCGATAAAACACAATACGAGAATGTACTTCGGTACCTCGAGATCGGCAAGCAAGACGGGAAATTGCTGATGGGTGGACAATCCCCATCCGACCACTCCGGCTATTTCGTCAGTCCCACAGTGTTCCTCGACACACCCGAAGACTCTCGAATCATGAGAGAAGAAGTCTTCGGCCCGGTGGTCTGCATCAACACCTTCAAGACCGAAGAGGAAGTGATGGCCAAAGCAAACAATACCGAATATGGATTATATGCCTCAGTCTTCACCAAGAACATCGATCGAGCGATGCGATTCGCGAAAGGACTTGAAGCTGGAACTGTGGGTGTGAATTGTACCAGTCCCGAAACTGGAAGGGATACACCGTTTGGTGGATTCAAGGGCTCTGGGGTTGGCAGAGAGGGTTATCATCACTGTATGAATAACTTCCTGGAGACGAAGACGGTGCTTATCAAGATTGATGAATGATATGGTTGGGGATATGCCGGGCAGATAGATGGGATTGCAGCTTCAGGCTGAATTTGAGCGATGACTTACTTTCCTGCGATGCAATGTAAGGTTAAGATCCATCAGAGCGAGAGCGAAACATTCAACCACACCTTCTTCTGATCTGAACGTTTCTCCAAAACATCTCTTTTCTCCATGACTTGCATGACTTCTCGACAGCCGTTTCAACACTTGCCGCGATTCAACTGCCGAAAGTGCTTTCTGAGGGAAACCAGAGCTGAACGCCTCGCACCTCGAAGGGGTGTGGGGCCCATGTTCCCCACGAATCCAGCCCCCCTGAACGGCTACCCCGCACTCCTTCCAAGGGACCAGCGCTGCAACCTGCCACCACGAGACCCTGCAAGAAAGATTTCCTCCCCGGCGGCTTCAACTCTGGTGATCTCGACGCCACTCGCAGCGTAGTTAGTGTTCCACGACGCGTCTTCCGGGACCCGTAGGCATTGCTGGGGAACCGTACATCAATGCTTGGAGATCCCCGCTCCTGCGTTTGCCTGCGACAGTTGTTGTTGATGAGTGGAATGAGCTTTAGCAATGACTGAAAATCGTGTGGTTGATGGCCGTAGAGCCAGTACGGGTTCTAATAATCCGTTGAAGGCGAAGAAGGTGAGGACACCGAAGAGTTGTGATCGGTGCAAGAGTAGGAAGACTAAGGTGAGCTTTGTCTGACCGAATAAAAGAAAAAACCTCAGGCTAATTTGAAAGTGCATTGATCCAGGTTCGTCGTTTTTTAGTCTGGGTACCAGTTGGGGCACATATATATGGGGACAAAATGAAGTAGATACATCCTCAAGAAACGATCACTAACAAGGTGCCCACAGTTCCTGGCCCATGTAGATATTGCGCCCACATTGGAGCAGAATGTGGAGTAGCTCAACGTCCAAAGCAGAGACCGTATTACCATGTCTCCGAAGAAGAATACCGCTGCTCAATGCAAATACTACAGCACTTCCTTCCTGAAGAAGAGCTGAATCTAGTAACATTGAGAGCAATCGCAAAAGACATCAAAAGCGGAAACAGCCCAAAACCAATATACAACTTCAAACCCGACAAAGCGGAGAGCGAACCCCTGGAAGGCACTGCAAGCAATGATTCAGAGCCAGATACCGAAGAGATTGGGGATCTACACGAACAGCTGGGATGTCTAATGAGAGATTCTTTGGGAGAGTATCGTATGTGTCTCGGCTTCAGCACACAGAGAAATACTAATATACCACTAGGCTATGTCGGAGCATACTCGGAAATAGCATTCAATGCAGCAGTCTGCTCAATAAAAGACCCACCAAGCCCCGAGCAAGAAGACCAAAAGATCATCCTCCCACCAAAAGACGACTTCCCTCCCGTGAAACCCGAGCGAGTAAGGCTTCTCGAAGAAGTTAGTTCACCAGATCAGCCATACCTCCCTCCACGAGAATGCTGCGACTATTATGTTGCAAGGTTCTTTGAGGAGGTACATTGCGTATATTGGTTGTATCCCATTGAAAATTTTCATGCGAGATTGGATGATACGTATATCTGTGGAAGTAGTGCAGCAAGCAGTTCATGGCTCTGCTCGTTATATGCTATATTTTCTCTTGGATCTGCGTCTGGGAGGAATGTGAATAATTACTCCCACGATAAAACGGGGAGGGATTTTGATATGAGGAGTTCCGAGGATTATCTTACGCTCGCTAAAGCTTTGGTTCCGTCTGTTCATGACGAGGCGGATATTGACAGTATTCGAGCACTTGCTATCCTCGTAAGTAAAGGTCGATTTCTGAAATCAGGTATATGGCTGATAAGAAATCCAGAGCTTAGCCCTACTCACCTTTAAATTCCGAATCACTTCATACCTCTATATGGGAACAGCAATGCAAATCGCCTTCTCTCTAGGACTCCAACACGACCAATCCCCCACAACCCAAAGTCCCGTTTCCCGCCAGCAAAACCGCCGCATATGGTGGACCCTCTACATCCTCGACCACGAAATCGCCTCTCGCTGCGGCAGCCCCTGCGTCTCCGACGAGCGAAGCCTCCGCATCGCTACCCCCTTACCATCCGAACAAGTGCTAAACCCAGGGACCAACACGCCCCTCGGCATCCTCTGCGAATCCGTCTCCTTAAGCCGCTTAAAACGGACTATCATCCAAACAATCTACCCCTCCTCTTCTTCTGATTCCAGAAAAATCTCCTTCTCATCCGTCACGGCCCACGTATCCTCCCTCCAGAGCTGGCAAGCGTCCATGCCCTCACATCTCAAATGGGGCGTCCCAGTAGCGCCAACCCACCGCCGCAGCATCGGGATCCTGCACCTGAACTACTGGAACGCTATGATGCTCCTCACTCAACCGTTTCTCCTCTACCTCGTTCTACGTGGAAACACCATCAAACACCCGAAGAAATCGTGGTTCGAGAAACTAGGCGAGATTTGCGTCGACGCGGCACGGAACGCGGGGATCGTGTTGAAGGAAATGAGAAGCGAGGGGAGTCTGAGTAGTTTGACGACGATCGATTGTACGTGTGCGTTGAAGATCATCATGATTTTCAGCCTGGTGATTGCGAGGGAGGAGGTTGATGGTGGTGGTAGCGGGAAGGGGAGAGCGAGGGAAGCGAGGGAGCTGATTCAGGGCGTTGTGGAGGTTTTGGAAAGTATGGAGCAGGTGGGGTTTGTGAAGAGTGTTGTGTGGGAGTTGCCGCAGAGGTTGGAGAGGTTGGGGATTAAGAGGGAGGTGCAGGATGATATGGCGGTGCAGGAGAGTGTGGGGCAGTCTTGGGCGGGCTTTGATTCGTAAGTTCTGTTCTAGGTGGAAGAATGAGTGAATCGAGCTAACAGACACAGAAGTATTTCTTATGGCAACCAGACGACAAATCTGCAAAGTATGGAGGGTCTCGGTGATGAGTCTTTCTTGGTTGATATGGATTTGTTCATGGATATGGAGATGGACGTGTCCTCGATGCATGGGACGGCAGATTTGTTCCAGCCAAATTTGAACCTGGACTTCTTTAGTGGGGTGTTTGGTGGCTTTGACCCAGTATAGTATTTTGGCTTAATGCTGTATTTGTATGAATGAATGCCATGACAAAGTTCAGATAACCGTTGCGATCATAAGCTATGACTCTACACGTTGCTGTGCCAGGTTAACATGAACACAAGAGAGAAGAGGCTAATGCCAAGATGGCTAGCTGCTCAAGAGATAATATTTTGCATAGAAGGAAACACGGACGCTACCTCGATACGCGAGTTGTCACCGAAAGACCAGGGGAATTAGTTCTCGGCAAAAAGTTCAACATCTTCCTGCTTGTCTTCACGAAAGTTTGCGCCTCTTGCACCACCTCGCAGATTCAAACCCACAATCCCCTGCCACAACAAAAAAGAGAGAGTCATAGTTGAGCAGTAGGGCTTCCTAATGCTCAATCCGAAAACAATCGACTAAATTCCTTTTTCCTGCAAAGATATACTCAACCACTCCTCGCTTTCGTCACAAGATTAACAAAAAAATGGCAAAACTTTTACCAGCGCAGCACGCTGTCTCTCAAGCGTGGTGCACTGGTCAAAGATACCCAACTGAATGGGTTTTTGATTTCGGGCGTATACGTATTTTTTGTCTTGGTCTGTTCCGGACCAGTGTAACCCACTGCTGGGGAGCTGCGGTGTCGAGCTCAGTTTTAGTTTACCGTCAATTGCGGACCCGACCTACATGTTAGCCACTGAACCAGCTGGGCTGGTTTCATGGAATGACATTTGCTTGTTTACATTTATATAGGAGGTAGCTTAGCGCCAAATTTATGGCTAGCGAAGCTAAGCTAGAGTTGAAGGTGAAGGAATCGAGACATCCACGCCGGATACTGGCTGGTATCTCGGAATCGGTTTTACAATTCTCTCTCTCTTAGGATTTTTTTGGGGTTACTTTGGGTTTGCTCACCCTCCTCTTCGTCTTGGATAGCCTTGGGTACACATCAATTGCAGCAACACAGACACAGCAACACAGACGTCAGTCGTAGTAAAGCTTCTCATTGATTCTCTACTAAATATGCCGAAGCGGCCGCAAACCAACAGCCCGCAACTAAATTAAAGCATGCTTCAAGCCAAAAACATCAAGTACGTTTCATCAAGCGTTTTCTTCCTCCAAGTCCAAATCCGCGCGTCCTGACGCCATGCCAAATTCATTTCACCGAATCCTCCCAATTCTGAACGCAATTTCAACACCAAGTGGTTGTGGAGGAGGAGGAGGAGGGAGGAGTGCTTGTAGTGGCACTAAATCAGGCTCGGGGCCTGTGACAAAAGTCAATTAGCATCTTTGTAGTCAAGTGTTAAAGAGGCGTTACTATGGTGGCGTCTAGCGCGGCGGAGCCGCCAATCAGCTGTCAATCTCCAACTAGCCCATGCCAAGATAGTACTTAGTATGCCAATGACTATGGTCAGGATGCCGATTATGAGGTTGATGCGATTATCGAGTGATAAGCCTCGCGGAGGGGTAGATGTGAGTTCTACAAGGTTCACTTTGTGTAGAAATCTGAGGGTGTAGAGTATACGTACCTGTATCGTTATACATCGTAGAGGGCATTTGTATCAATTGAAACCTGACAGTCTTGCTTTTTATGGCGCTTTTTAGAACTGCATGCCAATGAGACTTGTTAAGTGCGTACTTTCTCGTCTTTAAGTATGAGCCTTGAAGCCTGGATGAAGTTCGAGTTCGATGCAAAAGTCTGTAGATTGAGTATCTGTTGAGAAGATACAACGAGGCTCCAACGTCTCGAGGTGGAGCTGAAAGTATGCTGCTGAGCAATTTGTGTAAAACCTGGGCAAGGAAATGTAATTTTTATTTTGTGGTTGCCGGCGCGAGTAAAATGATGCAGTGCTAAGCTCCCTGCAGAGTTCATGTACGGACAGGCACCAACTTGGTGTTAAGCACAGCTTGAGTTGAATTTGGTATCCAAGAAGCAGGAAGAACGCAACTTGCAAAACGTAGAAGATAAGTTTGGGAAACGCGACAACAACTCGTCATGAGGTACTGGGTTAATCCTTGACATGTTGGCGGGCAAGGCCCTTCAGGAGGATCTGCTTCGCAGGGCAAACGGCACCAGTCTCAAGATGGGTGCCGGACTTTCGACAAAAACTCTTCCATTCTTTTGGCTTTCTTTGCGTGGTTTTGATCGTTCCAAAATGTGTAGTCTGGTGTACGCACTTACAAATACTATTCTAGAAATCTTCGAGCCAGTAATACAGACCCATTCAGGAAGATAAGTATAGCAAAAAAGAAGCAGACAGAATGCCCGACGTACTATACTATACATCTCGCAAAATAGTAAAAATCCTCAGATTGGTAAAAGCTGATCTTACTTGTCAAAAGTCCCGCACTAAGGAAATTTGATTCATAACATTTGCAAGGCTGCATGCTCCGGGAGATCTGATAAATATCATCGGACCCCCTCACACCTCTAAAGATTTGCATTCGCAGCAGTCTCCACCAACAACAAGATCACATAACATTGTTCGCGGGAAATTCAAAACAGATTCTCAATCACATCAAAACAAGACATACCGGTTCGGGTCATTCACATTCAGCTCCTTGTGAAAGATGCCTAATGAGCTAATATGACTGCATCACTTGATATACTCCTCGAAAGTATGGTCTGGCACAACGCCTTCGTGTAAGGTATATCATTAAGCCCGTATAGCTACAAAACGCCTATCTACAAGCCGCAGATGTGTTATAACCTTTTCCATCCTGAACCTACCCACTCCGAAAACAAGGAACTCGCCAAAAAGCATCACCTACGAATAGAACGAACTCTTCTGAAAGCTCTCAACTCCAATGTCACCCGCCTTGCCAGTGATGACAGGCTTCGGAGTCTGACTGGTCAAACTGCTTGCACGACTGCCACTTTGGCTCGCGCTTTTGATCTCAGCAATTGCTTGACCTGGCCGTCTTGCAAGTTCGAGATACACGCCTGGAAGATAGCCCATACGCTTATCTCGCGCTCTACATTTCCACCACTCGCTGGGGTTTCCCATTGGATCTGTCTTGCTCAATACAGCAACTAAGTCGCCTTTCTTGACCTCTAGATCTACACCTTGCACTGCTGCTCCTGATTCGGGTGTGAAGTCGTAAAGTACACGATAGAAATCGAGCTTTGAAGGATCGAATTGCTGAATTGGTTGGCCATCTGGTCCAATCTGTACTTGGCCTGAGGCAGCCAGCCTTCGCTGTTCCTCCTCTTGTGATGCTGCGAGAGCTTTGATGAGCTTCCCCATCAGGTATGGCAGACCGAAAGCGGCCGCTAAGAAGAAGAGGAATGGCTTCTTGCTTGGTCTAGGAGCAACGGCCTGAGTGCCGTCTGGGAGTGTTCGGCCTTCAAATTTGGCAAACGCACTAGGTGTGAGTGCCGTAGCATCTGCTGGAGGAGGTCGGCCTGTAAGCTTGGCAAAAAGCGTTCGTAGCCAGCGCATGAGAGTGAAAATTCCTAGTATCGAACCCAGAGTATTCCTTAGATTTCCGAATTGCTCAGCAACGGATACCATTGCTACACTAGTCAGCTATCGCCATAATCTTAGATTTCAATCTCCTCACCAAAAAAGCTGGAATGTGTAGCCATATATGTGCTCTCGAGCATTTGAGCAAACCCTCCAAAGGCTCCTACTATGCTCTCGATAATTTGAAACGTCGCTGCTGTGCTCTGTGTGAAGCCATTCGTTAGGCTGTTGGGATCATTCGGATCTGGTTGCATGCCTGGCATCCCGCCGCCATACATCCCTCCTCCGTACATGGATCCATATCCTCCCATTCCTCCCATGCCGCCGTACATCCCACCTCCGTAGCCGCCGTATCCCATACCTCCCATCCTCGAGTATGGGGATGAGTAGGCACTACCAATTCCACCATACGGTGAGCCTACGCCTCCTAGTCTGTTTGCGCCGTAAGGAGAATACGCCGACGCGTTTATGTTGACTGCAGAGGTGAGACTTGAAGGTCTCTGGGGGATTGCCGGAGCAGATGAAGACGACGCCGCGGATGTTGGCTGCGTCGTTGATTGTCCTCCATTAAGTGCAGAAACACTTGGAGATGTTGCTAGGGCTTTATGATTTCTATGTCAGCAGGTGCACACTTGTCGCCATCAATGATGGACTGAGATTAACAAACCTGTGCTCGCGCCCGCAGCCCCATTACGCTCCCATGGCTTGGGCGGTGATACCGCTGCCATAATTGTCGACTACACACCTGCCCTCTGCCTCTTAGGCTTCTGTGGACGTGCGCAGACCTTATCGTCGTACAGTTGTCGAGGAAGATTGAATTGTTGCCGTCCTGATTGAGGATATCTAAGCTTGTGACGTGAGGCGGCGAATGCCGAAGTTTGCTCCGCGAAGAATTTGCGGGGTTTGTATGCGGCTTCAACTTTGACAGGTATGAAAAGAAAGTGAGAGATATGTAAGCTGTCTTACAGAACAGTTACTTTCACCATTTGATATCGAACAGACGGATCTACTCAATGTCTGAATTGGTCATAGTTTACCTAGGCATGTCTGGATTCTCATGGGAGGCTGGTGAACCTCGGCTCGGATTTTGCATGAGAAGAGAAGCCTGGTTCACTGCACAACACGAGGCCTACATAATGAATCTTGGACGAATGCGTTCAGTAAACCCAACTAAAATTATAAAACAGTCTTCTTTCATTTGGACATTAGACTAATTTGAAGCTGTCTGAGAGGAGATATAACTGATGGTCACGTGGTGGTATAGGGGGTTACCGAGCTCGAGACACTTCCAGATTTGCTTTTCCAATATAATGAACGATTGTTATTTACTGCTAGAATAATTTGCAGGTTGCCAAGCTTCTTTCAGTCTCTACTTCAAGTCCTTGAAAGCAGGTGCGGATTTCATGAACTCCTCCCATGTGGTCAATTTGTCTACCAAAATCTTTTGCAAAAGTCAGCACTTTATTCGGACTTCGAGTTCAGGACAGGGCATCTTACCGAGTGGCTTTCATCCAATTTGGCACCACCATAGTAACCGAATTCGTTCATGAGTCTCATGTTCTGCAACAACTCCTCTTCAGCTTCCTCTGGCAGGCCAGTTTTCCCAAGGATGTCCTTGAAAACTTGATGAGGAAGTTCAGCAGCCTTGGCTGTCTTTCCAGCCTCAGGAAAGACTTCTTTGAACTCCTTGACCATTTCGTCCAAAGTGTAATAGTCGGTAGCCCCATAGATTCTCTTGCCAAGTGTCTTCTCGCGGTTCAACAAGATGCCTTTGACAAACTTGCCCGTATCACCGACTGTGTTGAGTAGAGGAACTGGCGTACTTCCAGGAATGGGGAGGGCGAGTGTCCAATCATTGTTGGGAGGAGCTTGGCGGAACATGCCTCCTGGCAAGTTAGACATGTAGAAGCCAGGCAAGAAGAAAGTAGCCGGGAGCCCAGTTGAGCGAACATAATCTTCGATCTTTGCCTTAGAGTCAAAGTGCTTAACCTTGGGCAATGCACCTTTGGAGAGCTCAGTGACGTTTAATAAGCTGCTCCAAATGTAATGCTGAATTCCAGCTTCCTTTGCAGCATCTGCCATTGCTTTTCCTTGCTTCATCTCGACATCTGCGCTCTTAGACTCCCAATAGTTTGTGACTGCAAAGACAGCATAAGCACCTTTCATGGCGTCCTTCAAAGTCGCAGCATCATTGAGATCGGCCTGATAAGGGATAAGTAATGGTAAAAATGACAAATATATTCTAAAGACTTACAGCAACCGTCTCAGCGCCCTGTTCCTCGAGAGCTTTGGCTGAAGGCTTCGAAACGTCACGTGTAACACCTCGAACAGTCCAACTTTCTTTCATCTTGGAATCCCCGAGAATTGCTTTGACGACTGACCCACCCTGGCCTCCAGTAGCACCAAAAACGACGACGACTTTCTTTGCTGCCATTTCGATGCTGTTTTGCGAAGCGTATCTAGGTCAATAGCGGGGAGTTCAGGACTCAGTAGAACTTAGATAGATAGCTGATGAAGTTAAGAAGGTTTGTAGATAGTGTATGAAGAGCTTGAGATGGAAGTTTGACTGGAATGTGAATGGTGATGATGATGATGGAATGGGAAGACGGCGACCCATACTTATACTTTCTCCCTTTATCAAGCTCAAGCTGAACAAGTGCGGCCAAGTCAACTCTAGCTTCCGTGCTTGCTTCCACACTCACGTAGCACGACCTTCGGTAGGCCGTGACGCCGCAGTGATGCATCACCAAAGCACTGAGCCATTGCGACGGCTGCTTGGCGATTAAAAAGCATATTTCGCATGACTTTCACAAATGAAGATTAGCTGGAGAGTGTTGTTGAAACAAAACGAGTGCCAAGCTTCGTTTCCCAATGAGGACCGCACTTTCCACGAATGAGCTTAATTTCGGGGTTCATCATTGCTTGCGAGACCGAGTGCGGCCCCGCGAAAGCGTCGAGGGCTTGTGGTTTTATAAGCAAGGCTGCAGATTCTGGGTCTTCCAATAATGTCACCGAAAAGTGTGCGAGCCACAGAAAGACGTGTGGCTGGGAGACTTGCCATTTCGATCATAGTGCGTGCTTACGAAGCAGTCCAATATGCTTGGAATGCTGAAGTCAGATAATCTCAATGACAAACCTGGATACTTTATTTCGACTTACAACCTCGTTACTTCGCATCTTCGCCCATATACTTCGGGCTTTAGAGAATGAGCGATGCCGAAAGGAAAGTAAATACTCAGTGTCAGCATGAATCATCTCAACAACGTTGACCTGTCTACCTAATTCTACCAGAGCTATTCGGACAGGTGACTCCGAATTTATAACTCCCGGCACCTCAGCTTTTCGTGCCAACATCATATCATGTACGGCATCTCATCAAAGAGGCGTGAAAGATGAGGACGAAATGAGAATTTTCCTTCGCTCGTGGAACGCTACGTCTATATTTAAAGTTGTATGCCCCATGCGGTCGGCAATTTCACTTACGCGCCCGGAAGTCTCTACGGCGCTTGACATCGCCAGATTGTTTCAGCAGTCCTTGGGGTCCGTTTGCTTGACCCCAAGTGCATTGCGGCGTATGTTGATCATGCCGGGATAATGCATCGGCTGAATTAATCGTGCAACAATGACTCTTGGTGGCGCTTGCACCGCCAATGGCTCTCGTTCTGAGAAAGGATGACCCACTGTATCGGGCTCACAAGGGGCGGGTGTTGCTGGAAGCATGGGAAGCTACATGCAAATAACTCAACATCCCGACATGTCTTACATTGTTCTCGTTGGTTTGCTAAGTCGGGAGAGCCGAAGTGCGTCCGCTTGCTGGTCGCAGACTCGGCCTCTCCAATGAGCACATCTGATATTCCAACATATGTTTTACTCAGATCTGTTATTTGAAACGTACCTGCATGTTGGAGTACAACATGAGGTTACTGTCATCTGTGTACTGCATAGAGGGAAACTCTCAGCCATCTCCCACCTCTTAAGTACTATCTCCGTGTCTTTTTCAACTTCTCTGATACTTTTATTATTGCACAATTTGTATTTATTGTTCTACATTAAGTCGCTGTACGGAATCACCATTGAAATCTGCAAATATGCTGAAAATAAGGGCCAAGGGTTTGAGCTCCAACCCAGTGATGCATCACAACAGCCAGTCATCTCTCTCATTCATAAATGCTGGAACTTCAGGACCACCGAGAAAGGAATCCGCCCTCATCACTTCGACGTGGGGGATTGGATGGCAAACACCAACTGCGATGATTGCTTGTTATGCCCTAGGTTTGAAACCCTTGCTTACAAACTGCTCCGTTTTAATTCGAATTAGCTCTTGTACTTGCCGTAGTCCATCTGATTCTATTTCGTTATATCGATGGCAAAGAAGCAGATGGGCCCAACCGAATAGCTCCGCAAGCTTATATATCCACGGCTTCAAACATCTTGGCCAATGCATTCGGCTTCTCTCTCCGGGCTTCGTTGGCCATCGCATTTGTGCAACGGTTATGGCTTCTGTTGCGAGCTCAGACCATGAAAGTGTCAACCATCGAAGCTCTTTTCAGCATCAGGTCTAATCCACTCATGCTTTTCAAGCCAGCGGCAATAGCTGCAACGCCACTTTTATGTATTCTGGCCCTTGTGATGTGGATCACTCAATTTGTGACCGGCTTTCCTCCGGGAGCGATTACAGTAGTATCAGTCCAGAAAAGTACTTTCGGCACAGTCAACATTCCGTCTTTTAATGCTTCTTATGTACGTAACAAACCATCTAGTATTATAATTCTCTCCTTGCAATGTCTTTTCCTACTAGATTGACATTTTCACTTATTTAGCTAACTCCTATAGATGGGAAATGGCTCTGGTGTCGACGCAGAGGCATTTTCTTTGACGACTTTGACGCCAGTGCAAGGTCTAACTCCAGACCAAAGTGGATTTCAAGCCAGGTCGGTCATCCTCCTAGCTTAGTTTCGCAGTCCTAACAGCTTTATCGAACATAGTGGATTTAGTGAAAACAAGAACACCAATCTAATAAACCTTCTAGCACGTCAGATTTTAGTTGCAGGAGAATCTTTCTCGATGCCATCGCCCTGTGGAGTCAATTGCTCCTATACAATGTCATTCGAAGGGCCATACATGAATTGTAATTCGTCATCTGATGTTCTATACTATGATGATGCCACTGGGATCTTTAACATCTATACAGGGCAGTGGTTTTCGCCACTAGCTGTAAATCCCAATCCAACTCGTTTCTACAACGGAACATATACACAAGCTTTTTTCAACGCTACAACAATCAATCCCATACAGGTAAATGGGTCATTGCTGGATGGAAACGGAAATTCTTCTGCACTTGTTCAACAGGGCAGCATAGTCTGCGCACCGGGACGTGCAAACTTCACAGTCACCAATAATTACGAGAACAATGTCTGGAGCAGAAACGTGTCCTCGGAACCCATCGACACATTGATCAATCTGGCAGTCCCGACACACGACCATGTTGTCATAGTCCCGGGGTTTGGGGCAGCCAGTGGGACTGGGCCAGGGACAACTCCCGCTAATTGGAGCTTGTATGCACTGGACTACTACCGTGATACTAATATAATGACGATTCATGGCTCGCTATCGTCTTGGTTGAATGGCAGTTTCCAGGGCTTTTTCGCAGATGGCGAGAATTTTCCAGTGATAGGTCCATCGGTCATAGGCGACCCCTATGGCTCGTATCTACCGTTGTGGAACGAGCAGATAGTCACGACAACAGAAGGGCAAGCAGTTAGTATAGCAGGTATGTACGTGTTTGTCTTAGTTTCCAACATTTTGCCAACTTTTCCAAGCGCAGAACGGAACCGTCATCGAGAGCACTCGGTTTAACACAGCTTTTGGCCACTTCTCTCTTTCCGAAAGCTCCCATCCTTCTTTCAACATAACACAAGACCTCATTAACGAATATTTGTTCAACATGACAACTTCTATGATGCTTGCCTACAGCCTTTGGGACACCACCGCCAACGCAACAAAGCTTACTAGGGTCAACGTTTACAGCTTCTCTCAGCCCCTCAGTCTTGTTCTACCATACTTCATCACGCTCTTTGTTACAATGCCCTTCGTTGTGATGGGCTGCCTAGCACTCTTCAAGAACGGTGTGTCTGCTATGGATGGCAGTTTCATGCAGATCATTGCAACTTCGACTGGCAGTGCAACACTGGACAGAGCCGCAGCTGGTGGATGCCTCGGAGGTGACGAGAGCATGCCACAAGAGCTTAAAGATCTCGAGATCAAATTTGGAGAGTTCATTGGCCGCGACGAGCCTGGGAGGATCAAGCGGGCTGGGTTTGGGTTGGAGAGTGAGGTCAAAGAACTGGAGAGAGGGGACAAATATGGAATTGCGAGATGGATCTAACAATGATACCTCAAAGCCGAGAAGAACGTGTGAGTCTCCCTGCGTCAGATGCATCTTTTGTTAGCCATCTCCACTTATTCTGTTGAAAAATTTCAACTGACGCTTTCAAGTTCGACTAGTCTCGTCACGTCACGTCAAACTCCTCATCGCTTACTTGCGACTCATACTCAACTCCCTCCTCCCTTCCTACCTCACCTCACACCCATAATCAACGCAAAGCTACAATACGAATTTACAAGGCAATTTCTACCCTCGAATTCGCATTTCAAGCCCACGTAAAGGATTCTTACCCGAGTAATCGCGGTCCAGACCTTAACTCTTTTGTACTCGAGCCAGCTTATGAGATCGATCAAACGACGCCGCAAAAGAGCTCTAAGCACTATCGGATCTCGCGAACGCAAACACAAGGACAATCCTTTCGGTTTTCATGCTTTGTAAGCAGTATCGAATCGCACTACCAGAAAAATCAAAGGAAACAAGGAGATCAGGAAATGAACACGAGTTGGTGGCACATCTTTCATGCTCGAACTCTCGAGCAATTTCCCAGCCACCATCTGGCCAGCATCGAATCATGGCGTTGAGGAGGGTACTCTATTCGTACGATAGGGTTTCTTTCCCAACGCCAGCGCAACTGGTAAAGCATGGGATAAAGTGGTTCGTTCGGACTCCGATCTTCGTCGACATGGAGTGCATCATTTGAGAAATGTACTTGGAGATCTAGTCTCCTAGGGTACTTGATGGCTCCACTCCTCAAGTGAGCATCGATCCCTGCGTCTCCAGGTATGTCGATCTTCGATGAAACTCGGCTCTTGATGCGAATGCATAAGGGCAAGATTGCTCTTGAGAAATGCTGACTTTGCTGTGAATTAGGCCCAATATAACTTGAATAATCTCCCTCTTCGTCCCTCAATAAACTTTGATTTCGAATATCTGCCGGCCCTAGCAGTACGACTGGAAGCTGAGAGAGTTTCGTCTACCATGCAACTCGTTCAGCTGCGGTGAGGCCAAGCAGGAAATGAACACGAGTTGGTGGCACACTTATGAGTCTTGTCCCAGAACGGGAGGTTGTTGTGATCGTTAACGATGTAGGTGCCTCTTACAACTGTTGGTGAAGAGAGCTAATCCGACAAGCACATCAACTTCCCAGGACTAGCTGGTTTCAACCCATTGCGAGGCCCGAACGTTGGTGCTTTCGGTCCACGATTCCTGCCACTAGCCGATCCCTATGACCTTGCTCTTAGGAGTGTTGCATATCGAGGCATACTTTGTTGAGGGGAGGCTGTGAATTCCTTCCTGGATATGATCTCTGCTGGTCAGCAATTGTGAGTATAATTGTCATATTACATGAACATAGGAAGGACTAACAATCTCTAGCGAGTTGCGTTTCCCTTTGATACAATCAAGTAATGACCACGAGTTGGTGGCACACTCAAGGACACATAGCCGACGGGGTCGTGCAGAGAGTCTCCGGAGCCAGAACAATCGAGCAACTCAAGAAGCTCCACCTCGTGCTGTAGCACCAGCACCAGTCGAAGGTAGCAGACTTTGCTACTGCCACGACAAGAATGTCCTTGTGTTTGGGGGATGAACCTCCAGAACGCCCG
Source organism: Mollisia scopiformis (assembly GCF_001500285.1). Taxonomy (NCBI): domain Eukaryota; kingdom Fungi; phylum Ascomycota; class Leotiomycetes; order Helotiales; family Mollisiaceae; genus Mollisia; species Mollisia scopiformis. The sequence continues at coordinate 1,744,108 of NW_017263581.1, forward strand.
TCCTCATACGGCTTATTGGCTGCTTTTGCGGCTGGGGAATCAATCCCTCAGATGGCAAGACTCGCAGGCAAATTCGTGGCTATGGATGTCAGAACTCTATCATATCGCGCCCAATAAGACAACGAGGATCTGAAACCCGATCTATCGGGAAACAGTCTTGGTCCATTCGCTTACTTACTCCGCGAGGATGAAGTCAATCATCTTAGGCGCAATCCAGAGAATTATGATAATTGATAATTGGGAGGACAATTTTGCTCAGATATCCGACAATTTCCAGTCGGAGGGAGGAACAATTCCGGCACTCACGAAGCTCGTCCAAGGCCACCCGAGGCTGGTTTCCAGATTTCCAAAGCTCATTGACAACCTCACCGATCCTTGGATACGACTTGGTCGATGGACGAGTTGTACCAGACTACGAGCAGTTGGATGAGATCGTCCGAAAGCCAATCGAAACGTGCGTTGTTATCGTTCCTGGTCGCAAGAGACAGAAGAAGACGGACAGCCGTGTGGCAGAACTGGAGAGGAAGATTGATGCCCTGACTCAATCACTCGCGCAAAAGTCTGCAGGAATTGCACTTACAACTGTTGAAGTATGGACCAATTCCCAACGAGGCTGACCCTGCTCAAGGCAATGCTCGTCACCAGCGTGGTCCATCCGTTGTCTCTGCTAGCCACTTCGCTTCTCCAAGTGGTGGTTACTCAAATGGTTCCTACACTCCCGCTAACTGCAATAACGATGGCCTAGGAGGAAATCACCCTGCTGCTCTAGAACCTGTTATGGATAACCACGGAAGCCGAAACAGAAGAACAATCCACCCTCGTAGAGACTTTTGCTAGGGCCTGCCGCGACAAGAAAGCCAAAGCTAACGGAATTGCTGAGATGAGAAACAGATATGCTTCTTTTGGGATTGGTAATGTGGCTCGCTCGCAATGCCTTCCCCAGGAGGGCATTAGCCATGCTTATGGCATGTCATCGACTGCTGCAGATGGCAGAAGGAGAACGGCGACTCGAGGAAGCCAGAAAGGACGCTCGTGCTATGAGCGCTAACAAGAAGCTCCGTCTCCTATACGCGATCCGTGATAGTGGTGCTGGATAAGAGGGCAAGATCCCTTGGATATCCATTCCCACAGCCTTTATCCCACCACTGAAATCGATGCTGGCCTGAAGACGATCGAGTGCACCGGGGAGAACCTCGGATGATCGACTGCCTGCAAATCTGACCAACGTGATGAGATCTTCGAATCATCGATGAGATGAGCTGCCAACTCCAAGAATTGCCACAGAATGTACGCAAGATGGCTATCCTGTCGACCGACTATCTTGACTTTGCTTTCGTCTCCGAGGACCCGGCACAGAAGGAGCGCATCAAGGCTATCTTGTCAAGCGATTGTCTCGACCTGGCTTCGCTTCCAATCACCAAGAAAGCTGTTGAGCAGCTTTAAGCCGAGGGAAAGATGATCGTCAAGAACTTCCCTGCAAACGGCTTCGGACAAAACCAATTCATCATAGTCCCAAATAGCGAAGTCACAATCGTTGATAATTTCAAGCTCCGATCAATACCAATGGCGACAGACTGCAAGTGCCTTCCCACGACCGTCAAGTCGGTAATGCCTATGGGATGCATCCGAGACTGCAAGCCACCCCAGGACCGGAGTTTCGGCAATGGCTATGACATGCATTCATTCCCGCTCCATGGAATGCCAGCCGCGACCGTCAAGGAGCCTCTGTAGACTTGGTATGAACTTGAAGCATCGACTCCAGCAACGCAACTTCGGCGCCTCTCTTGCATATGTCAATAGTGCACTGGTGGAGCTGCCTCATCCCAGATCCCAGCCAATGCGGTCATTCCATCTGATTCGGAAGTAATTATCATTGCACACTAGCTGCAAGTCTTGCAAGATGGTTGCTGCCGCGACAAGAATAAAGATTCGACAAGAGATCTCCACGACGATGGATGGAAAGGTTGTCTCTTGGGGCAACAATTACTTCGGTCCAGCCGTGCCTGCTGCACCTGCTGCAGCATCGGTCAACCTTCCTCGCCGCTCAGAGTCTTCGGCGGGCCGAGTCCGCCTGCAGGCTCGAGATGCTGCTGTCCCACGAGGCCACAACATTAGTGACTTGATCGACTTTGTTAGATCTGGTCCTCAGCTTGACAAGGAGAATTCCGGGAGCTTACACACTCGAGTATACCCGCAGAAACCTCTCGTTTTGATCCTATCAATATGAAGTACTCCGGAGTATTCCTTGCGTCTTGGCTTTGTTTTTCTCTCCGGCCGAGGAACGAACCTCCTTGCCACAATCTCGTCCAAGTGCTGTGCTGCTCAAATGGAGCCAGGTTAGATATCCGTTCCGTCGCCGCCGAATAGATCGAGCCCAAGCTGCTACCCACGCTTGCTCAAGCTACCAGTCTCGCGAAATGGTTGCTGCCGCGACAAGGATTAAGGTTGATTGTCTCTCCGAGCAGCAAGCAATGGAAGCTTCACAGCTTAAGTCCTTGCCCAGGCTTCTGCTGTTTCCAGTTATTGTAATCACTCGTTCAACATGTTGAAGTCAGAATCAACCTTGATCCAATGGGTCTGTTCGATGTGCCACTCGGGCCCGCACTGGTTCATCTTTGAGTGTACTGCAAGTTAAAGACTTGCCGTCCTTGCGCTAACAAAGTATAAACCAAGGTTAAGCAAGTACAAAACAAACTTGGATCATATTCAGCTTTGAACTTGACGAGTCCAATTCCAATTCAACAAGAAAGAGCTTAAGTCCAAGTTCAACTCGCGAGTTTAGCCTAATTAGGCAGTAATGTCCCGAGCAAAGGAGTACAAAATGTTGCCGAGTTCAAGTCCAATTCAACTGAAAAGTGCTTAAATTTGACCTAACCTTGGTATGAACAACTTCAATCTGGCGTCATTTGTATGAACGGAAACAACATTCTGGCTGTGGCTGAACCTGCCCACTTGACCAAATGACCTTGCCGGAAGCAGTAACCGCGGCTCCTTCTACTTGAAGTTCGGATCAAAACTCAAGCCGCTTGGCTTCAAACCTCTTCTGCTCTGGTACGATTCTACTTTCATTGGATAACAACTCAAAACCCCCTTCCAATAAGCATCAGTCATTTCTGATGCTGAAGTGGACAGTACATCGCCGAAATTTCAAAATTCTGCATGAAGAGCATAGCGAGCTGGCTGCAACGAACTTCAAACTCCTGTTGCTTCGTACAAATCTCCTGTCAAGCAATGAAACTTTACAATCGAGAATTGCCACGCTTGTGCTGAGGTTCATTTGGAACAAGAGACTTTTGACCAAATAACCGTCAAGTACACGAGAACAGATTATGCCACTTTGAGGCCAATTTCAAAAGCGTGATGATCGTGGCGCAAAGGTCAAGGCAATGCTCGGAATTTTCTATCATCCTTGACAATGAAGAGCTACTCTCATTTTCAACATCTTCGGGACAACATGTGGATTTAGGTACTGAAGGGCTGGGCACTTGCCGGGCACTGCAATATATTGCCCCAGGCTATTCATTTGGATCGAAACACAAAGACGAAGGATTGCATGTGGGCCCTTTTTTCGTTTCTATCTACCGGCTGTTATTTAGCTCCTCGATGAAAACATCTCAACCCATGATATCTTCTGCAACGCAGGATCATTCACCGAATCATATGCGCACCATCCGAATGAAAACCGATCATATAAGCGCAGGTGCTTTCAAACTATCCAGCCACGTGGAAGTGCGAAACACCTGAGGGAGCGCTGCACAAATTGTTAAGATCATCAGCAGACATAGTAGCTGGGAACTCCGTGTTGCTATCCAACACCTGGATGTTGATAGTGGAAGTGCTCGAGCTGAATATGACCGCAAGCTTCATGGAATCGGTAGTTGGACGAGCAATATAATCCGAATCCCCGGCTGGCGTGTTGGTGTGAAGCGTCGATTTCAATTGGGTAGCGCCATCGAACAAGGCTTCAACGATATCCAATCTGAAACGATTAGCAACATTCCGAAAGTCCGAAAACGCATGAAATTGGAAAACTTACTCTCCGCATCCAGAAGTCCAACAATTACATTCGGGCGGGCCGTACTGCACAGTGTGGGGGATCTGACTGTTGAGGAGCCATATCGCAGGCATGTCTGCGTTGAAACCGGTACCACCCTCTGTGGGCATGGAGAAATCGATGAAGAAGGCTTTGTCAGCTCCATCAAAACCATCTAAAGAAGCGTTAGTACTTTGGTCCCTGATTCCTGGATCTGGGCCTCTGTCTCATCAGAGTTCTGGACTTACGATAAGCCACTGAACCAGGACGAACGTATCCACAGCTATCATCAATACATTCATCGCCACGCATGAGAATAACTTCCGAGTCAGATGGGATGACCGCATTAGCCAGGATCTGAGATGAGGCAGCTCCACCAGTACCTGCACTATTAACATATGCAAGAGAGGCACCGAAGTTTCTGGACCGGATCAGCTTAATAGATAGGGAAGGCACCCCAGAGTACCGAGTACTTACTCATCGAACACGCCGGATCCCTGCCCACCATAGTTACCGAGGAAAGTTACATTGTCAATAATCTGTGAGGCAGCATTGTAGTAGTGAGCACGTTCGAAGATTACGGACGCGTCATAACCAGGCCCTGAAGGGGGTTCCGCCAAGAAGCTCGTAGACGAACTCGTCGTCGCGGACGGAGCAGCGACAGAAGCTACGGCACGTCAGTATAAGAGCTTTCCTAATGAGTATCTAATGCCACTTACTCTCCGGAGCTTGGACAGGTTGTGATTGGCTTGGAGTTTGCACTACAGGAGCAGGATTGCCAACCGGCGCAACAGGAGCAGCTTGTGTTGGTACAGTCGTGGCAGCCTGAGTGGAACCGAACCAGTTGTTGACCCAGGAGACAACTTGACCATCAATTGTGGCTGTAACCATGACCTGTTTTCCCTGGGTCAGTTATCGATATCACGTGCCGATGACTAGAGCTGGATGTCGCAGCCATGCCTTCGCCAACAAACCTACAGACGGACAGGGATAAAGAAAGGGGTGAGAGTTTAAGACTTACTTCGTCAGCTAGAACTGAAGACGGACCGAAGTAGTTATTTCCCCAAGAGACAACCTGCCCATCAATTGTCGCGGAGATCTCCTGCCGAACCTTCATCTCGTTATGTACCGGGCCGTGCGAATGGCTTTGGGCTTGGCCCCCATTACCGTGATGGTGGTTATGCTTATGAATTACGCGGCCATGGGACGTGCTACGCTTGTTGACATTGCTGGGAGCGGGGACGTAGACAGCGAACTCGTTAATCTGGACCGGACCACGAACATGGAACGACACCTGATCGAAGATATAGTTAGCCTCACACGCCCAAATTGAGTATCATGTGTTATCTTCAACTTACCTCTTCATCTAGGGGACTGAGAGGACCAGAAAAGGATTGTGGGACGGAGTCGCAACTACCGTCGGTGTTCATGGCCACAATACGATTGTAGGCACCTGGGGATCCGACATTCGAGTACTGAATGCCGGAAACGGGTTGACAGAACCAATTGCCATCGATCTCCTGAGATCCCAATGCGCACATATCGCCAACGACCATCGAGATGCAGAGAGCCAAGAAGGCAAGGAATACTCTGGTGGAGCACTTCATAGTGACTGTTTCAATGGGGACTCAATTCAATCGAGTGGGTAAGCTCAGTCTGAGCAATATTGACGGGAGAAGTGTTGAAAACGAAGGTACAAGACTGGAATTGCGGACGGCTAGCCGCACACAATCAGTCTGCTCTTGAGGATGCAGGAAGCGATGCTAGAAAGATTTACTGAGTGTTGTGTACTCAGAAAGGATGCAAGGAGCTTGTAGGCATGAAGAGGAAATTGATGTTGCGAGGAAGATGCGTTGAAGAGGAAGAGTCGTGTTTGTTGTCGAGGCTTAGATCGGCCCCCTCAGAAAATGGACAAGTCGCGAAAACGCGCTAGTAAAACCGAAACTCTGGACCAGATGCAGTTTCCCTCTCCAAAAGCGCGTCGGGACATACGTCAGTGCTAGTGAAGAACCAGGAATAGAAGGTAGGTTCCACTAATATGTACAACGGGACAACGGGAGGCTGCATGAAACCAGATTCACAGCGGCTCGTTTTTGGAATGTGTCGTACAGATTAACTTTACTTCAACGTCAGCTAAGTCTTTCTCTTCTTTCCTGCATCAGAATTAGCACAGTCTTATCAACCAAGGAGATGATACAAGTACTTACCTCCGTCAATCATATTGATGTCCTTGTCAAGCCGTCGTCTTCAATTTATGGCGTCGGCTTCAACTCAATCTCCTACCCCGCACCTGCAGACAAACAGAGCAGCGTCAGGGGTCAGGACTCAACAAAGACAATCTATGGACCTTGAGGTCCAACTGCAGAGGCAGAAGGATCTCTAGTTCAGAGTTGTAAAACAGATGAAGTTCTTACGTCCACAAGAGGGTATTATATACTAAGACAGCAAGGCCAAGGTCCAGAATTCAGACCACTTTCCCTCCGGAATCGGGATTGTGCCATAACTTCGGACGAACGCTAACGGAGATACAGATAACAGTGTTCAGGTCTCTGTCCAAATTCAGAAGGAGACACTAGAAATCCGGATTAGGAAACTACGTCAAGACCAGCGTTATTCGGAAGAGATACACCTACTAGCACTATATCAAGAGTTTGGTCGTTGGATGTAACTTCTGCTTCATACTTGAGAACTTACAGAAGCTATGAAGCTATACGGAAGTCAACTTATGTCTAGAGGCATAATCTGGAAGATAGGGAAGAATAGCCAAGGGCAAAAGCAGCGCCGACTACGGAGACTTGGACTTTGACCACATGAGACAGCTCTTCTTAAGCTGGAGTCACCAAAGTGTCAGAGCAGAAGAAAGCTGGATCCCCAGAGCATCTAACAAAGGCAGTCGTTATTGCCGGATTCGGGCAAGCAACTACAACAACTATATTTTCCAGGACCGGACAGGTTTCTGCACAGAAAAGGAATAGCAGCGAGTAAATAAGTCCATTCGTCACTGAGAACATATGCTAACACCAGCTCTAGTGTTGAAAACATATCCGTGGTACCAGATCTCGGAGCGGGCCGCAGATTCCGTCACCCAGGAACGAGTGGCAACGACGCACAATAGCCTACACCGGCGCTCTCGGAACCAAGGAACAGCGAATACGGTCACGAATTACCACCTGCTAGAAATTTAGGAATACAAGTTATAAAGAAATGAGTGTCGGAATATCGTAGAGCGGTTTTCGGTGACACCTAATTTCAGGCAAGATTTCATTCAAGACTTGGTCGTGACTAACACCGTGACTGCCTCAATAGGACTACGACCCCTGGACAAGCTGGGAATCATGTCTTCGGATCAAGCAATAAATACTCGAAATACGAATAGTCAACAGTCTCCATTGTGCAGAATAGCACCGCAAGAGAAAAATGCTACGACAATTAATCGGTCTGCAAGGAAATCCGATGATTCACACATGCATTTGTTTGCCTGGGTCTGGAATGCAACGATCTTGGGCCATTCGAGAGGCTGCCAAACAGGGCTACCATCGTACGAGTTCGGCATGTGAATCAATGAGGGCAACTCGAACAGAACAAGTCCACTGCAAGTCGCTAACTCCAGCACTTCATCGCTTGAGATCCGCCCTTCGACTCTTTACCCAAAGGAAACTGCACACAGGGTTTGGAGAACACAGCATATCAAACATATGATTCTCAAAACATCGAGCTTCTTGCGTCATGCACGTGCAAGGCACTGTCGCATTCATATTGAGCGTGTATTATTAGGCTGAAGTCACTTGCTCATCCTACAAGGTGCAGTGCACTCTTGCTTTAAGTTTAAGGTTCAATTTAACATTCAAGATTACTATGTACCAACAAGAATATCTCGAATTTACAACACCTCAACACCCTCCCACCTTACTCCTAAATTTTCCGTCTATTAGACGGTACCACCCATCTGTGTGGTCATCGTTGCCGTGCCTTGGGCAATGTAGCAAGATCCATCGCTGTTTCCAACGGGGTCGGAGGCAGTCAGCCACATGTTCTCGGTTCTTGAGGAAGTGCAGTCTGCTGCCTCGGTGCTGGTGATGGTCATGTCGTAGTTGTTGTTGTTGGGGTTCATGATAGCAGAGACATCATATCCACAGCCAGTGCTGACGAAGTTGGCCTCGCCCCAAGTAGTGGCGAACGCTCCGGACTCGGCAATGTCACTGACAGCCTGGGCCCATCCAATCTGAGAGTTCTCTTGGAAAGCAACAATCTGGCTTTCTCCGGCGGCGAGAGCGAAGGTGAGGATAGGTGTAACGGGAGCAACACATGATCCGAGGTTGGCTTCTGCGTCATCCACAGCGCCGGTCTTGCTATAGGCCTTGTTCCAGAGGACAACGGTCATTGTCTCGCCAGAAGTATTGATGAACTCGTTGGTGTAGTCATAGCCAGTTCGTGAATCGACTTTGAGCATGTTTGATCCTTGGGGTGAACCAATGTTTCCAATATAAGAGACTTCTGAGCCGCTGGAAGTAGTAACTGCAGATCCGAACTCGGTCAAGTCGTTGGCAAGACCAACCAAATCATCCCAAAGAGTTGTCAGGCTGGAAGATGAAGTGCCAGATATCGAAGTGGTGGTAGCTTGGGCAGAAGTAGCACTGCTAGTGGCAGCTACGACGGCGGCAGCGGTAGTCGTTGCGACGGGAGCTTCAGTGGCTGCGACGACAGCGGCGGATGTCGAGGTGTGTTGTCCAGCAGCCCAGGCAGAAGACCAGTCGATGCCCATGTCGTTCCAATCGAGAGCAGCCCAGTCGACACTTTCATTCATGTTAGTATGGATTAAACAATTGTTTCGATGATATCAAGCTTACTCTTTCTTCTCGTGCGCCTTCTTGTGGAGGTGGGCATGAGCATGAGCCGGACCAGCCACGGCTTCACCAACGCAGAGCGCGGCCAGAACCATTCCAGATGTTGTTGAGTAACGCATATTGGATGATGACGATGATAGTTTATGTTATGTATATATATTTAACAATAAGGTCCAATCGTTACTGTGAATACGTGTGTCTTATTTCTTGTTTCGTGAATCGGGATCGGAGTCGATATACACAGAAATCGAGTCGTGAGGTAGAAAAGGAGGCCGTTGATTTGATAGTTGATAATGAGTGTGGGAGAGCGATGTATTGCTCAATGGTTGTAGTGGGTTGTCAAAGGAGTGATATGAACTGAAGGAAGGTGTTCAACGGCGACCTTGGGTCCTCTCGTCTGGGGGGCAGCGATGGAAGTGGAAGGGTGGTGCAAGAGAGGGAAGAAGAAAAGAAGCAGAAAAGGGAAACGGGGGCTTGGGCCGCTGAAGTACAGCACAGCACGGTACAGTAAGAGTACGCGATGGGTCTGGTGGCCCATCCAGTTTCCAAGCCAGCCGTCGGCCCCAGTTCACTCATCTTCCATTGTGAGAGTAATGTGTGAGTGGTGCCGTGTGGTGCACTGGTGGTGGGTGTCCCTGCACTGGCTGGGGCCTGCCCGCAGAGTGTTCTGGTGGTGGATGAGCGAAGCATTAATTTGAGAACGGGGGAGCGAGCCCAGCGTGGTAGGTGTTGGACAGGGGCTGTAATTGAGATGAACCACGCTCATTAGACGTGGAGACAGGGAAAGGATCCACTCAGATGCGCGTACCTGACGACCGGCTGCCAATTTGGCGCAAGGGGACCGTAGTGAGTGGACAGGGGGCTCGGTTAGTGGGGACGCTACGCCAGGGGTAAAATCTGCACGCCGTAAAATCTGGGAAAAATCGTGGGTCGGACTTCCGGCCGTGGGTGGACAATAGGACAATATCCTCGTCGAGAGGGCCGACAAGATTCAGGCGTGCTGGCTGGCGGCCGGGCTTTGGCCCAAGGTTAAAAAGACACGAGATGGAAAACACGAGGGTTTTTTATTGTCTGACCGCGAGAGTTTGTTTCATGATTGTTCGCGTGGAAAAAGGATAATCGTTCTTCTGTTTCGAGGGTCGAGAGAGAGCGGAGAATCAAAAGATCAGAAACAGAAACATCGATGCACAACATGAGGAGGGATTGTCTAATGCTTATCCTGCTGTACTTCGGCGGCAGTGTCAGTCAGAACGCCATCCTTCCGAGTCACGACGTAAGGAAGGATTTTTACACAAGATTATTTTTACCAAAATTATCTTCATCACAGTCACAGTCGCCAGTCCAGGGTAAATGTTTATTTCAAAGAAAAGAATCAAATAAAATCAGAATGGAATGGCTTCGTCACATCCTCATCATCCAGTAAAATGAACCCCATCTCTTTTTCCTCCCTCCATCTCCATCGAATCTTAGTCAAGTGCCGGCTACTTCTAGCTTGCCACCAAGCTTTTGACTGCGACGTCGTTTCGAGTAATATCCCGAGCGCATCAACGGGCCAATCTCTCCACTGGCGATGCGTGCGGGTCTGACATCGAGAGAAAGGCCATACAGGATCTCGCACTAGGAGATCGAGGAAAGCTAGAAGAAATCAACAGTGGTGATCGGATGGTCTGGACTTGTTGGACGCGTGTGTCGCACAAGTTCACGTATGAGAGGTTGCCTCGGTTGCGGAGATGACTGTGTGTGGAGGGCTTGTGTACACGAAAAGAAGAATTGTGCGCGAATTATGCTGTCCATAACTCGGGGCGAAGAGTGGATTATGGAATTGTGATCTGAACTGCAGTGCGCTGGGAGAAAGCCGCCGAATGTCGGTCGGGGATAGAGATTTTATGCTGCAGGTCTAAAAAAGTTGTGCAGTGATGGAGGGAGAGCATTTGTTTCGATTGGTGCTTCGGAGGTAAGGACGGTTTGTTGTTTTTGGTGATGAACACGTCGTTCCTGAATCCTGTTTTTTCTCCCTTGTTCTTGTTCCTGGGACCTGCAGATGATGATGATCGATGGATGGAGCCGGATTACGATATCGCGGTGCAGCAGGGCTGGTGTTTATCACGCTGCTGCATGCCGCTGAGCCTTACGAGGCCTTGACGTTTGTTCGTTCGCAGTGAGTGAGCGTTGTCGTGGTCGATGGAGACAGGTGGAGAGAGCGATTGCGGAGGATTCCTTTTGGTCTTTTTGTTGGTCGTTTCTGACTCGACGCAACACTCTCTCGAGCTTTTTCCTCTCTTTGTTTTTCATGTGAAGGGTTTTTCTTGCTCGTGCAGGCCACGACCAGGCCAAAATCAAGGAATCCTCCTTTCTTCCGTGGTATTGGATAGTTTTAAACTTGTTGGCAGGTAGACCAGGCCAGCTCACGGCCAAGTTTTCTCTCATGTCAGCAATCCATCATTGTTTGTTGTTTCTCTTCTGGCGGCAGTGGTCGTCGAGAAGGTCCCGCGAAACTTTTCGGTACCAATTGATTCAGCCTTGGAAATGTTTATACGCGATGGGGGAGCTGAATGGTTAAGTGCCGGGATGAGATGGGATTTGAGTTAGAGTTGTGGGAGGGAGGCTGCGATGGTGATTTGCTGGGTTGGCGGCTATTGTTGATCTGTGTCTTGGCTGTGTGGTTTCATTGTTCTTTGAGTGAGCCGGAGGAGCGTGCGAGTTTGAGGTTGAGGGTGGTTATTTTGATGACTGGTTATGGGTTTGTTTGGTTTGTTATTGGGTTGTTCTGGTGTTGTTGTGCTTGAGTCGTGGCCTCGGTTGAGATGAATTTCAGCATGAATCATGGTCTCATTCATGATGAAGCTTACCTTCGTAGACCTCGATCGTATTTCTATTTATTCCCGCAAAGAAAAGAATCCACTGTCACTTGACAGTCACTGTGTTCATCTACAAGAATATATGCCTCAGACCCTGGGCTTGATTTAGATGGATATCTACCGACATGAGATTCAGCATGTCTCTTTGGATCTCAACACAGTCTCACCACGCAATAACCACAGCCGCGCGTGCATACACGGGAGATGTATTGATCGACTCTGTTACAAGCCACCACTCACTTTAATTTAAGCCTCAACCTTAATCTCAAATATAGATATCCGCGCTTGAGTGCGAGCGTAAAGGACACTCTCAGAGATCATGGGGACACGATTATGTCGTCGACTTTGTTGTAAGCTAGCGTTAATGTGACTCTTGTGTAAATATTGTGTTGGATGCGAAAAAAAGGAAAGATATCTAAGATGCATGAGTGTACTTCTGCAGAGAGCATCAAGCATAACAAAACTCGGCGGTAAGGCTTGGTCAGACAGGACATGCAGGACTTGCTCAACATTCAGTAACATGGTAGCTAACTGAAAGCAGCTTCACATTACCAAGTTTTGGGACCAATATACACCAATCCTTGCCTCAATGAGGTCGACAGAAGGTGAGTGACCATAGGCCTTGCCGTTGTACACTACCTCAATTCCATCCTGCATCATTCTCGGCCATACAAACACAACCACGATACAAATCCAGATATTCCAAACCCCTTCTCTCCAGCCAGAAACCTCCCAAATCCAACAAATTCCACACCGACCACCCACGCGTCGTCAATGAGGCTCCCACCCCCATGAACAAAAACCCCAACCGCATGAACCCCCAAACACCATCCCATCTAAAGCTTCCCTCACGTCTCGCATAAACAGGCGGTTCGTCGTCCCAATTAACTTTTTTGCGAAATATGAAACTTCCAACATTCCAAGCGGGAAGGAAAACGTGGAGAGATATCCTGGGACCAGACCCGAGGATCTGGTTCGTGGTTCCTGCGGGCCGCCCGCGACCACAATCCAACATCCAACCATGCGACCTCCTGATCCCTGACAACGTGGAGAGCTGTCGAAGAGCCTCTTGACGCTGGGGTGGGTTTGGCTGCTCTGGGGTTTTGGTGTTGGGTAATTTGAGGCGAAATAGTGAGGTGGTTACAGATTGGGTTTCGTCTGATCTTCGACATAGTATTGGTCGGGGTTGAGAAATAATATTTTACAGATCTAATAATCCCAATCTATCCAGAATGATACTGCTAGCCTCTAAGTCGACATGTAAATGGTGCAAATGCTTAAACTCCAACCTGATAACCTTCCTGGCGCCCAAAATATGCAATTCGATGAAATTATCACCTAGGTTTCAACCTCGTCCAACCACTCGTCCCTGGTTTCCTCTCTCCATCACCAACCATTTCTACCGCGTCCATTACGGTCCGCATACTGATGAAACTCTGCATTCCAACTTGACTTGGCCCTCTGTCTCTCTCTGCTACCTCTTTACGGGCGCCAACAACGACGCCATCGTCACCCATTTCGTCGTCTACTGCCCATGCATTCTCGTCTAGAACTTCCCATTCGGCGTTCGCTACTTCGCTAAGAAGTTTCGATTTAAGCTTGTCGGCTATGCTGGTAGGTTTGAGAAGTTTCCAGCTACGAATAAAATCGGTGCCTTCTGCTCCTCCCAGAAACGAGTGTGCTGTCCCATGGGAATACTTTCCTATGATGGATGTAGGTGGCTCTTTCTTGCCCTCGCCATCAGTCTCTGTGTCTCGTCCCCCTTTCGTTGGTGTAGTTTGGGTAGAAGGTGTGCGACTCGCTGGTGACGGACGAGGTCGAGAATCAATTAGAAGATTGTAGAGGTTCTTCCCGATATTGCAGACATCTTCGAAGCTTCCTTCTTCTCCTACGGAGACTCCTTGACTCTTGCAGAGCCAGGCTATATCATAAGCGAGTAGTGTGACTCCTTCGAGGAAGAGACCATAGCCGGATGGATCTTCCGATGCGAGGATGGGTAGAGGCTTCTTAATAAAAAGAGGTCGAGGATGTGGTTGTCTGGGCTGTTCGGCATGTTTCGAGGCTGTTGGACTATTGTTGGACGAAGGTGTTGGAGTGGAACCTGGAAAGGGTACATCTCCATGCTTGTAAGAAGAAGGAAGAGCGAATATGGTTGGAAGAGGATAATCTCGATGTGGCAGAGTTATTTCAGCAGGCAGACGAACAGCTAAATAGTGTGTTGAGAGCATCAAAAGGTGTACAACATGAGAGAGAGCTGTAGAAATTTGCGCGGGACTTGCAGCTATTATATAATTAGCATCATCTCCCTGCCAAGAAGAAGTAGAACTCACTATTCATAGCTCTCAAGTCAACAATACCTACACCACCAATTCTATACTCATCTGGGCCACCATGGACTTTCCTGACTTTCTTGAGGCCATATAATTTGGCAGCCTCACCGCACAAGAAGGCTCTTGAAGAGGCAGTCGTTGCATGTCCTTGATTCCACTTGAATCTGGTCATACGAATACCCTTCTCTACATCTTCGATTTGACGGGTCCTTCGAGCGTCAAGGCCATTTGTTACAGATGCTAGGTCGGACTTTCTGCGAGATATATGTGCCTTCTTCTTGATCAACTCTTCTCTGGCACTCTCAACCTTTGCCCGTAGCTCATCAGCCTGAGTGATGATTTGCTGTGTCCTGTCCACAGACTGCTCCTTCTCCGCCTGAACTCCAGATATCAGGTCTGCTGTAGCCTGCCGAGGGGTCTTTGAAGCATCATCGTTGGGCTCTGCAGAGAGTAGGGAGTTTATTTGTTGGTCTAGGGCATCGTTTTCGAGCAGGACTTGAGCGTTTTGTATTCTGGAAACATATAACAAGTTGCGCGCATCAGTCGGACACAGGAAGTGTATTTTCTTCTCGCCCTGTCCAACACCTCGAAAGCATATGTCACACTGCATGTCGTAGAGACTTATGACGAGGCCGCTGGGGCCTGTCTTCGACCAAAGGAATGCTGTTGTCTCGAAGAAGGAATATTGAATGTGGCAGTCGTTGAGTTGTCAGTTTGATGCATGTCGCAACGTATGAATAGGCGGGGAGAGGTAGGCAAGTCTTATAGGCAGGCCATGTTGTGAATGTTTGGCATTGCTTTGTAGTTGGCGAGGCTGGATCTCGAGGGCAACCCACCGAATCATCGTCGGACTTCCAAAGCCTTATCGGGCTCGCTTGCTTATCAGAGTATCACGTGGATACGCGCATGTCAGTCGCGCTTCCCAGATGACCTTCTTCCTCCTTCCCAAACAGTAAGCTGGATACACTTGCTACTGGAACTCAAATCAACCCAATCGTGCATTAAACAACGTTCATCATGTCTTCAACACCCAAATCGCCGCCTTCCACACCCTCAAGACGTAATATGGCTGTTGAGAAGCTGTCACGGACCAGAACGCCTTTGCCCAATGGTGCGAATAGGGAGAAGAAGAGCAATGAAAACGCTACAGCCGTACCAGAGAACATGGAGAGGGCTGATGATACCATCAAAGTCCCGTCTACGTCGCCTTCACTCAGTAGTGACACTGCCATGAATGAGACCGAGAGTCAAGTTTCAAACGGGCATCAACCAAATGGACATGCCCACAAGGGATACTCGTCACAGTCAAGTGGATATCACGAACAGCCGGTCGATGGAGCAAATCAATTCGACGTTTCGACCTTACCGCCATTTGACTGGGAAGACTTTCGACGCCGATACAGGGCAGATCTCAAGCAGGTCGACGCCGACGAGACGAGCCTTCTGGACGACTTCGACAAATTAGCTCAGGTGAGGCCTAATAGCAAGTTTCTCGTGAAAGACTAACTGTCAAGCAGTCATTTGTATTCTGGTCCGACACTGCTGCTAACCGAGATAATCTCAGAGCTGCCAAACGGTAAGCTAACTCCCTTTCCATATACACAATCCCTTACTATTTGCTAGCCTTTGCACCCGTGAAAAATATGTCGACCTTGCCGAAGAGGCTTTGGCGGAAAAGCAACGAAGATGTGAGTATTGTCTACATAAATCATGGGTATCTAGCTAATTAGATCTCTAGATGTTCAAGTTGTTGGTGCTTTCAAGCAAGCTCTCGAGATGCTGAGAGGTAGTGGACTCTGAATTGCACGTGGTTTCATATATTTCTTGTGGGATGATCTGCTTGCTTGTGAGACCATCTTTCGCATTGTTACGATAGGTCCGAGGCATTTTGGTAGGCGTTCGAGGAAATGAACAGAAAAGTCTTCCATTTATACACTATAGCGCCAGATACCCAAAATCCAGATCCTCTTCTATCATGCAGGCACGTCTGTCTGCGCATAACTTGCAATGGCAGGCTCACTGAGGACTTTATCGGGATATGTCAATGCTCCAAATACCAGCTCTACCACAATGGCCTCTGTGGCCAAGACATCTGTCAGGCTCAGCCCGCTAATGACGATTTTCTGACATTCAGCAACAACATCAACTCTGCTGAGATCCCCAGGACCGTCGTGGATCAAAGCGTCTTTTGCAAGTGCAAACGCCAGCGCGTTGTACAAAACACCCTCATGCGTATACAAGGTCCCGCCAGGTTGAGCAACAGTACATGCATTTTGCAATTCAGTGTTCGAGACGCCAACTTTTCTTTCGTCGAACACATAAGCCGAAGCACCGGTGTTCTCCTGAGGCTGTATGATTTCGTCGAAGATGCTATATACACTTGTGGTAGGTACATATGCGGAGCTTCCGCCAGCGTTTCTTAGGGTTGCGACGAAGGTGGAGTTGTATTCTTGCTTCAAGTATGTTAGCCAATGTGCCCAGGAGGTGAAGGAAGATGTACCTGAAGAATAGCGGGAGCACATGGCAGTCTAGGGAATCCTGGGCACAAAAAGTAGGCAGTCTCAGTCCCGTGCAGATCACCACTGATGGGTATGAAATCTGATATGACAGACCTTGTGGAAGGCCAGTAAGTCACAGCCCATTGTGAGATCGAGGAACCTGCTGACCAAGAAAGTACAGATACGTTCTTGTTGTCTGAGATGGCTGATATGTAGTTGACCGCGTACGCCACATATTCAGCTTCTACTCTGCATTAGCATATGCTATGAGAGCAAAGGTTGAGAAACTAACCAATTTGAAGATCGGCCAACTGCTTGCCTGGAATGTTGATGTACACTGGGTCTGCATAGTCTGAACCTTGGAACTCTTTGCCAAAGTTTGGCCCAAAGTTACCTCCTGCGAGAGCTCCCGTTCCTGAAACAAGCAGTACAGCCGGTATCTCGCCATAAGTAAAATTGCTTGGTATGTATATCGCAGATCTCAAGCTATTCTCATCCAACGAGTATGGAGCGTCTCCTGCACTTTTCTGAGGGTAGACAGCTGGACTTGGGGAGAGGGGATTGTTATTGCTGCTGGAATTTTCCTCGGAGCCTTCTGTAGTCACAAGGTTTGTGATATCACTGGGTACCAATCCGTCAAGGATAAAGTCCAAGGCATTGACTACGAAGTCGGTCGGATGTGCTGCATAAACACTTGCAACGCTCGAGATGGCATCTGGGATCGCGGCTGGAACCGGAGATGGTACTATTGCTTCCAACACGTCGATCAAGATCGAAGCAGCAGCCCCAAGAATGGCAGCATCAGATTCTAGGCCAGCTGCAATAGATTCGATCTGAGATTGATCTGTAATCTTGGATGGTAGGTCAAGAAGTTGTCTCTCTGCAAGTCGTTCTGGCTGAGTAGGTGTTGGATTCGAGAGAACAACTTGAGTAAGAGTGAAGACCAACAAATAAGATATCTTCATTTTGAACTACTTCGTACATTCGAGTAAAGAACAGGCAAACAACTTTGAATCCAGAACTTGAGCAGCATCTTCATAACGAGATGTGAAATATCCGTAGAGAGCTCCACTTTAGCTTGAGCAGTATTGTTCAAGCCGAGGCACTTGGCATCATATCTGCACTGGCAGAGTGAGCTTTTAAGTACATAACTGGCATGGTGAAAAGCATACAATGGTCCGAGAGGGGGTTGGCGGCAGATCGTCGATAGTGGTGGATGATCATTTGAAGCCGCCGAGGCTGAGATTTGCAGCGCACCATGGATTTTTCACAGCCCATCATTATCAAATCTCTTCCGTTATTTTCTCACAGTAAAGCAATTCGTTTCGTCAAAGTCCAGAAGTCACCCGTACCATAACAAATGGAATGTAAGATAATATTGTCCCAGATTTGGTGGGACAATATAAGTAGGCTAAGTCCGAAGAGCGACTTAAAATTTGAAAGATGAAAGTAAGAACGATTTAACCTCTTATTTATCTCGAATCTCGAAAAGCCTACCTTTCGATCTTCTATTATCTTGAAGGTTCAGGAACAATATCATCTTATATCTCAATTTCTACCGTACCTACTCTGGGGCAAATAAATATCCACCAGGTGACTTCGCGATCTCGAGATTTGTTGGTCGCCGTATAAATTTCTACTTGCTGAACATCACCAATTCTCTTTTGCCAACCACACCACAATATGTGACACTCTTAAACCATCTTACCTTGTGACCACATCGCACGCCTTCAGCATGGCTGCGCCAGTTGTCTCTTCTGTAAGCCTACGAATCCAACTACCTCCTTCTACAACTAACAGTTCACAGGAGGAACTCGCCTCTTTCCACGCGACGCATTTCTCTTCGAGCGCAGCCGACTACTTTGCGCAGCACTTTCTTGGTCCCGTTGATGATGAGCACTACGTGGAAAATGGAGAAGAAGAAGACGACGGTATTGGCTACTACGAAGATGGTGTAAAGCGTACCTTGACCGATCAGCAAATTGCCATCTTCAGGCACTCCGAGATTCAAGCTCTACTGCGCGAACGACGACATGCGGCAGAAGCGAAAGATGACGAGATCCATATTGAAGCTGCAGCTCCCATGATCGGACCTGTACAACCCGAAAAGAGCAATAGCGACCTGGCAGTAAAGCCAATACTTGGGGACCGTGAGATGGAAGATGGCGAGGTTGGAGACAACACCACGTCCGATGCTCCCACGCCCACTTCCCAATCTTCAAATAAGAACAGACGCCCATTCTCGAAATCGAAAGCCAAGAAGGCAGACCGTGGCAAACAACGAGGTTACTATAAGGAGGTAGTCAAGCCTGACTTGAGAAAGAGGACTTGGGATGTTGTAGAGCAAGGACTCGGAAGCTTGGACTATGATGAGGGTAGTTCGAATATGGCTCCTTCGCATCCAGCGCAGAGAAGACGGATCACTTACGAGGATTGAAGGAGCTGGGAGGAATATAACCTTTCAACTCTGCAACTATAATCACGCAGCGCTGGTCTCCTGCCACAGAAGGAGTATACATTCGAGTCTGCATGTCACTGGTATGTCCAATCTCTTGTCTCAATCTGTTTCAAAAACTACATGATGAAAACCAATCGTATCGTCATCCTTAGTCTGAACCTAGTGGTTGATTTTAGCCTTCGTACTTCGGTATGTTGTGCTTCTGTCTTCACGCTGGGCCCCTGATGAAACAATAATCTTCTCTCTGAATTAGCATCCAGTATTTTTCATGAATGAATCCTCTTCTTTGACTCAGTTGCTGACTGGAATATCTGAATTTTAGGACCGTTGAGATGAATATCATTTTACGAAAGAAGTCAACCTTCAGCTCATGATATAGGCGTAATCTGCGAGACTGTATTGCTTGAGGCCCATACTCTCTGGCAGATTGCAACTTCAGGATGCTACACGAGGTTGGACACGTAGTCAGGAAACTACCTGGATATTATGTAGATATAAAGCGCACGAGGCTGAGACGCAGCCTCGCAGGACAATAGCCTTCGGCTAGTGACTAGGCTGAGAAACAATGCATGATACTTGATCTTCCTCTTGAATCCCACCATAATCCTTCAAAATGAGTGGTCTCCCAAGTTATGATGATGATCTTCTTGCGCGACTAAATGCCCTCAAAAAATCAAATATTCAACTTGATCCATCCAAGTATGCCCAGGCCTCGCCTTCTATACGTCACTTCACATGCTGAGCCCTTGCTAGACCCAGACCTTTGACAGACACTGCAAAGAAGGAAACCCCTGAATCCGATCTCTCAGCACGATTAAGAAGCCTTCGAAATGGCTCTGCATCTCCGTCTCCAGCACCCAAACCGACAACGGCAATACGGAGCAATTCAGAAGCCTCGGCCTTTCCATCTACTCCATTAGACGAACCAGAGTCAGATCCTCTTAGACACCCAACGGACATAGACGACAAGACCCTCGATGAGCTTTTAGCTGATCTTGGTCCAGAGGACCAATGGACTCTGAATCCTGACGACCCAGCTGACATTCAGAAGCTTCTGAATGAAGCCAAGAATGCCCTACCCAGTGAAAAAGCTGAGCCTAGCTCCAAGGACGATGAAGAGGCAGGAGAAGCATCAAGACCGGGAGACAAGAAGCCGGACAAAGAGTACTTAATCCGAGATCTTGACATGTCGGCCTTTGCACTGGATGACGGCGAGCCACAAGCCAAGGACACAAAGCATGGTTCGAAGCTTGAAGACGAATCACGTGAAGCACAAGATATTGTAGCCAGATTACTCGATGAAGTGAACCTTGAGAAGGCCGCAGAGAGGGAAGATCAAGGAAACTCTCCAGGTGCACCAACAGAGAAAGATGAAGAAGAAAGTACGCTTTCACTCCCATCAGCTCCCACGAAGCTCCCGGATCTTTCAGTAGATCCAGAAACCAGCAAGAACTCTCTAGATTTCGAATCAGACATCACTGCACGAATGGCGGCTCTGAGAGGACTTGGGGCTACGGATTCGCTTGGGCTTCCATCTGCGCCGACTTTCAAGCCGTCGGATAAGCCTGTGAATGGGGTCATGAAGAAATACACAGACGAGGAGGTCGATACATGGTGTATCATTTGTCAAGACGATGCTACTGTGAAGTGTATCGGTTGTGGTGGAGATCTCTATTGTGCGAATTGTTGGAAGGAGGGTCATATGGGACCTGATGTTGGGTATGAGGAGAAGATGCATAAATGGACGAAGTATAAGAAAATGAATTAAGGATAGACATCTCTTCACGACTCGACAAGAGTTGCGAAAATGGGCGAAAATCATTATAATGCAACGCTCGTACAATTTGATTGACATCCTACTCGTATACATAAACATTTTTTCGGAGTCCGCGTGGTATATCCTGACTCCTGCTTCCCTACTCCCATGCCGGAACCATGCAGAAATCCAAGACTGTACAAACGACAACGTGAAAGAGAGCGCTCAATTTAGTCCTCCGCGAACCATCCATTTATTGATTGTCATCATGATTATTTGAAGTTGTTGTCTTCTTCGCCTTGCCACGAATATCTTGCCAGGTAGCGCCAAATCTTCTCCCCGTGCTGGCAAGAAGGCCTTCCTCCTCGTCGGCCTCGGCATCCTGGTCAAGTTGGCTAAGATCCAGCTTTGGCGTTCGGAATAGCGACGTGAGGAAGACAATCAAGAACACAGCAAGGAAGGCGAACTGTGCCCAAAAAGCCAGAGCGCCAAAGACTGGGAAGTTGGCCGTTACTCGATTAAGGAACGTGGAAACGACACTGGGAGTGCAGACATTCTTGGATCCGCCATCGGTAGATAGCTCAGAGCATGGTTTAACCAGTTCGGGATGCTTTGAGCAATTGGGCTGGTCACCAGGGAATCGAGTTGGGTTGCTGCAAAACGTCTGGGCTCCGTAAATAGCATATTGTGGAGCAACAATCATGGCAACCGAGTAGTTGATTGCAAGCATAATCAAAGTCAACATCACTGTCGCCATGAGAAGAGCTTGAGGCGTGGTATGGCCCTTGCGAATCTCAAAGATCTTGATCCACAAGAAGCGGATTCCAATAGTCGCAATTCCAGCCACAGAGCTGCTGAAGAAGAATAGCACCAGCAAAGCCATGATTGCATAATCGATGGGGAAGACCCTTGATGTCTGCACAAAGAGCCAGTTCACAGGTTGGAAAACGTTGATGCTGGAGGAGATTAGTATCCAAGGTCGACTTTGAGGTTGATTTCACTTACCTGCCCAAGATATATCCACAATGCTGTTTGCAGACCGAGTTCGTCGCTTTATCAATGCCAGTGATCAACATTGACACCCAAAGTACGATTGCAAGCAGGAGAAGAAGAATGCCTCCAATCAGCTTCAGAGGTCGGAACACAGCGCAAAGTTTGGTCCATGCTCTGACAATGAACGACTTGCCATCGCCTCGAGCCTCTGCAGCAAGACGCTCTCTACGAACAAGGGTTCGCTCTTCACGAACCAATGCCTCTAGCTCTCTCTGATCTTTAGCCGGCATTCCATCTTCGCGGCCAGCATTACGGCCCTCGAGTTGGCGTTGTCTCTCTCGGTTCTGTTCCAAGGCCGATGCTGTAGTCTCTGATAATTGAGGTGCGCTAATAGAAGGAGCTGATTTGATGAAAGAGATAGGTAGAAGAGCGAGTCCCGCTGCGGTATATAAGATGTAGAGCAACGTGCCCAAGCAAATGAGCAATCCAAGAGCAAAGGTTAGAGCTCGTTCGCCGTGGTTCTCAGACAATAGACCCTTGAAATAGTCGAAGTCGTTCCACTCATGATGAGATCCATTGCGGTTCCAGGCAACGGGCACGAAAAAGCCAACGAGGAAGATAATGACCACAAGGACAACGAAGATCAGGGTGTATTTCAATGCTCCCATAAACCTTTGAGAGAAGGTTTGAGTGCCTTCTTCAGCCTCGACATCATCATATTCTTCATAGAAGAAATATGTGAAGGGGACCACCAAGAGACAGAGGAGAGCGTCCAAGCTATAGAGGGTGTAGTACACAATCTCGAGTGTGTACAATATGTTCTTCACTGTGTCTGGAGTCGCCCAATCCTTCTTGGCTCCAAGCTTAACAGAATTCGTAGAGCTGACCAAAGCAATATCGACAGAGAGTAGAAGGACCGTTGCCAGTAAGGACGTTAAGGTTATGATTGTGATAGTTGAGACCAGGGCTGATCTGTCTCTCGGCGTTTGATATGTGTAGGTAAATATCGCAGCTATGAGAGCTACAAGAGCTACGGCAACAGCATATGCCACCCAAATGAATGCCGTCTGTATGAGCGCCATATTTGGCGATTCGAGCGTCGCCTCGACTCGATTGATAGGCGCTGTTTCGGAGGCTAAATATCGTGTTGTATTAGCTACAGCGAGCAACGGACTGGAAAGCTAAAGACAGCTGCGTCTTTTTCAAGTAAACTATGAACTCACCTTCAATTATTGAATCTTCTGTAATTGTTACCGTTAATAAATTATGGAAAAGCAAGGAGTGTGTGTGGCTCTGCTTGCCTTAATGAAGTGAAGAGGAGGTGCGACTTCTGACGTAGTGAGTCTAACGACGCTTGAAGGAGCGCCCAAATAAAACAGGGATGGAGCTCTACCCCTGCAAAAAATTGTCGCGCTAGCAGGTCCATGATCGACAATCCACTCATCAGCAACTTCATATCTTCAAGACCTGACCTATCTCATCAACCGAGAATATGATGCGAAATCCATTACAACCTTCATAATGCAATGCTACACGGAGCTGACACCTCCTACAGCTGTCACACATTCATTGAGTCTGCCGTTCATTTCTGCAAAGGCTAACAATCTCATTGTCGCGAAAACCTCCTTACTTCAAATCTTCACTATTAAGACAGTGTCAATTGAGCTCGATGACTCGCGGGAGAGTGAAGCCTCGAAACAGGATGGCAAGTGGGATGCGACAATTAGTGATGACGCGCTGGAAACATCTTTTCCTGGAATAGACTCTGTTCTCCGTACAGATCGCGCGAAGAAAACGAAGCTCGTCCTTTTGGCCGAATATACACTCTCTGGAACAATCACTTCGTTGGCACGGATAAAAGTCCCCTCTTCGAAGTCAGGTGGAGAAGCGCTTTTAGTCGGATTGAAGGATGCGAAGCTCAGTCTGGTGGAGTGGGATCCCGAGCGTCCAGGCATATCGACTATCTCAATCCATTATTACGAGCAAGATGATCTCCAGGGCGCACCTTGGGCGCCATATCTCAAGGACTGTGTCAATTACATATCGGCTGACCCTGGCAGTCGTTGTGCTGCTCTCAAGTTTGGCGCTCGAAACTTGGCTATACTGCCTTTCAAGCAAGATGAGGAGGACGTGAATATGGATGATTGGGACGAAGACTTAGATGGGCCGAAACCTGCTGACAAGAGTTCGAAGACTGCAAATGGTATTGCTGGGACTGGCGATACCCCGTACGGCTCGTCTTTCGTCCTCCGTTTGCCAACCCTAGATCCGAATCTCATCAATCCAATCCATCTTTCCTTTATATACGAATACCGAGAGCCTACTTTTGGCATTCTCGCCTCAAATACCTCCCCGGCATCTTCGCTACTGTTCGAAAGAAAGGATTACCTTACATACATGGTCTTTACCTTGGATTTACATCAGAAGGCTTCGACTACAATATTATCGGTCACTGGTCTACCATACGATCTGACTGAGATCATCCCAATACCAGCTCCGGTTGGTGGTGTTCTCCTCGTAGGTAGTAATGAATTGATCCACGTTGATCAAGCTGGAAAGGCCAATGGAGTCGCTGTCAACTTGTTTGCCAAACAATGCACCTCATTTGGCCTGGCTGACCAGTCAGAGCTGGGGATGCGTCTTGAAGGTTGCAAAATTGAACAGCTCTCGATTCAGAATGGCGAGATGCTTATTCTCCTGCAGTCTGGCGAACTCGGTATTATAAGCTTCCGGATGGATGGCCGGTCTGTTTCTGGCTTGAATGTTCGACGGGTTTCCATTGAAGCCGGAGGGTCTGTCTTGTGCGGTCGTACTTCTACAATAAGCCCTCTAGGTCAAAACGCTTTTTTTGTTGGAAGTGAGTCTACAGATTCGGTAGTCCTTGGTTGGAGCAAAAAGGTCAGCCAAATATCACGCCGAAAGTCCAAATTGGATAAGTCTCGAGGCAACGATGACACATTCATGGATGAAGATGAGGACGAAGAAGATGATGATGTCGACGATGACTTATATGGCGAAGGGCCGGCAGTCACCACGGCTGCTACCAATGGTTCTGCCCCGGTGGATGGCACCAGTAGCAAAGCTGGTGATTACCTTTTCCAGGTGCATGATCGATTGGTGAACATTGCCCCGATTGTTGATATGACGTTCGGGAAATGTGGCGCCTATCAGAATGACGAAGAGAAACTTAATGCCGAAGGAGTGACTGGTGACCTAGAGCTTATTGCTGCTGTCGGCAAGCAAAAAGGCGGATCTCTTGCGGTGGTCCACAGGAAGATTCAACCTAAAGTTGTTGGTAAATTCGAGTTTCCTGAAGCACGAGGCATATGGACGATGAGCGCAAAAAAGCCTACTGAAAAGGGTCTAGAAGCTCAAAAAGAGAAGTCTGCTATGAGTGGAGACTATGGCATTGAAGCTCAATACGACAAGCTGATGATTGTCTCGAAAATTCTCTCTGACGGTACAGAACAATCTGACGTGTACGCACTAACAGCAGCAAATTTCGAGGCTCTCACGGATACAGAATTCGAACCGGCCGCTGGTCCGACCATTGAAGCTGGTACATTGGGCAACGGCATGCGTGTCATTCAAGTTCTCAAGTCTGAAGTACGAAGTTATGATGGCAGTAAGTCTCTTTTCCATTCCTTATCCTTTCTTTGTTGGAATTGGGCAATCAGATGGTATTGCAACTCAAGAGAACTCGGCAAGCCTTCTTCAACGAATTTACGAGGTATAACTCATCATCGTCTGCTTGCTTTCTGGGGAGCTATTTGGGAATGTATCATGTCCTATAGCATCAATGAAAGCGTTTTCACCAATCTTGAGCGTCTACCTATACCATGTGCCACTACGACTTTTGAAAATATCCGCCCCCATTAGAACAGGCTGCTAACCGGCGGTCAATCTTAGATCTCGGATTGGCTCAGATACTGCCTATGTATGATGAAGATACTGGTGCTGAGCCTAAGATCATCAGTGCGAGCTTCGCAGATCCTTTCCTACTTCTCGTCAGGGACGACTCAAGCATATTCGTTGCTCAATGTGACGATAGCAATGACCTAGAAGAGTTGGAACGTGAAGACGATGGACTTTTGAGCACCAAATGGCTGACCGGATGCTTGTACGCCGATGCGACCGGCATCTTCGCTTCTGTTCAGTCTGACAAGGGCCAAAAGGCTGGAGAAAACATATTGATGTTCCTCTTGAGTGCTGGTGGAGCGCTGCACGTAAGAGTTCTCCTAGGACGACCGAGCATGAATACTAACGATACTAGATTTACGCACTTCCAAACCTTTCGAAAGCTGTCTATATTGCAGAAGGCTTGTGTTTTGTGCCCCCAGTCCTCTCGGCAGATTACGCGGCCAGAAAATCTGCTGCGCGTGAGACATTGACCGAGATCATAGTTGCAGATCTTGGGGACGATGTCTCGAGATACCCTTACCTTATTGTATGTTTTCAATGTGAACTTCCTAGGCCTCGGCTAACCATCAGCAGTTGCGCCCTTCTAATGATGACCTAACGATTTACGAGCCATTTCGAACAAGTCCTGCATCTTCTCCAAACGACCTCTCGAAGACACTTCACTTCCTCAAAATCCACAACCCTCACTTTGCTCGTAATCCAGAAATATCTGCAGAAGTGACCGCGGACGATGCAGGAGATACTAGAAATGAGCCTATGCGTGCATTCTCAAATCTTGGTGGCTATAGTGCAGTCTTCTTGCCCGGTGGATCGCCGAGCTTTATCATCAAAAGTGCTAAAAGCACGGCTAAAGTGCTCAGTCTACAAGGCACTGGAGTTCGGGGGATGAGCAGCTTTCACACTGCGGGATGTGACAGAGGTTTCATTTACGCGGATGTCGAAGGTATTGCTCGAGTGGCGCAACTTCCCTCAGCCTCCAATTTTGCAGAGCTGGGCGTAACACTCCGGAAAGTCGACATTGGTGAGGATATTCACGCTATCTCATATCATCCGGGTATGCAATGTTATGCTATCGCAACAAGCACTAGAACAGAGTTTGAGTTGCCGAAAGATGATGACCACCATCGGGATTGGGCTCGAGAAGACATAGCTTTCAAGCCAACCATAGAGCAAGGTTACCTCAAGCTGGTTAACCCTGTCAACTGGTCTGTTATCAACACAATACCACTCGATCCCTTCGAGGTGGTAATGTGTATGAACACTATCAACCTGGAGATATCTGAATTGACCAATGAGCGCAAGCAATTGATCACAGTCGGCATTGCCATAACCAAAGGCGAAGACTTACCAACCAAAGGCCGAATTTATGTCTACGACGTGGTCAATGTTATTCCGGAAGCTGACCGTCCTGAGACGAACAAACGTCTGAAGCTCATAGCAAAAGAAGAGATCGCTCGAGGAGCCATCACCGCCATTTCCGAAATCGGTACACAAGGCTTCATGATGGTTGCACAAGGACAGAAATGCATGATTCGCGGTCTCAAAGAGGATGGCACACTTCTTCCTGTCGCTTTCTTAGACCTGAACTCGTATGTCACTTCTATGAAAGAGCTTCGGGGTACAGGTCTCTGTGTTTTCGGCGACGTAATCAAAGGCGTCTGGTTTGCAGGCTACGCCGAAGAGCCATACAAAATGATGCTTTTCGGCAAGTCAGCAAACAACATGGAAGTTGTGGCAACAGAACTGCTTCCCGATGGAAAAGAGCTATATATTGTAGCAGCAGACTCAGACTGCAATTTGCATATCATGCAATACGACCCTGAACGTAATTTAGCCCCTTACCCCTTTTTGAATCTCGCTTAATTAGTTTTAGACCCGAAATCCATCCAAGGACATCTACTTCTACATCGCTCCACATTTGCCCTAGGTGGACACATGCCAACAACGATGACACTCCTTCCTCGCACTAAAGCTGCCACAATGCTACCTCCTTCTCCGGATGCCATGGATATTGCCGCCGATGCCACAATTCCTGAGCACGAGATCCTTATCACTTCTTCAACGGGCTCAATTGCTCTGCTGTCGCCCTTAAGTGAACCTCAGTACCGACGCTTGAACACTCTAACGTCTCATCTCACGAATACGCTGTATCATGCTTGTGGACTGAATCCAAGAGCCTACAGAATTGACAGAGACGCACCTGAAGGCACGGCGGGTAGCAGAACAGTGGTTGACGGGACGATCCTTATGCGATGGCTAGAGTTGGGGAGTCAAAGGCGGGCGGAGGTTGCTGGAAGGGTCGGAATTGACGTTGATGAGGTCAGGGATGAGTTGGTTGCGCTTATGGGTGGGTTGGGATATTTGTGAGCTGTATGGGGTGGTTCTTTGAGCGTTATTAATTTCATGAACGAGCGATGATAGTTCTCAAGTTAGACAAGTTGATGCTCCGAAATTCCTTTTGCATCAATCTGGCCTTATGGGTGCTTTATACGTGATTATCAATGACTACTTGAGTTGGCTCGTGAAAGTTGAGCTATTACTATGCGCTAGTGCTGCAGATTTGAGTCATGTAGGGAAGAGCTTGTGCGTAAGCAAAGTAAAGCGACAGCAAGTAACTGGGTGCACTTCGTTCAAGGACCCTCGAAGAGAATCAGACCTGTTGCATGGGCGGCAGTTCCTTTCCCCTTGTTCTCTGTCAGATTCTGCATTGGATCCTCACATAGCTATAAGATCCCCTATATCGAAGCAAAGTAGTAGACTTTACTCCCATGACTGGAGAGTTTGCCTGCCCCTGCCGCCCTGCCATCAACATGGGGTCCTTCACCCTCCCCTTCGCGCCTCGTCAAGACTGCTAGGCTTGAATGAAAAGTAACTTGTTTCCCCTTCACTGACATATTTCGAAAGAAATATGATCCATGGGACTCGAAGCTGTTAGACACTGAGCAAGTACCTACTGTACTTTAATTAATGATACTTATGAAGATCACACCTTGCGCCGCCCTGCCAAACGTCTCGAAGCACGCCTTCCAGATAGAGACATACAATAAACATAGACAATACCTGCATACGAACCAAGCTCCTACCCTCAAGAAGCGCAATTGACGCTTCTTTGCTTTTGCAACAAACATGGCGGCAATCGTGTCTGCACAGAAGATCCATGTCTTTCTTGCTTTCGGGATAGGATGTTTCAAGATTCTTATTCAGCTACATGTTCTCGTTAGCCCTCAAGAACCGAAGGATGAAAGGCTGAGTATGACGCCTATCAAACGGTACGAAGTTGGGCAGCATGCGCACCGTGTGCTGGCTTGGCTACGGAGCCAACCGAGCGAATCGATCTGCGGCATGCTTGTACTCGAGATTGCCATGTGCGTGAATAAGGGTTGTTCCTGGCTTGACCAATCTGGTCACCGAGATGGAAAAGCAGGAAAATATTGCATGTTTATCAAGCCACAGCCGTAGCCGGTGCGCTGCTGTGATTGAGAAGAGCTGTAGCTAACAGCACCTCATGAGTTACGATTTTGAGCTTGGCTGTGTATATAAGGTCGACTTCGGGGCTTTCTGGAAATGTTTGAATGCCAACAATTCTTGATCACAAGAAGTGGAAAGCATGATAAACATACAAACTTATCTCTACCTTACTTTCACTTGGTTTTCGGGAGAAGCACACAATAATCAACTCCTTCATGAACAGCCAGCCTCGCATTGCCCCGCATTCTAGTATCTCGAGACTGCTCTGTCAACAATCAAGTAAGCAACATCAGCAGTATTCAAGAATATATTTGTGGCAGACTGCTCCACATATATATATATTAGCTCACTTACTCTTCGCAGACTCTACTCCATTGATGTTTTCCAAACGCAACCTCTCCATCGACAATCGCATCAACCTCATCATCGGCATCTTGAGTGTAGTCATTGGCATCCTAAGTGCGATCCTGGCATGGGCTACGTGGAGACTGACTGATGATCGACGGCGTCGCTGTGCTAGGCACCATCATAGTATATACTTTCCTCGTCTACATGAGGTCTAGTATCTAAACTGCAATAGGCCCCGAACCTGAATTGGTGCCATTGCAAACACTTCCTACGCCACCCACTCAACCAACTGGAGTTGAGATTGCGTTTAGGATTGGAAGGAGTCGCTGATTATGGAGTCTAGAATTGGGACCACTAGACGAAAGATACGTGGGGCAGAAACTTGAAAGGAGTTTAGGGCCTTGAATGACAATTGTTCTTTGGAAGGTATCCTAAAAAGGGAGTGGAAAGATGTTCATTGATAGACTTGTAATCACGACCGTCACACTCTCTTGCACATATACAGCGAGAGGTCTCTACAAGTATTGATTTTAGTGTGTCTTAGTTTCCCGTCTCTTCTTCAATCTGCAAGACCCAAATCTGAAATTTACATTTACTTTCACTAAATGGCCGCTCGGCAAATCCCAGCAAGAAAGATTCCTTGACCCAGAAGCATCTATCTTTACCAGGGTCTCGTCAAGTACTGGTCTTTACCCGTGAACGTCCTCAGGGGCTCAGCCTCGTACAAGTTAAGCGAGGAAAACGAGGCAACCAAGGCAAATCTGAAGAGGGTGACTTTCCAGCCTCAATTCCCGGTTGCGGTCGATAAAGCCTTGAGGAAGCCCTCACTCCTCTCCGCCACTCAGGATAAGAAAAGAAACCCTGTCAGCTTGCACCCCTGCGCAGGGCAGAGTCGATCCCGAGCGCCCTGCTGCCAAAGTGTCAGATAGTCTGATCTTAGAATTCCACAATCCCACAGGGGCCACCTTCTAGAAGACTTCCATGACACTCCACCTGCTAACGTTGCTTTGCTGCAATGTTGAGACCTAGTCCGAGACACGCAGAGACCGAGTCTAGCTTCTCTGTCTGCAAAGGTGATAGGTGCCTACTGCGCGAGCATCCATGCTGGGAAATGGGAAAGGCCAATAGTACATCTTGTCATGCATGGCAAGGACACCCTCTTCTGCTCAGTGGCGGCAACAACCCTCATCTTGAACCAATCTGACCATTTTTCACGACGCCTCTCACAACATTCTCGAATCTCACACGTCGAGTCCACGCTTTCGTATTGATCACCGACATACTATCAGCTGCATATCTCATCATCATCGATGTACCAAGATAAGGCGAGGCAACCGAAATCGGTACTACCCTTTCACGAATGTCCATTCCTTGCCCAAGTTACCATTTGCACCAATGCGTGACAACGTGGGGCGGTTCAGAATTGGACGTGCGTACGTACGTGCTCGAGCTTGTGGCTACGGTGTGTCCAATCAGAACGAGTCCTCATCCCAGGTACCAAGGTACCTTAATCAGCCACACTCTCACACAGCGGGGTACCGATGCAGCAGTCTATGAATATCCATGCACCGACCTGTCTCTGAAAGCATATAAGCCCCTTCTTTGCCCACACGCAAATATGGATACAAGCATTCAGAACATCCAACACCATAGAGATCGAGTACACAAAACGAGGCTATGGGTACTTCTTCTCCCTCATCCATCACATCGCTCCAAGGCTGACAGCTCCCAGGTCCCACATCTACCCCTCCACGAGGCATCTCACTTGACAATCGCATCAACCTCATAATCGGCATCCTCACAATCGTCATCGGTGTCCTTAGTAGTCTTCTTGCTTGGGCAACCTGGCGGCTTACAGATGATCGTCGACGTCGTCACCATAATGTGCATCATGGAAGTGAGTGTCCTCTCTTTATCAGCAATATATTGTACTCAAGTATAATCTACTCAAGTACTAACAATGATCTGCAGGTCCAACAATCGAAGCAATGCCACTACAAGACCTGCCTTCACCACCTGTAACCACCTCTGCTTCTTTGCTTGGATACGAAGTTGCGTTTAGGAATGGGAGGAGTCACTAAGGATTTTGTGATGAGCGGGCGTTTAGGAAAAGAAGGGCACAAACTCTGCTATGGACAGGCGTTGGTAACATGGGACAGGAAGGACAATGATATGAAATGGGCATAAACTCGACGAAAGGGCAGCAACGTTCTCCTAGGTTTGGGGTAGAATTGGGACGGAAAATTATTAATGGTTCATACCCATCTCATGTTGAGAACATTGACTTTGTTACATGACATATATCTCATGACATCTCATTTGTTATGCATATTGTAACCATGGACATACCACATGTGAACGGAAAATTACCGGTAACTTCACAGCCAGAAAACGATCCGTGAAATGAAACAATGCTCTTGCAAGCCACTTTCAACGTTTGCATGCGGAAGTGCATACACAAAAATCAATAAAAAGTTCTTATCCTAGCATCTTTCGCACGTCAGACAAGGTGACCATGAAGAGGTCAGCAAAATGACTGAGGCGTATAACTCTAGTGGAACAGATGCAGGTAGCCGACCAACGCATGTCAAAAAAGAAATCGGGATCGGCCTAAAGAGGTAAAGCTCGGCTAATTTACCCGGTATGCGTCGAATCGTCGGTCAAGAATACAGTACTTTGAGTTCTTGCTTGTAGACGTCGAACGCTTGTCTCCCAATGCTCACACCGGTCCGGCGCAGGTTGCATGCGTGGTATGCGCCATTGGTGCATCGGCTCACGGCAGTAGGAACCATGCGCGGTGTTCGATCTCAAATCCTAGCTATGCAAAATAACAATTAAGTCTAATATCAGCTTGCAGGAGGCAGGGATCATGATGGTCCGATCCCAAATCTCGGGTCCGTACTATTCGATACCATTACTTGGGTTCGGCTGCTGGCTTGCAGACGGTGAGGCCCACGCGGGCGAGATGTTCGATCCCGAAGCTCAACGTTGTAATCTTGACATTCAGTATGCAGGTTACGGCCAGCAGACAACCAGGATCATGGCGATCTAATCCAGATCGTACTATATGACATGTCATTAAAGTGCTTGAGGAATGTGGTCGCAGCCGGCACGGTGCGCAAGTGGATTCGACTTGAATTTCATTCTTACACGAACAGGTAGGGATTTGTTAAATCCGTTGAACAAAAAA
This sequence comes from Mollisia scopiformis, assembly GCF_001500285.1. Lineage (NCBI taxonomy): Eukaryota > Fungi > Ascomycota > Leotiomycetes > Helotiales > Mollisiaceae > Mollisia > Mollisia scopiformis. The sequence continues at coordinate 1,776,805 of NW_017263581.1, forward strand.
AGTATATAAGGACGACTCCCCTATCATATCATGGAAGCCATAACTTGAAGACAACCAACCAGCAAAGGAAACAATCAATCTTCAACACAAAAAAACATCATTTACAATGGGTATTCCACCTTTCCCCTCGACAGTCAACCGGTTCAGACAGCAGCTGACTGATACACTCAACTAGAGTCGCCTCATCTCCTCAAACGTGCCCTATCAATGGACAACAAGATCAACATCATCATCGGTGTCCTTACTGTCATGCTGGGCTGCTTGAGCGTTGTCCTCGCCTGGGCAACATGGGACCTTGTCCGAAATCGACGTAGAATGCTCGGACCATGAGTATGCAACCAAAAGCAGGACAAAACAAGAAGCTGACTAAAGGAAGGTCTGGCAATTGAGTCGAATGCATTTCAGATGCTGGATAGCAAAAGGATATCCACTTGGACATGAGTTGGAGTTTAGAATGCGTGGTTGAAAAGTTTGATGGGATGAAGTTCATGGGTTGTTTGGCGTATTCATGCCCTTTCTATGTACCTTCGCATTACCCTTATTGTACAATTTCCCTTGTGCCTTATCCCTCTATTGCAATGATGTTTATTTCATTGTCGTTGTTGTTGAAGCCCGTGCGTTAGCGGGGTCATGTTTCATGACCTTACCCCAGATCCACCATCTTAGACTTCCGCAGTCTTCTTGCCTCGTCTTAAGCTTCCAAATCTCCTCTTCAATCCTTCTCCTAATCGTCGTCCGGTCGTGTTGCTTCTTCGCATATCTCCTTCGAAATCCGAATATCTCAAGGAGCTACCTGTGGGGCTGCCTGCATTCATACGTCCGACACTGCTACCGCTGGCACTTCTCTGCCTGTTCATGGGAGCTCGTGGTTGCATTTCATACGAGCCATTTCCTTCCGAGGCAACTCGTCGATCGCTCTTCTCGTGTTCTTTCAAAGCTTTTTCAATCGAGAAAGATGGCTCGCCTTTGCCTTTGTAGTCATCTGGTAGATATTTCTAGTAACTGTCAGCAATTGTATTGTTTCAACATTACAGGACTTACGATTCCCTCCCATCGTTTGTAAGCACCACCCGGTGCATCCGGCTCGCGCATCAAATCAGCACCTTCTTCGTATTCCATGGGTCTTCCGTCCAAGCCGGCCATTCCAGGTGGGATGACAGCAGTTCCTTGTAATGGCACATGTTTGTTGAGAGAATCCTTAATATTTTCTACCGGTGTTGCTCGAATTGCCTCTTCGTTTGTGCCTCTGACAGCTTCAACAGGAGAGTTCTTGTAGCTTGTATTTCGTGCGAGTAGCGTGGCATCATATGGACCCTCGTGGTGGTAGAGACCTCCAATCATAGATCTATCGAGGGAATCTATGACATCCGCGCCCGGGAGGTGCTTCTTCCTCAAGTGCGGCGCACGATTGGCCGCCTTGGTCTCCTTTCGCAATTGATCGAGGGGTCGGTGCGACATATCTCCAGGAAATCGTTCACTTAATGAACCTACTTCTAATCAGCATTCAATGTCCCTGAATATGTCCATCAATGTGTGATTGGTAATGTTCGGAATGTAGCCCAGCAGTATCGTTGGTCGAACTTCTACACGAAACCAGACAATGCCAAAATCAAATGTAGTTACTCACTGCCTCTTCTTCGACCTGTTCCTGTTCCTGGCTCCGGACTTCTCCTGCTTGGTCCGGCGTTGGTGTAATCTGCAAAAGCAGCTTGTCGATGAGAAGGAGAAGAAGCGTAAGGATTTTTCGAGCTGAAGGTTGATTGGGTAGGACTTGCTGAGCTAGGTGGTGTAGGGTAAAATGTTGATGAGGGAGTCTTCGAGGAAGTGGAGACGGCAGCAGTTTTTGAGGTCGATGGAGCTCTGTTCACAGTTGTGGTAAAATGGGTTCCTGGCCCTGTTTCTTGACTGGGCTCCGGTGCTGTCAGAGGATCAAGCAGGTATTTGGCGGCCTGTTAATATTGGTTAGTCGTGGTATGATTAAAATGATCTCAATAATGTTGATCTTTGCGCTGGTCGCAGCAGGCTTGAGATCCTTGCAACTATCCATGTATGGACGGGAACGTACCCAATGCTTGTCTTCTGACGAAGAATCCATGATGTTTGCTACGAAATTATCGTTCTAGGGCTGCGAATCGTGTTTTGGAAAGAGTGGAAGGAGGTCGTGATATGTGAGCGAAGGTGTGTAAGAGACAGGCAGAAGTTTAAGACTTCTAAGGGAATGCTGAGGTCAGTAACTTCTTTGGTGGTCGTACATGCTGTGTGTGCTGTCGTACGCAATTGGCAGGGGTCTCCCAATCAGAGGGATCGAGGACGACATGGATCCGGATTGCAGGTCGAGCCTGCCAATGACGTCTGCACGATGGCCCCTGCGCACATCAGATGGAAAGCGGATGCGCGGAGAGTCGCTTTCGCTGCCAGAGGAGAAGAAAAGTCGCATGTTCGAGGCCCAGCCAAAGTCCCAGTATAGTAGGATCGTCAAAAGTTCTACCTTCTCCGACTCCGAGCTGTTGACGACGATGCCCTTACGCAGAAGTAGGATCCACTGCTGACGTTGAATCTGGACTTAGTTTGAGTTGATGTTGTGGTAAAAAGGCCCAAAGAACCCAAATCAAGACCCAAAGTAGCTGAGCTAAGCCACCAACTCGACCTCGATCGCGGCAGCGACGCATCGGCGACATATCGTACCTGAAGCTATCACCAATTCGTCACCCAGACTTTGAACCTCGTGTGGACATGAGAATAGGCAGAAGAGATGGCACTCGTCGACTATGCTTCTTCAGATGAGGAAGATGAAATTGTGGAGTCTACTTCAACGTCAAATGCCAACGCAGCTCAAAGTCTAAAGCGCAAACGTGAAGAGAGCGCATCTGACTTACCGCCTTTGCCCTCTAAATTCCATGATCTGTACGCCTCAACCACCAGAGTCAGCACGAGAGATGATCCCAGCCTACATGGAGGCCGAAAACGAGTAATGCCTCATGTGGAGGGTAATTGGCCAACTCATCTCTACATCGAGTGTGAGTTCCAAGCTATATTTCTTATTCTCCTGCTCAAGATTCTGGGCTGACCCAATCGAGGGTATCCTTCGACAACAGAATATAGCTCATTGGATGCATTGGTCTCCTTGTTGAAAGACACTTGGCCACCAGAAGCTACCGACCTCAAAGTCAACTCCTTCTTGACCAGTGACCTAGGTGCTCCTTTACCACTTCATATCAGCCTCTCGCGCTCTCTTGGCTTTTCTACAGAACAAAAAGATGAGTTTGTTTCAGCTATGGAACGTGCTATCCAGTCCTCCACCGTTCGACCGTAAGAGATCCTTTAACATATAGACCAAGTCACGTGGCTAACCATTAAGCTTCGTTGTCTCATTCGCCGACCTGGATTGGGTGTCAAACTTCGAGAACACTCGATGGTTCCTTGTCTTAAAGGTCCTAAAACCAGATTTGAATGCTTTGAACAAGCTACTCCACATCAGCAATTCTGTCGTACAGGAACATGGCCAACCACCTTTATACTCGAAACCGGCCACCACCAAGTCTGACGTCAAGGCACGCAATCATTCTGGGAAGAGACGATCAATCAATCACAACTCTGCATTACTTTATAAAGACATGCAAGATCTTTCATCGGCCTTTCATATCAGTATCGCCTGGACTCTGACCGATCCTAGCCAAGAACTTCTCGATTTAACCAAATCAGCGAAACTCAACCACTTCGACCCGGTCAAGCAAATTCAAGTAGTAGTTGAGGATATCAAGGTCAAAATTGGCAATGTTGTCACAAGTCTACCTCTTCCAAAGAGTGTCAATTTAGGCAAGAGTCTATTTGGTGCTTGATCCAACTGTGACGAAAGCTCAATCGGGTTCTCCAGACTCTGGCTCTGGAAAATCGCGAGGAGGCTTCAAGCACAACTTCAAACTGCCACCAATAGCAAAGACCCAAGGTCATCTACGTCTTTCGACCAACCCGATAGATCTTTGACGAGATCATTCTGCCAATCATTCGTCTCGGTGCGAAACATCTTCCTCAGATTTCCCACCGTTGGCATCTCGCTGCCATTTCTAGACGACAGATACTTCTTGTATTCATCTTCCCACGATGATGCGGTCTGCGCCAGAAACATGCTCTTCCCACAAGGTAATGGAACTTTATCAAATCCAACACAGGATGATGGTTGAGCCTTTCCAACATCCATGTCTAGAAGATAGGCCATGAGATGCAAGACGATCATTGTCCTGCGAGAAATCAATAAAAACTCCCTTTTGGATGTTCGTGCCTACCTTCTTTTGCATTCTTGAAGTATCCAATCACTCCATCTGGGGAAGTTTCCTCGATTCTCGGCGACACAGTAGTAACCCAAATTTTGCACAGCATTTGCAATCTCCTAATTAAACCTTTCCTTCAGTATACATAATTATATCTATAGGAGTACTGGGAGTAACCTACACCCATTGCTATTCTCGTTATCATGCTTATCAGTTTGCAACGTTCTTTATCCATCGCCAGCAGTATCGAATATACTGTCATTGCTTGAAGTGCTGAGAGTAGCGTGCTCTCGTCATAATTACAAAACTACGCGAAGTTAGCTGACTGAAATGCTTACGCTCAGTTACACATACCTCGGCATGAAGCCGTTGAACCTCCAATAGAAATGTCTTGAGCACCAGCTGCTTGCACGCTGGTGTCTTTTGCAGATACATGGGCACTACGTTCTTACAGTTTGCAAGTGGCTCGGGAAGATTCGCAAAGTCGACAATTTGGGAGCCTCCGTCTTTCAAAAGATAGTTCCGATGAATGAAAGGTGGCAAGATAGCTTTGTCGAAGTCCGTTACATAGGATGCTATTCTTGACCACAGGAAGTTTTGTTTCATCGAATCCGAAATACAAGTGGCCGGCCTTCGTTCTAGAATGTTGGGAACATGGTTTGGTGTTACTTTCAAAGCCTCCCAGCTCGCGATGATGGATTCTGTGCTGTGTTTCATCGCCACAGACAATTCGGATAAAAAGTCCAATCCATCCTCGGCAGTGATGGTACCCGCTCCGTGCGTGGTTGATTGAATGCTTCGAGTGTCCCTTGATGAACAGCGCTCCAGCCAGCATATACTATCTTGTCTCTGTGTCTGAGAAGGCTCGACAATTTGATCAAACACGCTCAGATTCACATCCTGGGTCGTTGGCGATGTTGGCACCGACAAGATCGCATTATTGAAACTCCAATCCATGTCGGGCTGGTATGTGTGATTCGGAATAGACCCAGTTGATACCTGGAAGTCCAGAGCTTCGGAATTCCGTCCATTTGTCATGGAAGTTGCCCTCATAAGCCTCGGACTTTGCATTGAGTCAAGATCCGTAATCAATGGTGTAGAAGTCGTGTCTGTACTCATAAACCACGAATGAAACATACTGTCTTGACCTAATGGGGAAGCGTGTCTTCTCGATTTCGGGCTTTCGTATTTACATGTGATATTTCTTTTCTGGCAACGAGAACAGCTTGGGAGGTCGAGACTACAGCGAGTCTTTGCCACCCGACATTGGGTGCAAGACTTCTTTCTTGAAGACCCCATTGCTAAAGATTTGTCTAGGAGTGAGTGCTCACCCAAGTAACATTCAGAAATAATCAGAAATGGAGCCAATCTTGTCTACTGGGTGAGATGGATGAACGAGTGAGAATTCCAATTCTGACAAATCCGTTCTAGCTTTCGGAGTTAGCCCCACTTTTAGACAAGATGAGAGTAACGCCGGACTGCACTATAAATTCATTCGCTCGCTTGATAGTGGGTCCGGAATTCCGTATTAGAAAGGGGGAAGAGTATTATGGAAGCAAGAACTTCGACGATTGCTTGGAGAATTGCAGCAATATTCGAAACCTTCAACATGTATAAAAGATCACATTTCCCAGCAAGAATGTCCTTCTTCTCTAAACTCATCCACACCCTTTACTATCTGACAACACGCATCTCTACCACTTACAAACAATGTCTTCACAACCTATTCGCATAGGTCTGATTGGCCTAGGTCGCCAGACAGGTCACAACGTCCCCGGGCTTTGGGCCATGATGGCTCACCTCCCATTCCTCCTCTCCTCCCCCAAATACCAAATAACTGCCGTCGCAAACTCCACCACCGCCTCAGCCCAAGCAGCAATTGACCACCACAATCTTGGCCCCAACGTCAAAGCCTACGGCAATCCCACTGATCTGGCCCAAGACCCCAACGTTGACATGGTCGTCGTCTCCGTCAAAGTAGGAGCTCATTACGCTCTCTCTAAACCCGCTCTCCTGGCTGGAAAATCCCTCTTCGTAGAATGGCCCCTCGGCGCCTCCCTCTCCGAAGCCCAAGAGCTCGCCACTCTAGCCGCAACCCACGGCTCCAAGACTGTCGTCGGCGTCCAAGCCCGTGCATCTCCTCTCGTTCTCAAAATCAAAGAACTAGTAACATCAGGCAAAATCGGCAAAGTGCTCTCCTCAACGGTCATCAGTTCCTTCGGCGGGCTACCAGCTGCCCAGTGGCCGCAAGGAGCTGAGTATTATCTCGACATGAATTCTGGCGGAAATCAGTTCACGATCTTCTTCGGGCATTTCTTGGATACTTTTACACACGTTCTCGGAGATTTCGCGAGTCTGACGTCGAGCATGAGGTGCGATTACCCGAGTATTGATATTGTGGACTCAGCTGGGACGGTGGTGCAAAAAGGGTACCAGAAAACGAGTCCAGATCATGTACAAGTGTCAGGGAAATTGGTGAGCGGTGCGAATGCGAGTATTGTGTTCTACACAGCGCCAGGAGAGGCGGTCGATGGAGTGGGAGTGAGGTGGGTAATTACAGGGACGGAGGGGCAGATGGAGATTATTACTCAAGAGAGACAGTGGCAGATGGGCGCGCCGGGGACGAAGCTTAGGGCTAGACTCGGGAGAGGGGCGGGGATTGTAGAGGTGAATTTCGAGGATGTGGAAGAGGAGAAGGAGGTCAGGGAGGCGGCGTTTCCGGGGACCAATACGGCGAGGTTGTATGATGCTTTTGCGGAGGAGAAGAGGGATGTATATGCTGATTTTGAGAGCGCGGTGAAGACTCATGCGTTGTTGGAGTGGATTAAGAGGGAGGCTGGATGGTGAAAAGGAGGCTTTAGCGAGTTTGATAAATTTGAAAAAAAAAGATTGAAATCAATTATTTTTTATAGATCTAAGAGACAAAAACTCCAGACAGCCCTCTTTATCCCGCACGCTGCCAGGGCGTACGGGAGAGGGGTGCCTTTGTAAAAACCCATTCGGGATGGGTTTTTTAAAGTATCGATCGTGCGGGTTGCCCCGCGTTGGCGACAGGAAGGTATGCGGGATTGGGGACGGAAAAGTTTTGCTTATTTAAATCTATATAGAAGTAAAACTTTTAGCGCTAAAATTTTCTAATTTCCATTCAATTTAATGAAATGGCTTGTGGAAGGGTTTGGTAGCTTTTATTAACCTGAACTGGAGTTGAAACCTCCCGTCCCGATGCTATATGGTGAAGGCATTCGTTTCGTGAGGACAACATGTTTAGTCATTTCAGGAGATAAGATGTCTATTATTTGTTGTTCATTCGAGCTGAGAAGAATTATATGATCGTAATATTTCGGAGAACTCTTTATTTTGACATCAATGAAACTCAAGCGAATCATTTCAATCAATTCTCAAAATGAAATTATACTCGAGCTTAGCTCCGAGGCATGACATGCTTTTAGTCCTCGTGCTCCAACTAACTCGCTTGCCCCAAGCCTCATAGCCATCTCTTATTGAAGTCTCGTATTGGGGGGCGGTAATGATTGAAGAGGTGCATCTGCCACAGAAGGTCCTAGAGCAAGGCATCAGCATATACAGGGTCAAGATGGGGCAGGATACAGAGATAAGAGCAAGATGGGTACACAAGGCCGATAAAGAGCTTAAATAAAATGCATATAGAGGATGAAAGTGCAGGAGGAGTGAAAATATGGAGAGAAGTACTTCGACTACTAAGCCTCCTTACCCTATCTCGAGTGAGTCTCCATGTTGCCCAGGCGAGTATAATTGAGAGGAGCCCGATGACGATAGTCAGGATGCCGATGACGAGGTTCATGCTGCCGTCTGCTGAAAGGTCTCGAGCACGAAGTTCGAAATTATTCTCCGTGTTTGAATTAGAAGCTGATTGGGTGAGCAGAAACGGACCAGAAGACAGATTATTTGACACTTACACATGGTTTCCTGTTTCTTGTTCTTCAAGTTGATGTTACACTTCCAGCTGAATGGGCGAGGGATGTTACGATATATTCGTACTCTGGATTCCTCAACGTATCGAGTGAACGCTGATCATAATCGCCGGCCAGCTTGGGTGAAGAGACTGAACGCAATGCAAGTGAAACTGTAAGCAGATACCGACATGAACAGTCACTCCAATCAGTATGCCTTGAGCCTGCGGTCTGCCGACATAAATTCCCAAGTTGATAGCCAGATACATGGCTCGTTCTTTCCAAGTCCAAGCACCTTGACCAATGAAATCCTCACTCCCATGACAAACGATGCCAATTAACGCCACCACCTTCATGGACGCCTAGCCATGAACACAAAGCGAGTAATGTTCCCAAAAGTGTAATTGAGAGGTACGAAAAATCCGAAACAACATGACGAGGAAGGCCTAACCGGGAAGGTACCAGAGAAAGAAGTTTTGATATTCCTAGTATACTAGGTACAGCCTCGAGGATACTGTCGAAAATTTACACTGAAGCAGAGAATGCAAACTCCAGCCTCATCGTCATCTCAATAGATTAAAGCCATGAAGGTGTTCACTATGCTGTATCTCGAGTCATATGACAAGGATGAGAACGACAATCATTATGATAGTTATCAAAAGTGTGTTCAATTTTATGATTAGAGAGAAGTAACTATATGACTCCGTGCCCAGAGTAACCATGCAGCACGCTAAAATGAACCTTCGTATGACATAATTTGATCTCTGTGATCGCGATCTAGTTTCCTTCGACTAGCAACGCACGATAATTCTGTCTTAAAATCCATAGCCAGCAAGCACCAAGATGTCTTCGTCGCCGTCCGTTCCTGACATATAAGTTTTTCATCACAAGAATACCGGATCGGCGGCTTGAATGTAGGCACAGCCATTTCGAAAGCCGTTATCTTGCTCGGTATAAAGACCCTTCCCATTGGAATCTGGTCGTTGGTAAACCAGTCTGGACATGGCCTTGTTGTCAAATTGAGACCAGTGAACGGACGGCGTATCAACCAAGGCGGGAAGTGAGTTCGGATTGAGACTGTTGATGAAGCCGATGATGTGGCGTTGGAAGCTCAACATCAAGGCCGAATCGGCTGAACTTTGTGCTGCCATGTTCTCATCACTGACATGATAAGTAAAGAGCAGTCAAGATTGAGGAGAAAGAGGCTTACTTGAATGGGAAGAGGTAATACAGCTCACTTGCATGAGGTACTGTTGTTCATCAGCGGTCTATCTCTCATTTGGAGAAATATCTGCTTACCTCCATCCCACTGCTTGACGGATAAGGACTGCAAAACGGAGTTCCAGCGGACTGCAAGAACAGTCAGTCCGTACCCAATATCAACACTCGGAGACGATTGCGCTTACACTTCCATGTGGGGACTTGTTGTGAGGTTTGTATTGCTTGGGTGTAGGCAGAGCAGAGTATTTGGATATCGTTCTCGATAGCGACGGTACGACTCCATTGTCCTCCTGATAAAGGTGGGCCAACATTCTGAAACTCAAAAAGTTGATAGAATGCTAACAAATCCACCATTGAGCTATATGGGACGAATGGTGAGTACGGCTCTAAGGCCTGAATGACTGCCGCATCGTCACCTATGCCATTGTAGATCGGCACCCTCTCCACAAGCTCGCTCGTCGTGGTTCCAATAATGGATGGGATTTTGGCGAAGACGCCCTCGTCCATCAGAACGGATGGCCAGGTGGTTATGAAATCTCCGTCGAGTACTGGAGAGAATTGGTAGATTGGTGACTTAAAGCCGCTCTTCGCAAAGCCAATGGTATATGCTGTCACGAGATTCTCGATAGGCACGCTTTGGAGGCACGTCAAGCTTCCCGTGGTGTTGCATCTGCCTTAATCAGTAAAGGTTGAATCATGGCAGCTCCTAGTACTACAGCTGACCCAGTGGTAAAATACCAAAAATGATTGGGAACGTACCCTACTGCGGCAGAGATATAGTCATAGGATGCTTGCCAAGTCCCATTCTCCGTGTGCTGAATAGCTGAAAGTGCCGTCGCGGAACCACTCTCGAGAATCGCACCTCGAAAGAGGTTGTCTGAAGTTTCAGATCTGTTTGCCATCATCTGGTAGGCCACAGAATTCGCACCAGCTGAATGACCCCCAATGACGACCTGGATGTCCGTGATCAGCTAGAAATCATTGAGAAACATGAGGTCTTACTTTGGTTGGATCTCCGCCAAATGTCTCGATTTCTTGCTGAATCCACTGCAAAGCCAGTCTCTGATCAAGAAGGCCAAGATTGTATGATCCAGCAAGCTGCTGTCCACTTGGAAAACCGAGGAAGCCGAGTCGATAGTTGACGGCCACGTAGATAAATGGTGCACGCAGTTGAACGCTCGTATTCACGAGATTTCGTCCATCGTAGTCTGACTTGTCTCCATCGTTGAAGTTGCCACTATCAAGTCAGACATTTGAGGATCGAGCTGATGATGAGAGTGCACCTTACCCGTGTATGAATACGTAAACAGGAAGTTTAGTATTTTGACGTGCCCGGGCGGTACCTTGTGATGGTCGGACGATATCAAGTGTTAAGCAGTCCTCCGAGCCTATGCTCAGCGTTGGTGGACCAGCTTTGAGCTCGTAGCAACGATTGCTGGTGAGATTTGAGACATCCAGATTACCTAGATCTTGTGCGATCGGGACAGGAGGTTGAAGACGTAGGGATCCCACGGGAGGCTGCGCATAAGGAACACCGATGAACACGTCTAAACCATTTTCTTGACGTCCGATGTAGCTCGTACAAACGACGAAGCCTATGAACAGCAGTAATGTTAGAATCATCTTGTTCCTGTTGCTGTTTCGGTTGCGAGTTTTGGCTTTCAAGGATTTTGAATATCTGTCGAATGATGAAGGAAAGAAGCAGGATTGAAGTCCAAGACCAGTTTGCTCTGGGTAAGCGAATCTCGTGCTCCGCGAGCGGAAGTAAGAGCACCAGAGCGGAAGTGACGATCGTCAATCTCGGCTTCACTTTTAGCCAGCAAGGAACATCGTGTAGAATAGTGGTCTAGTATTACACGAGCTCAGATGATTAAATGCACTTTTTTGCAACTAGGACTACTCAACATGCACACTGAGCTCGGATAACGAATTGCTTCCAACGAATGCAATGAAACCTGGAACATGTGAAATTTCCTTGATCTTCTTGAAATTCGAAAGGACTCTTGAGCAACGATCCCATATCAGCATCGTTCGGCATGCCACATAAATACAAAAACCTACATAAAACTCCTAACGCTGATGCATCCATCTGTAATATACCTATCCTCTAACGCCATCTTTAATGTGCAGACCACTTGACCTATAATTCGTCTAGTCTAGGTCTCTTAATCACCCATCTCCTAGGGCCGACTGGCAGTCCAATGTAACTATTCCAGGCTCTTGACGCCTCAAGAGAAAAGATCTCCCACCTGTCCATGATTAGCTATGGTCTGAAGAACGAATGTCTGAGAACTTACGCTTTCTTGGGGGCGCTGATCCAGCCCCGAACCACATACTTGGTCACCCTCCACATCAGATCCAACTCTGCTTTGAATTCGTCCATGATGGTTGCATTCTGTGGCAGGCGTGTTCTATAGAATTGTTCTTCCTCAAATTCAGCAGAACCATCGTCCTCTACAGCAGGAACATCACCCTCTGACTCCGAGAATTCTTTGCCAGGAATGACATGGTGGGGTTTCAATATACGATCAGGCAGCCTCTGAACTTCTTCGACTTGCTCTTCTTCCACCATAATTCTGAAGCTGTTGATTGCCTCGAGCGAGCTAGAGATACGTGCAAGAGTGTTGAAAAGAGCAACCAGCTCCGTTCTCTTCAACATTGGTATATCTTTCGAGTCGTTGTCAAATTCGAATAGAACTTTCAGTGCAGCTCCATATCCTGCAGTCTGCAATTTCCCCCAAAGACGGCATTTGTCGCAACCAACACAATCCATGATCCGACTGACATTTCTGAATCTATTCCTGAAGTCTTCCTTCAAACTCGGACCTTCACCATTGACGAACATAAGACTCTCATCGAATATTTGAGGCACGGTACCAGCTTTGGAGCTCAGTGCTTGGACTTTCGCCTTAGTGTCACGATCCTGTTGTGGATCACCCGAGCAGAAAGTGTAGTCTTTCAGGTACGGACCGAGTTTAGTGACGGCTCTCAGAACAAGAGCATAGTTGAAGTAGAGATTGGATATTCTGTCAGGGAAATCGTGGAGTCGTTCCTTATAGCATTGTAGATTCGGTCCCCACTCTCCAGTGGTTTGGTTAAGGTATTCCCAGCAGAGATGTGTGCTGATAGACGTATGCATACCAGAAACTACTCTGTAAAACACACGTTTCTCTAAGCATTGATCTTCGTGCTCGAGGCCAGTTTCGGTGACGAAAGGTGCATTTGGAGTATGCTCCCGGACTTCTTCCAGGACCTGTTGCCTGCCATGCTCCCGAATAACATTCTGAAGTTCATTGACGGCTGCTCCTTTCTGAGACGTTGACAAGGTGCCCAAAGAAGCAGATTTGGGGAAGGACGACTTCGAAAAGCAATTCTCCCTGTAGATGGCATCCCAGACCTGCTTGGTGCCTTCTCCTGCATATCCGGTAAACCTTTCCGGATTGTCCACTAAGCTCACATAATCTCCTTTTGAGCCACTGCCTTCGTCTTCGGGGACACAGTAGTCTCTCTCATCGCACTCATCATCGTATTCGACCACACAACTCTCTCCTACGTCCTGGCCTAACATTCCTTGTAGAGGTTTCACTGGTCCCCGTTCTTCTTGTAAACGTTTCCCGGGATGTCCGGCTTTTGGACCCTCAAGTTTCCCCAATTCCTCCGCCCTCCAGACTGGTGGGATATCTTCCTCATTATCTAAAGTATTCACTGCACAGGCAATGTTCCCGCACATGCCATTATTATCGTTCCAGAACGGACATTCCTTGCCAAAGAGATTCAATCGGTAGTATGCGAAAAAGTCGGTGTTCTTTGTAATATCGGAAAGAGAAGGTCGCAGCTCCTTATTGAGCTGATCAAGTGTAGAGTATGAGGCACATGCGTCCGAGACAATGGCTTTGGGCGATATCTGATTGTAGGCATTAGACAGGCATGCCTGACAGAAAATAAGAAGAAGTGCGTACCGCGCAAACATCAGGACTAGGTGGGTTTGCCCTCGATGCGCTCTTGGAGTCTGCTGCGTGGGAAGTCCCAGGAAAGGCAAAGACTGCAAGATAAAAGACCTGAGCAGCAGTCTTCATATTTGTAATGAGACACTAGGTCTTTATCCTTAGAATCTCGATGAATTTAGCCAACGTGCCAGAGGTTGGACAGGTAATATATGCAGGTGGTGGTCGGGTGCGTCGACTCGAATTTGATCAAAGGAACTGGTGGCTATTGTGCCATGAATTCGGCAGCTAACCTTACCTACTCAAAAATTTGTGGAAGAAACGATTGAACACCGTGGTCTGTTCCTAACAATTCATTGTGGGGAACAAATAAATATTAATATATGTGAGAAATTTGGTTTGTACAAAAGGCGATTTCCAAGCACGTTAGTGTTTCGGTATATCTGGCTCTTTGGTTGTGGTTCGATTACAACTCAGCCATGACATGAAGTCACAAACGGGAGTTGCGCCACTGGGCTTTTGGCGAACGCCGATCTGTACCTGACATCGGTCTTGGTTCCCGAGTTCTTGATTGTTCCACCATTTCAGGACCAATGAGCATTGGTCAAACTGCGTTTAAAGAATATGTAGAATCGGGTATTCTTCGACTCTACCAACATTCCACACTGCAGAGAATGGCATGAGTCGCATGGACATTAGAATTTTCGGTGCCAAAAAAATCTCCTGGTTGACCTGAAGCTCGTAATGATTTACATTAGACACAAGTCACTAGCCACCATGTATTATTGATCAACGATGCAGAGAGATGTCCTTTCATTTTGTCCTTAACACCTTCAATGCAGTATCATACAAAGTCTTTCGTCTCCCTCAATCAGAAAACTCCCCAGCAAGGCAGAGAGATCGTACACAAAACAGGATGTCTAGTAACCATAATCTAGTACATCGAAAGGGCTGTCAAGGAGCCAGGAAGTGTAGTGTATTGGAGAGACATGAGACGTAACATCATCAAAGCATACGCCGTTGTCTGCTGCATCGCCAGAACCGCCAAATTCAAATCAAGCTCAAATGCACACCTTTGGTATTTATTGACCCGGAGGGACATAGTTGATAGGTCTCCTAGAACGAATGCTTAGTCTTGGCACAATGCGTCAAATGCCGTGGAACTTACTTGAAGAGGAGGATATGTGGTTCGGGTTCATGCACTTCATAGTGCTCCCATCCCAGACTCTGCGAGTGATCTGTCAGTATAGATACAGGTTGAAGTCATGTAGCCTGCGAACCTGTGTAATTCCCAAGCCTCTCCACTCCTCCTCCCACAGCAACTTCAATGTACCCTTCGACGGATCATGATACTCCTTCGGAATCGCCTTCAACATGTTCTTTGGAAGTTGGACATGACGATATTCGTATTCATTATCGGAATATCTGCGAATTAGCATGTATTAGCTCCTGTTCATTATTTACACTTCGCAAGGAGGGGTAATCAGAGCAGCGGCTGACCTAGAAGAGTAGTGGATCGCATCAATGAACTCCTCCAGACGCGCCTTCTCTGCATCAGTAAGTTGCCGGGGCACTTTGTTTCGTCGATTATAATCCATATCTGAGGACATTGTCGGGAGAGATTCTATATTCCTGGTTCGGGGTTTGAAATTCGACGCGCAGCGAAACTAATAGAGGGGTAGCACGCGACGACGTCGATTCGACGCGCAAGCACGATTCTGCAGAATTAGAACAGAAGCCCCTGAGAGACAACGAGCGGATGGTAACGTAACAGCGAGTGCCCGTCGAAACAATTTGTTGGTTGGCTCAGGCTGTGTCGACGATCGATCTGTGAAAGAGTGTGAAGCGACGAACTCCTGCGAACAGTGGCAGACTGGGTCGCGTAGGAGGGGCAAAGCAAAAGCTAATTTTTCAAGTTCACCTTTGATCAGAAGCTGTCATGAGAAAGTTAGATCAGTTGTCCTCGTTGACTTCGACTTGTTTACTCGGCCCAAAACAAATTGTCGGCTATCGAAGACTAGCTTGGAAATGAGGTATCTTAGCGTCATGAATCACGTGATCACAACTTTGTTCCTCAAACCTCGATGATCGAGGTACATGGAGTCATAAGCTTTGTGAATGTTCACATCTGCGAGGACTTGAGTTTTTTAATCGATACAGAAGAGCGAGGTCACAAAGCACTATTGTTTTCTGGACATTTTTGTTCCGCACCAGTGCGACGATTTTCCGAACACCTACTCTCGAGCCATTTCGACTCGCCAAACCAACCGCAGTGAACCAACAAGGATCTAATCCAAAGCACTCCCATCGCGACAATTCGACCGCGTCGTGCTGCGCCAAGTTCAGGAGCCATTGAACAATAGGACGATACCGAAGAGTTATCGCATCTCTTACAAGTTTTGGAATCTGCGACCAGCATTCGAAAATCTGGAAAGGCCACAATGGACAAGCGGAAGGTCAACGGGGGAGGATCGCATGCAGATGATATAGACGAACGCGCTGCGAAGAGAAGAAAGGCCGGTGTAAGTATTCATCGTCTGTACTGAATGCGAAGAAGAATCGCGTTGTGCTTTTTGTTGTTGGCCCGCAGGGTCCTCGAAGCGGCGCGCCGAAGCTCATGACACTACACCATCCCTAGAGCCTTTGCATTTCATTGAAGACCACAAGGCTGACTGCGCGAAAAGGACCATGTCGATAGCACCAGCGCAGAAACCCCAGAAACCACGGCCCAGACGGGTCTGCAGCTCGTTGAGACTCTCAAGCTGACCGCTGATAAAAGGTCAGTAATATCTACTCTATATTCCTTTGCGACAGCACCAAAGCAGCCTCGTGGGAGTAGGGCATCGAGAAAGAGCTTCTGCCTCTTTGTTCAAGCTGTCCAGCTAATCTGCTGAGCCCCATATGCAACTTGCTCGTTCATTATTCAAAAGATAGCTGACGATGACGTTTTCTACAGTGGTCGACAAATTTCTACGGCCTTCCTTACCCTCCCAAGCAAACGAGACCTACCTGATTATTACGATGTTATCAAGATGCCGATTGCCATCGATACGATTGAGGCAAAGCTGCGTCGGCGCGAATTCCCCAACCTTTCGGTACTCGAAAGTTGGTTCAAACGGATGATCTCCAACGCCAAAGAATACAACGAGAGAGGTTCAGAAATATATGATGACTCGGAGCGTCTACGAAAAGCTTTGAGCAACTTCATGACTAGGCATAACCCCGCTTACAAGACACCTGGTTATGTTGCTTTGCCTGTACCAATACAAAGTACTAGCCACATCGATGGACCTGCTAGCGATAATGAAGCAGATGCCGAAGGAGAACCGGACCCTGAGGTCGAGGCTCCAGTTGTAGTCAAACGAAAACCCAGCCGTCCAGTGAAGAACGTACAAGCCCAAAGATCTAGTGCAACCCCTGCGTTATCTGAGAACCAGTATGTTGGTGTTGGATTCGAAGGCCTCAACTTTCAACAGGCTCAGGAGAAAATCATTGAAGACATGATTCGCAAGAAGGAGTTCGAGGAGTAAGAGATCACTGCCCCTTCATGCTACGTAACTAATGTAGATCGCACAGGGACGAATTTGCTCATTTCGAGCCCTTTCTCATCCTTCCATCTCGAACGGACTACAAGGATTACTACAAAGTAATTAAGAATCCCGTAAGCTTGAAGACATTCCAAAAACGTGTCAAGGGATCTCAGGGTAGAAATGCTGCTCCCAACGCATCGGACTTCAAGAATTGGGCTGTTTTCGAGGAGGAAGCTAGTGTCATATGGAAGAATGCGTATGAATACAATGAAGATGGTAGCAGTATCTTTGCGCTCGCTCAGGAGCTAGAGGTTAGCCCGCTCAAACTCTCCATGTTTCTCCTTAACTGACGAGTATTAGAAAACCTTCAAGAAGTATCTCCATGAAGCCAAGACCGCTGTCCCAGAGCCCGCTGGCACGAAGATCAAGCTCAAGCTGAATGATGGACCTAAAGAGAAGATCATGCTCAAGTTTGGGAGCAAGTCCAGTCCTGCTGCATCTCCAGCTCCGCAGCTTGCACCTCAAACCAATGGTTCGACGAGTGCTGTCGCCGCAACGAATGGAGCATCACGTAGAAATCCTTTCAGTGGCTCCCATTCATCTGCTACTCCAGCCCCTAATGTAGTTCAATTGGAGCGAGCAAGAAGTGCATCTGGGTCCGCACCGTCCCCATCGCCCTCGAATTCCGCATTGGTCAAAAATGAAGAAGCTCGGAACTCGCCAGCTATTGGAGCAGCCTACAATTATCGTGGTCCTAGTCAAGCTGTCTCAACACCAGGACTTTCTGGAACTGGCATGCTACCACCATCGACTCCTAGCGTACCTAGTGCCTACAATACTAGTGGCTATGCTCAGTCATTCAATCACGTCCCACAAAGCTCGGTCAATCCAAGCTTCGAGGCAATGTGGAGAGTACCAGGAAAAGGTAAGAGTGATTAGGCTTCCTCTAGTTGGTGCTAAACTGACCTTCCTTAGATGCATCAGATGCTATGATTTCGAATCTCAGCCTGGCAACACATCCTGGTCTCAATATAACTAAGCATTTCAAGATGGATATCCCACCGTCCCCAACTATGGCCCAACAATCGGTTACCATCACCCTTCCCTCGAGTCATTTCCTCGTGCAGATCAAGCCAACAATTTCTGCTTCCCTCCTCGAGCGTCAGTATAAACTCTTTGTCACAAACGGCCATCAACGATTACATGCCATGCCAACGATCCCCACCCATTCTGTCGATACCAGACTTCCTCTTTTCGAAGCTCGTCTTAGCACTGGAGTGAACCGTATTGAAGTTGAATTGATCGCTGCGTTGCCGAAGGGTGCTGCAAAGCTAGCAAATGGACAAGACGTGGAATTAGAGAAAATTACTGTGTTTGCTAATCTTTTGAGATCAGAATAGATGTTGCATGGCGTTACTGTCAATAGGAAAATGGGCATGGGGGCGTTGTTGGTGTAGCATTTTGCAGTTGACTGCAGAGCATCGTCGATGCATCTTGTACACTACTATGTCTGTTTGAGTTGATAGCCACAAATGAAAGCCGTCTAATTGCAGTAATCTCTATCATTGTTGATAGTGTAAATCTTTTCTGGTGTGAAAAATGAAAAAAATCTCCTTAATCATGGGTTACTGTTGACAATATATGTACACATCGTCTTTCAAAGGTCTATTAATGGCAAAATCTAGTTAGATTAATAATGAACGTCAGTAGACGTCTCATCTTGCTCTTGCACCCTTAAATATGACCTAACAATTGCCCAAAAACGTTCTGAGAACGCTCGTACATGGAGACGTGATTTCGATGATAAGGCACAGACCCCTGTCGAACGCTAGTCAATTTTGAACCTAAGGCCACTATAAAATTTAGCGGCTGAGCCAAATCCAAATCCACACAAGAAAAAAAGTTCCATTGATTTTATCTCCCCGCCATTGACCTTTTCAATCCTCAACACCTCAACCTAATACAAACCGAAATCACCATGGCTGACGAGGTCTACGATGGCGCGATCGGTATCGATCTTGGCACGACATATTCCTGCGGTATGTCCTTCCCGGCGTGTGGTCCCCGACAGACTCGGCCAAAGATCGTACTAGGAAGATAAACTGACTTGAATCTCAACAGTGGCCAACTACGAGGGAACCAATGTCGAAATCATTGCCAATGAACAGTGAGTGCCAAGACAATCAAATCCTTTTCTTGTTGTAGCTGCAGTGTTGCTCCAAAATCGAAATACCTGTGATAATCTGCGCACCTGCACACCACATCTGCCCCCCATCTTCAATGAAAGAGACATACTGACTCGAAGCTTTGCATCAATTCAGAGGAAGCTTTACCACTCCTTCCTTCGTCAGTTTCACGGACAAGGAGAGATTGATTGGAGAGTCTGCAAAGAACCAGGCTGCTATGAACCCAAGAAATACCATCTTCGACATCAAGTAAGACAATTTTCCACCTATATAGCGCCAGCAACATTAGCTAATGTGTCCACCCAGGCGATTGATCGGACGCCGATTCGATGACCCAACAGTCAAGAAGGATATCGAGTCGTGGCCATTCAAGGTCATCGACCAAGAGGGCAGCCCTATGGTTGAGGTTGAGTACCTTGGAGAGAACAAGATCTTCTCGCCTCAGGAGATCTCCTCCATGGTTTTAACCAAGGTGAATAATCGCTACGTCGCCCTTAATTTCCCCGAATCTTCACACTAATTCGAATTGCTTCTAGATGAAGGAAGTCGCCGAAGTCAAGCTTGGCAAGAAGGTTTCTAAGGCTGTTATTACCGTCCCCGCCTACTTCAACGACAACCAACGTCAAGCTACCAAGGATGCCGGTGCTATCGCTGGTCTCAACGTCCTTCGTATCATCAACGAGCCTACTGCCGCTGCTATCGCATATGGTCTTGGTGCCGGAAAATCCAACAAGGAGAGAAACGTTCTGATCTACGATCTCGGTGGCGGAACTTTCGATGTGTCTCTTCTCAACATCCAGGGTGGTGTCTTCACAGTCAAGGCTACCGCTGGTGATACCCACCTCGGCGGACAGGATTTCGATACCAACTTGCTTGAGCACTTCAAGAAGGAATTCCAAAGAAAGACAAAGAAGGACATGTCCAACGACCCCCGTGCCCTTCGACGTCTCCGTACTGCTTGCGAGCGTGCCAAGAGAACTCTTTCCAATGGTGCTCAAACTACTGTTGAGATTGATTCCTTGTTCGATGGCGAGGACTTCAATGCCCAAATTACCCGTGCCAGATTTGAGGACCTCAACTCGAAGGCTTTCAATGGCACTTTGGACCCTGTTGCCCAAGTCTTGAAGGATGCCAATCTTGACAAGAGCAAGGTTGATGAGATTGTCCTTGTTGGTGGATCCACCCGTATTCCCCGGATACAAAAGCTTTTGAGCGATTTCTTCGACGGCAAGAAGCTTGAGAAGAGCATCAACCCTGATGAGGCTGTTGCTTATGGTGCCGCTGTTCAAGCTGGTATCCTTTCCGGAAAGGCCACCTCTGCTGATACCGCCGATCTCCTTCTATTGGATGTCGTTCCTCTTTCTCTCGGTGTTGCTATGGAGGGTAACATCTTCGCCCCAGTCGTTCCCCGCGGCCAAACTGTAAGATCCTCGCCCTGTCTAAATATTCACTGTGCTAATGCTTTCAAGGTACCTACGATCAAAAAGAGGTTAGCAAATGCCTTTTTTACTTTGATTTTCTTTGCACTGTTCCCCAAAGTATTATTGTTCTGCGAATCCCATTGTACCACCACAAGCTGGAACATTCATATCTGTTACTGGTCAATGCGATTTCATTGTACCAGTACCAGCTTGAACATTCACATCTGCTACTAATCAATGCGATTTCATTGTACCTTCACAAGCTCGAACACTCAGCTAACATTATCATTTTTAGAACCTTCACCACCGTAAGACTCCGAAGACATACAGACTCACTCCCGAAATATTGTTACTGACTCAGAGATTTGCAGGTTGCGGATAATCAACAAACTGTCCAGTTCCCCGTCTTCCAAGGCGAGCGTGTCAACTGCGAGGACAACACTTCTCTCGGAGAGTTTACACTCGCGCCCATTGTAAGTCCATTCCCCTCCTCATTACAAAACTCATAAGCTAACTCGGAGTGGCCTCCCATGCGCGCAGTTATGTATTTTCCATTTCCAATCTTGATTTCTTACTAACGTGAAATAGGTGAGGCCGTTCTCGAGGTCGTCTTCGAGGTCGATGTCAACGGTATTCTCAAGGTTACTGCCACTGAGAAGACCTCAGGCCGCAGTGCCAATATCACCATCTCCAATTCTGTTGGCAAGCTTTCTTCTAGCGAGATCGAGAGCATGATCAACGGTAAGTAATTTTTTTCTGGGTCCAGAAACTTCTATACTGACATATCATTAGATGCCGAGAAATTCAAGAACAGCGACGAGGCTTTCAGTAAGAAATTTGAGGCTAGACAACAACTCGAATCTTACATCTCGAGAGTCGAGGAGATCGTTTCCGACCCAACTATGTCCCTCAAGATCAAGCGTGGAAACAAGGACAAGATTGAATCCGCTCTTAGCGACGCCATGGCACAACTTGAGGTTGAGGATTCAACGTCTGATGACTTGAAGAAGAAGGAGTTGGCACTCAAGCGTGCCGTCACCAAGGCGTAAGTAACTCCTACACCATCATTCCTTTGAACGTTCTTGTTACATAGCATGCTAATACTGATTTGATAGTATGAGCACCCGATAAATTATTTTCTGCTTGTTGACACTCTCGGAGCACTGGGATTGGACTTTGCTGCATGGATTTATAAGATCATGGATTGGCCTATCTGCTTTCCGGCTCTCTCTCACTGGGATCATAAAAAGTCATTTGCGAGTTTCTGATGTGGTTACTCTTTATGAATCCCGGGATGTTTTCCTTCTTCTTCCTATGGGCATAAAGCGGCTTGTAGAACATGGAAGAAGGGGAACGTTAATCAAATTGACACATTGACCAAATCTGCAAACCAATTTTCGTGAAGCGTCCTTTCATACTGCTCGTGATGTTGAACCGTAAAAATTCGCATGTAAGATAAGATTGCCCAGAAGTTTGTTTTGGGCACCATAAGTAGATTAAATTGGAAGTACATACTAAGATATAAGAAAACAACACGACTGAACACACCAATTATTTAAGGGAATAATTCTTGTCGAAACTCTCACATTTTACAATTCCTAAGGCTAAAACTACTCTGGGTTCAGGCTCGATTACGTCATTTTAACATCTCACAACCATTCCATTGAAGAGCTCTCCACCTCGAAGAGCCTTGAAGCTATGTCCAGCGCCACAAAACCCTTCCCGTTTCTCGAACTCCCACCCGAAATCCGCGAGAAGATATACATCCTCATCTGTCACCAATCAGCACCAATCTCTCTTCACATCCCAATATCAACGCCCTGTGAAACATCATCCGACCCCTCCTTCCCACACGCCCTCTTGCAGACTTGCACCCTCATATACAATGAACTCCGTCCAATCTACTTTACGCACAATACCTTCACACTCTCAATCCGCAGGCGTAACGATGACTTGACCTACTTCCTCTCTCCGTCGTTCCTCGATAATCGACGCCAGATCCGCAGTCTGAAACTCATTATCTACAGATTTGGAGGTCATGATTTCTTTACCAAGGACTTTATACCCGTTCTCGAGGACTGTATCATGAATGGCAGATTACGAGATTTGGATGTCGTTGTCAAAGAGCGGTTTCTTAGAAGTGTGAAGCTTTGTGAGCGGGGTTTGAGAGGTGGGTTTCGGGATACCGCGGGACTGGAGACTTTGAGGGATTGGGTGGCTTTGAGAAGGGTTCTGTTGGATCCGTATCTGGAGAAGAGGCTGCTGAGGAGTGGGAATTTGGATGCAGTTGATTCTGTGAATCAAGGTAAGTGCGATGGAGAGGACGATTTGAAGCTGGATGATGTTACATGGATGCTTGGAGAGTTGGATATAGAGCAGAATAAAGTATACGGAGAGAGGTTGCGTGGATAGGCTATACGGCATAGTCTGAATTGCTTGAGTTGATTCTTGGAATGCAAGTCTCTTCAGCCAAATCAGATTGTATAGGGTATTCCAGACTTGGACAGGTCCACACCAGGGAGTTCCAATGCCGAGTATAAGATCCATAGATGCTCCGTTGGTGATTATTATATTTGGCATTATCACCACAGAGTATTATTAGTCTAAATTCTTCTCTCTGCCATGGATACCTGGTTCTCCTGTTGCCAAAAGAGTAGGATGGGGCTAGTATTATGCCACGAGTATTCAAGGACACCAAATATCTACGGAATACACAACAATGAAGGCTTGATGTTATGATGTCCATGCGGGATTCGAGACATTCATTTCGGGGTTGTTTAAGAATTCAGAAGAGCTGGGTGACGGCAAAGCTGGGTTAGCATACAAAGATCTCCACTTGGCTAACCGTCTAACGTAGACAAGATCAACCTAGCAATTATGCAATATAACTTAAGCAGAGTCAATCATATTGGGAGGAGACTAGTCGCCTTGTTTACCAAAAAAACAAAAAAACAAATCGACAACTTGAGTTTCATTTGCAGCTATGGAAGTAACTTACTCTCACATTAAGGTATATAGCTTAAGAGGTCAATCATATTTCACAAACAACACTTTTGTTTCTGGGTTTATGGACTCTTCTTGGAGTTCTTCTTAAGTCTGTGTGTCTTATTGATTTGTTCAACTTTTTCTACGTGGCAGATGTGGTTTACTTTGTAAGTTAGGAACTGCTTTAAGGAGAGCAGATTTTTGAGGCATTAAAGAGCAGAGTTCAATTGATCGCAGGATGACATCGAAGAATGACCAAAGCACGCTAGACGAAGATTCAGGAAAGGCATTGCATTCTGATCTGATACATATTCTGACTATGCCTAGAGAATATTGAGTTGACGCTCATGGGTGTGCCTGGTTACGAGGAACACCCGGATTACCAACTCGAATCATACCATCCCTGATTGAGTACCAATGCCTGCCATCCAGACTCATCTGAAAGCCCTGGACTTCTATCCATTCGGTCTCGAAGGAGCATCCGGCTGCAAAGATGTTAGTCAGCGCCCTTCCATACTGCGGATGGAGGACCTACACAAGAAATCATTTGGTTAAATCCCAAACACAATCAGTACTTACACGGAAGTATTTCTGCTTGTTTCCCAACCTCTCCAAACCAGCTCGGTAATCACTCTTTGCTCTGATTTCCGCCTTCAGCATCTTCTTCTCCACAGCCATCACCGCTCTCTTCTTCGCTTCTGACACACCGACCATTCCCATCTCTCCCCTCGTTC
This sequence comes from Mollisia scopiformis, assembly GCF_001500285.1. NCBI lineage: Eukaryota > Fungi > Ascomycota > Leotiomycetes > Helotiales > Mollisiaceae > Mollisia > Mollisia scopiformis. The sequence continues at coordinate 1,801,023 of NW_017263581.1, forward strand.
TAGTTGTAAGTTGTCTACTGGTATTCCGACTACCCTCAGCTTGCTCCTGGTTGCTCTCACCAGACTCCTTTCCGTCTTCAATGGCTTTCCGTTCCGGAGATTTGCCACTAGCCGGAGTGTGTTGGCGGTAGTATCGAGCTTGTGATCGATGACCAAGAATTCTGCCGGATGGGAGACGAAGCTCGTTGTCGTCAGGCACGAGGAATTCAGGTGATTTACCCTCTTTAGCGCCTGCCTCAAGATCTTCATCCTCGATATCTGAAGCGACTTCATAGAAGTCCTCGTACTCAGATCCAGGATCCGGCTTCAGGTTACAGTGTCCTTTGCTTATCATGTGGGATCTAGCTGCTTCTTCTGAGCTTTTTATTGATCCACAGTAGAGGCATTCGTGGAATTGTGAGATGACGGTGAAGAGATATCCGATAAACGTCTCCAGGTCGAGAAGGTAGTCTTGGTCTGCGATGAACAGGCCGTGCTTCTTCTGCATGTGGGCGACATTCAGATCAAGTGATTTCGAGTCGTACTTGCAGAAAAGACATGCTGATGGTATGAAGGTGTCCGGATCGGAAGAAGTTGTTGGCTCTTGTGATTCGAGCGTGATGCGCTCCATTGAAGTTGATAAATCATCCTTTGCTTCGAGTCTTGCCACTTCTTGAGCATGGCCTGACGATCTGAAATGATTCTGATATGCTGTGTGGTTGAAGAACGTTTTCTCGCAGACAGTACATGATTTCTGAAAAGCTGAACTGGCCACCGCTTCTGCTGTCGTCGACGCCTCTCTTATTGCTAAGATTTGGTCGTTGTATACTTGAGCGGAAATAGGTGGTAAAGAAGCAACATGTCGTTTGAGATTATAGACACTAAAAGGGAAAACTAGTCAGGCAAGGAATGAGAAAGCGAAGGTTATTATCTTACTGCCAGTCGCTCTTCGAATGAGCACGTTGCTGGAGGTTATTCTCGAATTTTGCTTGGCAAACATTGCATGTGAACGACGTAGCTGCTGAAGCTGAACTGGCTGATGTGTTTGCATCCATAATTGCGAAAGTAAAGAAGGTGTTCGGACTGAAAAACTTCTCTAGAGAAAGACGGAAGTATTACGAAGTAGAGATCGCGGGGTAGCTCTTGTCGAAAACGAAGTAGACTATTAAAGGTGAACTGAACTGAAAGAAATCGAATCTAAAGGACAAAAGTGAAGTCTATATAACTTACCTCAGGCACTTGCTATGCATATTGAAAAGACTACAAAGTAAAACATTGTGCCAGAAAGGAGCTTTACGGAGTCATCGAAATGAGCATCTCTGAATGATGCCAAATGACTCATGCATCAAGGTTATGAGCGGCTCTGAAAGGAACAGAATGTTTGGCTACCTTCCCGTACATTGATGCAAGGTGGGTTGTTCATCCCTCGGATGATGGAGGCGAAGCTGGTCCCTGACTCACAAACTAATGCACCCTCAATTGACCCAGCTTGATTGGACAATTGCGACAGTATACAGTCATAACCACAGAAGGACAAGATCGAGGCTTAGCTTCGAAGCGAGTATACTCGGGACTTGAAACGATGATCATAGTAGTTTACCTTGCCATGATGTCGGGCGTTGGTGAAGGAGATTTTAGGGGAAGGCTGAAAATTACAGACGAGGCGTTGATTTCGCCTCGTCAAAATCTGCTGGAGATTTGAAGCATTTGAAATATTGTACACGACACAGACATCATGCCTCCTAGAATACCAATACGCACGAATACACTGAAGCAGCTCCGAACAAGGCAATTGCACTTGACGGAGCGCTCACTGTTGTAGGATTTGCAATTACCTCCAACTTAAGCTCATCTTTTGACAAGCTATAGAACACGACCCATTTCCACCACTCGCTCTGCACGGCAAATACTCCCTTTTCAATCACCACAGACTTGCAGATGCTTCTCTTCAAACCCAATTCTTCACAAGAAGAAAGGCCGTGCAGATCGAGAGAAGGAAGAAGCTGCCTCGGAATCCAATGAGGTTGAAGATCCGTACGACTTCTCAACTCTCAACACTGGAATCGAGAAGTCCCTTGAAAAGCTCAAGAATGATCTTTCAAAGCTTCGAACAGGCGGAAGATTCAATCCAGAAGTGTTAGAGAATCTGCGAGTGCATTTGGTCAAAGACAGTAAAGCCAGTGAACGGTTGGGTGATTTAGCCCAGGTTCTGCCAAAGGGTGGAAGGAGTCTGATGATTTTGGTTGGAGAGAAAGATGTAAGTTTCTGATTTCTTAAAGCACAGATTTTAAGCTAATTGGATTATAGCATGTTAAACATGTCATATCTGCAATTCAAGGATCGAAAGATCTGAATCTACAACCGACGGTCGATGCGCAGAACACAGCACAATTGAATGTTCCAATTCCACCGCCTACAAAGGAATCGAGAGACGCTGCTTTAGCAGCAGCCAGTAAGGTAGGCGAGAATGCCAATACTGGAGTCAGGAATGCAAGAGCAGCTATGCAGAAGAAGCTACGAGCTATAGAACTGAAGAAAGCAGCGCGACCTGATGATTTGAAGAAGGCACATAAAGAAATGGAGAAGATCACCGAGAAGGGAGTAGGAGACGTCAAAAAAGCTGTGGAAGCTGCTCGGAAGACCATGGAGCAGACATGAGATATTATATTCTACAAGAGTCTTGTACAATGTATAAAACAGATCTGCATCTTGTATACATGCTAGTCCCAGATCATAGTGAAGCTGGGACTTTTTCATAAACCGCTTCCTGCATGTGCTTCGGTAGCAGTGACTTCAGCGTCTTGTCAAACTTCTGTGCATCCTCTGGCAGATATGTCTCGTTCCGCCGTGTCATTTGCCTTGTCAAACCAACAACATTCCCCTTTACTGGCGTTCCCGGAGCTGTATATTGTCCCGCAGCCCATTGCCTCATTATCGAATCCTTTTGCTGCTCGGAGAGTGACATAAATTTCCTGCTGCCTTGGAACTTCTCAGTAAGAGCTCTCTGCTCGGCGTCCTCAAACAGCGTTCCGAGACCTTCATTCATCCGTGCAAGATGAATTGAAGCATGCTCAAACGATGGATCATTATTCTCCGTGGCAACCATCATCCTGTTTACGATCGATTCGTGGATTCCTCTCGGACTTGACATGACAGCCGGACCGTACCTAGCCAAGCTCGCCGCAGACGTCGTTTCCGGCACGTAGTTTGTTGGGAACCCTCCCTCGCTCATCTCAAGATACGCCAGCTCTTCCTCAGAGTATGGCTCTGATATGAAGTCATCATCATCAGCCCTCTCTCGTGGCCCTCTCTTCTTCTTTTCCCCTCCTCGACGTGCTCCCCGTCCACGGCCTCTTGCACCTCTTCCTCGCGCGCCGCCCCTTCCCCGTCCTCGCATGCCAGCTCCACCACGAGCAACCCCTTCAGAATTTCCACCTCGGGGGACAAATCCACCTCCTCTTCCAGGGCCCGCATCGTATCGAGTTATTGTAAATGACGATTTCGCTGCTAGTGAACGAGCATCGATACCGCGAGGTGGTTTTGGAGCAAGAGTCGACACCTCTTTGAATGCATCTGCAGATCTTTGAGATCGTGATATCCGTGGTCCATCTATTTGAATGTATTAGTTTTATTCGTTCCCACAGTTGACAGTATAATGTGAAGTATGAGAGACTCAACGTACCACCATCCTCAGCACTTCTAGAAACAGAAACCGAAAACTGCCTCAAAGAAGCTGCAATTCCATCCACGACCTTTGAAAAATCATTGGCCGCAGGTCTACCTCGACCAATGGCCGAGTGAACATGCCATTTATACATTTTTGCTGTTGGAAGTTGTGAATCATGAAGTTTGAAATGTCCTTGCCGAATTTGGATCAAGAAATTATTGCTGCCTTGCTGCCTTAGCCCGTCCTAGCACCTACGACTACAAAATAAAAGGCTCCCTTGTTTGCAACAATAGACTTTCCAACTCTTTACACAACACTTCTCTAAGACAAATCAGATCGATTTATCTATCCTAAAACTACGATCTCCATACAACAGTCAACCAAAAACATCTCTTCATACCCCACACCATGCTTCGCCGTAAGCCAACTGCTATAACTCTTACTACAGAGGATATAGCTATCTACGAGGACGCCCGCGCACGAGAAGTTCAAGAGCGCGAGCTAGCTGCCCATGAAGCGCGTATGCAAGAACAGCAAGGCACGCCCAGGAACCAGAAGACCCAGAACCGAGATCCGGACGACGAGTTGAAACCACATCCCGGCGACAGGGCACGCACTGCGCAGATCAAGACCAGGGAAGAGAGGTTGGGTATCGCTGGACAAAGTTCGAGGGGTTGAGAAGGGATGAGCAGTCACAAGAGCTAGGATGTGGATCACCAATCGGACATTCATCAATTACAACATCACGAAAGATCTCAAGATGTATTTGACGGCTTTCATTCCTCGATGCCTCAAAAGGTTCAAGTCGCAAATACTACGCGCTCCGGCGAAGTAGACTGTCAGACTACTTGCCAACTACAACCACCGGATTTACCAGCTCGAAATCAAAGCTAAAGTCCCCCTGATGCTATCTACAATTCGCAGGAAGAGAAACCACCGAATGAACCCAATCGTCCCTGTGACGAACGATATCATTCCTTTATACGCCTTTTCGCTAAATGCATTGCAATGAATATGTGTCGAAGTTTCAAATATGGATCTATTAGAGAGATGGGTCTTGGGGAGGGATACCAGCAGCCGCCTTCTTCAAATTGAACTTGATCAACAGCTTCTGTCTTGGAGGCGCAGCAGCAACAGGTTCAGCTGAGGGGGTTGGTGGGGCACTGGGTAGGGGCTTACGCCCTGAAGATGTGCTGTCAGGTAGAGGCTTGCGTGCAGGCTTCTCGACTTTCTCTGGGAGAGGTGTACGTGCCGAGCCATCTGGCAAAGGCTTGCGAACCTTCATAGGTGTTGAGGTCGCAGACACTGCGGGTGCCGACGCCGGAACAGCAGTAATGGTACCATTAGAGAGGGTGGAAGAAGGACTAGGCGTGATGGAGGATCTTGCTCCAGGGGATTGTCGGGAAGAAGGAGAAGCGCTTTTGGTGGAGGATGATTTGGCACGATGATACAGGGTTGGGTTTTGCGGCTTGCTCTGGATATCTTGCAAGCTGGCGCTATTGACTCTTAGTCTGACGATCTTCCGAGGACGTTCCTCAAAGCTTGGGGTTCGGTCGGGTGCAGGTCGTTTCGGCGGCTTCATAGTACCATTTGGAAGACCAAGAGTGATCTTTGGTGGTGGCTTGGGGCTTGGTGATGGTGTAGGGGGCTTCGCAACGGGGCCACCGGATGCTGTGGTAGACGAGCCGTTTGAGATTGAAAATTTGAGGATAGGCTGAGCTGGTTTACTCGGAGGAATTACAAGTAGAGGCCTCAAGGGTTCTGTGCGGAATCTTTCCTCCGTCTTCTTGAAATGGAGCAAGCCCTTGATGCCCTAGGAACGTTAACACTAGTAAAAGTAGTGCACAGGAATATATGTTACCTTCTCATTCTCAACCTGCGTCACCTCCCAAACGCGGGGAAGCCTCAAGCGAACAATGAGTGACTCAACTGCATCGTAGAGAATGGAGCAGATGTCTAACAAATCACTCTGCTCGTGCACCCCAATTGTAGATGAGTTAAGAGCCTTCCATAGAGCCTCCTTGAACACTACGTTCTCCTTCAATTCGGCCCTCAGTGCAGCCAAAGCTCCTTCGATTGTGGTTGTACGCGCAATGTTTGCCTTGCGTGCATCAAGAGAAGCATCTTGTTCTATGATGAGCCCTCCATCATGATCTCCATCAACATCCATAGCCCCATTACTCGGAGCATTCCCATTTGTGATTCCGTTCTGCTTAGGCGCGGCTGGCAACGATTCATTAAGCTTATTCTCCCCAAATGCCATCGAAGCTAAACCAAGACAGAACACTTCAAATAGCTTGTTGCGAGTATATGGTGAACGGTCCGTGGTCATGCAATTAAGCAGTAATGAGGCAATGTTATTATTCGCGAGAAAGCCAAGATCGATGAGCGACCTGAATGCCTTGATCCGGATGCGGTCTGCTGTACCATCATGAAGATACTCAACAAAGTCGAGAGGATCCATGGGAATGACTTTAGCTTTCATGAGCCTTGCCTTGCAGTCAAGCACAGTGACAGTGAAGATATTATGGTATGAGTTGCTCCACTCGTCCATGCGGCGGTAGCGATTAAGCTCGTCCAAAACTGCTTGCTTGAACTCTTCAGGCTCATGATCCTCTATTTCCTCGTCGTTGAAGTCAAGGACGTTATCGTTTTTGTCCTTGACTGGGATCAGGGTCTCCGTCAGAGCTGACAGCAGTTCCGCCAACTTGAAGTTGTCAGAGTACTCATTACAGCTATTGTCGTTAAAGCGTAAGAGGTCGAACAAGAACCATCTCGGCTCTTTGGGACACTTTCCTTGAGAATCGCGAATCTTCGATAGCGCCTTAATGATGGCTGTCTCAACTTTATAATTCTTCGAATTCTCCATCGAAAAGTCATTCGGCAAGGGCATCTTGCTACCAGGATAACATGAGAAGTGTTGATAAGCCATCTCAAGTTGTTTTTGACCAACCCAGTTGCAAGTAGCAGTGGCATGAGTCTTCAGATATTCTGCAGCCATTGTGCGGATTCCGTGGAAGTATCTCTTGTCCATGAGCGTTCTAACCAGAAAGGTTGACACAAGAGGATGGGCGCCCATGTTGCCTAGGTAGACCATCGAGTCTTGTTGGGCAACGACATCCCGGTCTTGTTGAAGCTGCGAGACATACATGTACGCGGGCATAGAGATGAACTGCTTCTCAGCGAGCCACTCAAAGTCTGCATCAAGTCGAATCCATTCGTAAGACTCCTGTTCCATCCTCTGCTCGGTATCTGCATCCCAATCTTGCAGACCCCAATCGCGCATCTCAGTCGGGCTTGAAAGTACGTCTCCTAAGCAGTGATAGTGAGTTTCCTCTCCGCCATCGGCATTAATCTCAACACCTGGATTCATACGCTCCTTCTGTCGCCTGCTCTTCTTGAGACGCTTATACTTCGTGTTGTATGGAATCTCAAATTTCTGCGTGCCTTCTTGAATATTAACAACATGGTCATAAGGCGTGCCGTCTGCTTCGTGAATCCGGATAGTCATTGGACCAGTGAAAACTGGTTGCAATTCTGCAGCATAGACACCGTGGATATCCTCCTTCACTTCACGCATGAAAGAGTCTCTGTCCAGCACACGAGTTGTAGGAAGGGTCTCTTGCTTTTGACTGATGGACATTTCAATGCAAAGCCGCTTCTTGTTGAACTTCTGAGTGATGGAAAATCTTGGACACCCAGCTCCTAGGACATAGGAATTCCAAAACGATTCGGTTTGCCGGTATTTTGTGGTTTTCTCGACGAGACGACGGAAGCCTTCTGTCGACACGACGCTGTCGATCGACGTACCAGTATTAGCAGTTGTGATCATCTTTGAGATTACTCTTTGGATACCCGCAGCTCCGGATGCTTTGACGATACGTTTGTCTAAAATGAACATGACCAGCGGAGCTTTCAGTGCCATAAATTCGAGCTCGAACCCTCCTAGATGTAAGACGTCTCCAAGGGAATATAGAGATGGTCTATCAATATCCAGTTCCACCAGTCGATCAGAAAGCGTCTTCTGGCGGAAGGCATATTCGTTGTGTCCGCAAAGACCCTTCATGAAGATGCCGGTCATGTAATGTGAGAGACCGACCGTGACCCATCGATCAACACGTGCATTTGGGACAATGCAAACACCTATCCACTGAGTAGCGATGGCGTGTATTAGAGTTCTGACCACCTTAATCTGAGTATCTATGATATCTTCTCCAAATAGTAGCCGGTTGCAGCATATTGAGAGAGACGCTGCATGTTGTGTCTCGGCAATTTGGTCGTCCACGAAAACAAATCGACATTCTTGAAATGGATAGCCGCCGAAATTGAGCAAGAAAAAGTCAAGACCGTTTGCCATAGGAGTGCAGGTGAACCGAACTTCGTCCGCACGACCTGGCAGACAGTATGCTGTCACAGGAACAGTCTGGCCTTGTCCCAATTTCTCGTCATCCTCAACTTCTCGGAACTCGGAAAGATCAACTATCTCAAACGGGCCGATGGAGAAGCCAATGTGTTGCGGAGCCACAACTGTATTGCAGAAAAAGTTCACAATCTTTTTCGAGCTGTCGTCCAGGTCGGTAGTCTCATTCATCAGCTCGCCTGAGCACACAATAACCATTTCCAGGAGTTTTTCCTTCTCGTCCAGAGGCACATCATACTCTTCAAACACATTGTTGGAGACTGGAGGTACCAAGCCTCTTCTATTGAACGCATGAGCAAGAAATCGCTGCTTTGCGGTTACTGGCGTAGGACGCCGTTTGAGGGCATCGCCTAATGTTCTCGAACACTTCACAGAGATGTCCCAAGTACAACGCATAGCAGGATCGTCGACGCATGGGAAAATAGATGAGGCAGTTCCAGGATCCATGGAATGGCGAGTGTAGACATGAGGATACCTCGCATCGCCTTCTTCCACGCCCACGAAATGCAATCCATCTCTGAAGCTTTTCACTGAAAACGATATGCTGACCGTCAGGGGCTGGTATCTCGCTGACTGCTCTGCTGCTGTCTTTGGGGTCAAAGTCGTCGCCGAGAGAGGCAGGCTCGTTCCATCCAAGGCAACAGACGATGTTCTTGCTGCTGAAGCTCCCAAAGCTCTTGAAGTGACTGCGCTTGCCGCATTTTCTGAAAATGGGTCTACCTCGACGATGGTGACATGTTTGGGTATTGTGATCTCCAGAGCTCCATTCGCCTTTTGATTATCCGTTAAGGGTAATATCCTGTCCTTCTGCATTCCGTGCTGCTCCCCGCTCCAAACGTGAGCTGGTGGGATACTCAAGGCATGTATAGGGTCCTCGTACTCGAATTGCGCCGGGATGCCGTTGATCCTAACTCCCTTGTCTGGTATGCTACACTGGCGCGCATCGATTCTGATCTCTTGAAGGTCTTTAGTCTGCGGTAGAATCGTAATCTCGGTGGTCCCAGTTATGGATTGCGTAGAGAAATCAACCTCAAGCACGAGCTTTTGATGTGACACAATGAAGCCATACTCCGGCACCTTTGGAGCTGCAGGAGCTGGAGCCTCCATCTCTGGAAGCGCGGAAGGCATGACGCTGAGTATGTGCTTGTCAGATGCCGTTCTGTGATGGAGATTCTGTCGCCCTGGCGCGACGAGCCAAGATCTAGAAAGCTCCCATTCGTCTTCAGAGCCTCCAGCTCACCGAGGACCTCCGTTTTCTTGCACGCGTAGAGAGTCGAGAGGGGATGGAGCGCGCTGTGATTGTATAGAATACAGTCTAGCAGGAAGGTTCGCAGATTCGAAGAGTGGTATTGGAGGTAGGTGGACGTCGAAGGTGTCGAACAGGCACGATTTCGACAGGCTTTGTGTAAGTAGTTTGTGCAGGGTTGTTCGCGGAATCTGCGCAAATTTGTCAAAGTTGGCAAATCTGGAGAAAGAGTTTGCGAAGAGGAAGAGTTTGTGGAGCGCTAGAAAACGCGTTATGTACAGTCAAAGGTGAATCTCTTGCGCTTTTGGTGATGTGACGAACAATGAAAGTCAGGCTGTCGTCGGAGACGCAAAGACAGCGTTTCTGATGATATTCTCGACTCAATACGTCTTGAAAACCATGTATTAGATTTATTACATACTACGAGGAGATTTTCGACCCTTTCGAGGCATTCTCGTTTTTTGTAGAATCTTTGAAGGTGAAGGCAAGGCTCGAAGGGAGTAGGGCGGATTTTAAGCGCTTCACGTGACCCAGCCTTGCGCGATTATTATCCCGACAGCCACCAAATCGCGACTCAATCATTCTGATGCACTGTATCAAAAAGGATATCTCAAGGAATGAGGGGACAGTGAAATTCATTTGATTTTCTTTAATTGTGGCTCATTGAGACCACAACACCGATAGCACCACCCTTCTTATGATACACTTAACCAACCTGCTATCATCGCCCATTCCCCAACGCCTGCACCGGATTCATACAACCAACAAGATTGCCTGACGAAGCACTTTCGACGAGGCATTGTGTTTTTGAACACCCATTTTTGCATGCCGTATGTTACTCCTCTAATCCTTACTGACCCTCCTGTCTCGTCTCTTCCTCCTAGCATGAATCTTCAATGTCTCTTCATCGCGGTATTGCTCTGGTAGATCGAAATCCTGGTATTCTACCTCAGGAACAGGATGACCCCATGCTGCAACAGTTCTGCCACTCCGCCGATGCTTTCCTAGAGCTGCCTCGCGAAGATAGGGTTTCGAGAAGAAGGATGTAAAGGGTTTTTCGATGACCTCGACTTGCTGGGGTATTAGCGGGGCTTTTGGTCGACCTCTTCCAGGACCCTTCAAGGCAGGTGTCGATCGAGCAATTGCTTCTTCGTGCAATTGACGTGCTGCTGAAGCATCCGCATCACTATAATCCGGCGGATCACCATCACTAACATTACCATCGTCTTCTTCCAGTTCTTCCTGCTGCTCTTCCTCCTCTTTCCCATTCTCGTCCTCTTCACCCTCTTCCTCTGCTGCTTCGGCCTGGGCAGCTTCCCTTTCTAACTTCCTCCGCTTCTCCTCATCTCTCCATATCCTGAACTTTTCTATGATAGCCTCGCAGCCTCTGATGAAGTGTTCTCGCGCAGGCTCATAGTCTTTTTTCTTGCTGTCCGTTATCCCACTGACACCCATCAGTTTCAACCAGTCATGACCTTGTAGACCCTCCAGCAGACGAATGACTTGGTCCTTCTCATGTTGAGCTCGACCTTTGTCGGTGTTCCGAATCGACTTCTCTTGCCGTTCGGGCTTTCGATGTATGGATTCGAAGTAATCGTCATTCAGCGGATCGTCCTCTCCGTCTTCACAGTTCCTACTTAACACCGAGGAATCTATTCGATGTGAATTGTGCAGAACGGTGAAGAGGGACTCGGAATCGTCTTTCAGAGCAGATCTCTCAGCAAGGGCACCCGCTTTTCGTGGCAAGGTTGCTTTTCTAGGCTTCGGCCAAGACAGAGGAGTATCGATGTTCAGAATATCTGCAAGGCGTCAATAACCACAAGAAACGACTGTATGGAATGGGCAACTAACGTTCTTCTTTTGGTTCATTACCAATAATTTCATCATATTCTGGAAAGTATGCCGACAATTCACTCTTGAACCTCGTCCCCTCCTGAGATCGTAATTTTCGCTTGTCGTCTTTGACGTCCTTGAGATCTGCTGCGCTGGGCTGTAAACGGTCGAGCTCGTGCTTGATTCCATTGACGACCTTCTCGTGGTGATTCGCGGGCTTCTTCGCAGATTCTGGTAGAGGTTGTGGTGGCTTCGCAGGCTCAGTCTGGGTTGCTGTCTCCGTCTGTTTTGACTTGGTCAGCGGTGGTGCTGCGGCGTACTTCCCAGCGACCGCGATCTCCTCCTTGATCACGACGGAACGTGTCTTTGGCTGAGCATTCGATCTGGAAGCAATCTCGATAGCGATCCTAGCTTTCTTCTTCACAATGGAACTATCCTCATCGTGATCCGTAGGGTCCTCGTCGCGTGGACGCTTTTTACGACCGATGTTGGCTGGGCTGCTGCCTTGATGCGGGCGTGAGATCACTACGTTGTTTCTCGTGCTTGATCGTGTCGAGAGGCCTTCACTCCTTCTGGAAGATCGAGTGAAAGGAGACGCCATTGACCTTGATATGCGCGTAGGTCATAATGCGCAGTAGATTGGCAGCTTTCGCAGATTGGAGAGTTCACAATTGAATAAGTTGTGATTCTGGCTGGGACCTTCTTTGGGGGGAAGGAAAGCGCACTTTAGCGATGCCCGGTCCCAGGATAGCAAGCATTGATGTAAATTCACGGGAAAGGACACCAAAAATTTAAATCATTCACTTTTAAACATGAGATGATGGCAGATGAAACGGTCTTCCACCAGAACCCATCTATGTATGAGATTGTTGAAGAAAAATGACAATTGAGAAGACAATCAAAGTCACGATGGGATTTTTAGGTGCATGACACAGTACTCCACCAAGGCTACCTGCAGTGAGACATCCCGCAATCGACTCCTCTTCTCTCGATGATTACAAATATTATAACTAGGACAATGTCTGTCCTGACGATGTGATATAACCTGTGGTCAAGTATTAGTTTGAGATAGGACTTTCTCACGATTTCATAGTCAATTTTCTTGCAATGTTTGCATCGTCATATCAACGCGAATCATGCTAGAGTCACATGCTTGATATCAGCTCTGCTAAGCATGGTGAGCAAGGTTAATAAGTGTTTTGTTTTATCAGATGGGGACCCTTGGAAGCTATTTATATCCAAACATCCTGTTCGAATCGTTTGTGTGCTTCAAATATACAAAGTCTCGACTTCTATTCATCTAATGCCGCTCCACGCTAGAAGAATATCCTAAAGAACAACCAGAATATATGCAATGGGTATCAACTCTTGATCATATGTAACATCCTTCATCAAGCATTCAAGCATTGCGTGTGCCTTCCGGTGCAATAGCATTTTCTGGCCCGCTGCCAGGAGCTTGCACAATGGGATCCTTCTCCCTTTCTTTCTCAAGCTCCGCTTCAGCTCTTGTATTTCCGTCCAAACTGCCATGATGTGCATGCTTTGGTACAATCGATAATTTTTTCAAAATCTTCAGATCTGCTCTGTTCTCTTCTCTTTCCTCTGCCTCGGCCTGCTGCTTCATTTCCAAGAATCTACGCTCGCGTTCTGCACTCTCACTCTTATCACGAGCTTCTTCTTCTCGTTGGGCGAACTTTTCGGGAGCTAAGACTTTATCCTTCTTGTGGATCATGTTGTGGAGGATTTTCTTTCCTCGTTTTCGGGTCTTGACGTATGCTTCAAGACCTACCAGGACTGCGTATGAGCGTGATATTGATACATGGCTCATATCGACGCCTGCGTCCTTTAATGAGTGAATGAAAGCTCTGAAGTTGGAGACTAGTCACATGTCAGCATATCACGCTTGTCGTACTTGGAGCATTCATACCGGGTGGCCTGTAATGTCCAGATAGAGGAGAGAGCTTAGAGAGTCTACCATCTTTGATCTTGATCAATCCGGCAGCCGATATTCGAGAACCATGTAAGAACGAAGAGTGCTGAAAAGCCCCAGATTGCTTGATACCAACATAGAGTCGGAAGCTTGTGTCGGCAACAAAGATCCATGTGTTTTTCTTTACAGACCCTCGGAGGAGCTTGTTGAAGATAGTGGCCGCCGACACGTGCTTGACTTTCTTCATTCCCTTCGCACCGTCGAGCTCGGGCGTAGCATACTTATCAGCACGAGCATCTGTGTCGTCCATTTCCGACTCTGAGTCAGTCTCATCTGACGTAGCATCGTGATGGGCATGATCTTGGGGACCAGTAGCCGCTTCTCCTGCTGGTGGCCTATAGGCTGGTGTTTCGTCGTTGGCAGGTACAATACCGTGAATCGAGTCCTTGTATTGTTCGGTGGTGTCGATACGAGCGCTATTCTTCGCCCAACAGAGTCTACCATCTTTATCGATTTTGACCAAATAATCCAATCGTTCCTCTTTTGACAGGTACCTTACTTGTTCAGCATCCAACCTTGATCTTGGGCATCCCTGACAGTCAATGAATCGACCTTCCCCATAATCTAACCAATAAAAGAAGTTCTCGTTGGTATCCGACTTCTTCCACTCCTCGTGGTAAGTTCTCAAATTACTCCCGTAGCGGTGCTTCAAATCTACCATCTCCAAAAAGTACTGCAGGTCCATCATTTTGGCAGCTTTCTGTCGCTGTGCCTTGGCCTCTAATCTTTGTTTTCGTTTCCGTTCTCGTTCGTCTGTCGGGACATTATCATCGTCCTCGTCGCTACTATCCGAATCCGAATCTTCATCGCCTCCTGCTCTCCTTGCTATGAAACCAATCTTCTTCCAATTCTGTCTTGCAGTACTATGCGGATCTACCGAACCCGCCGTTCCATTAGTCTGAAAAGTATCAACGCTCTTCCTCGGCGCCCCATCTATACTATTCCTGGCCCTTGGTGTCGTCAAATTCCTATATCTCGCCTCTTTGACAGCTTCCACCCATCTTGTGCTCGGATCTAAGCTCATGCCCTCCATGATCCTCCTTTCTCTGTGCCCCCGATAATTCCGCTGTATGATTCCTGCTGCCCGTTCTCGTTCAATCTCATTCAGATCCTTGTGACTCTCTCCTAACCTCTTCTTAATAGTTTCCTTCTCGTTCCTCTCCTGCACCTCTCCTATTCTCTCCACCATTTCTTTCGACGGGGTCTCCAGACTGTCTATGTATTCCTGATGGCTCCTCGTAGAACCTTTCGTCGAGACAGAAACTTTCGAACTGTGCTTTCGATGATGGTGTATATTTTGCGGGAACGTCGAGGAGTTGCGCGGTGGTGAATGTGCGATTGGGAGAGTCGGGTCCTGGTTTGAAGATATTGCGGGGCATGTAGAGGGGAGCGTCATATTTCAAGGGTTCTGGCCAAGATTCGCTGCTTGAATGGTCTTGGCGAATATGCGAACTGGCAATGGACTCGCGGACGTTGCGTTGCGTTGCGTGGGGCCCTGGTCCTGTCGAATTAAAGTTTCGTCTCTATTGAGCAAAGAGAAGCAAGAGCAATCCCGAACGAATCTAGGGAGTGAAGAAAGAGTGACAAAAATAATAATGCGAAGTGAAGCTGGACATTGAAAATTGCGTGAATGTGTAACCTGATATTACGCACTTCGCTGACTTGCACAGCAAGATCCAATACCTGGCAACGACGCCGAGGTTCTTGCTTGCTATCCACGCAACTTAAATTGTGGCTGGGAAGCTGTTCATGCACGAGTACACGAGAGCAAGTTGCAGCAGCAGAGCGGGCACGTTATCTTTACATACTCCGTACTTTTCTTGCTACATGGCAGCATAGAAATAGAAAATACCGCAGATGCGTAGTGATCAGCCTCTACTGCCAAGATCCAACACAAGGCTGAAAGTTTTCCTTGTTTACGCGTTGCCTAAGAACTGGCACCAATGTTAGTGAAGGCGTCAGTCATTGACGGCCGGATGACGTTGCCAGTGGCTGGGCTTGCGTCGCGGGGTGTGGCGCAACACCCCACTTCGTGTGAACAGAGCCTCTTTGGCGATGTTGATTGATGCATTGCTTCTTTTTAGACTTGTTAGGTGGATATACCGACAGAAGACCGACTATTGCCGAAGAGCTTATTTCGACGGGATGTCCGAGTAGCTAGCTCTAGCTTCGTCTCAAGATCTCGGTTTCCTGAGACTAAGGATTAGACAATGAACCCATCGACGAGAATATTACGCATGAGATAAA
This sequence comes from Mollisia scopiformis, assembly GCF_001500285.1. Classification (NCBI taxonomy): domain Eukaryota; kingdom Fungi; phylum Ascomycota; class Leotiomycetes; order Helotiales; family Mollisiaceae; genus Mollisia; species Mollisia scopiformis. The sequence goes on from NW_017263581.1 coordinate 1,816,405, forward strand.
TGAGATAGCAATTCAGAAAATGTTTGTGCGATTTACCAAAAAAAGAAAAAAGAAAAAAGACAAAAAGGATGAATCATCCGGATTCGATACAAATCCTCAGACCGTAGAAGACGAAGAAGTTTAGTTGCGGTCGGATGTTCCCACCCTATTGGCTTGATATAGGTGCCTACCCAGGTAACACCGTTCGACTAAACAGACTTACTTCGAAACCCAATTCTATTATTTACCATTATACAACCCATAGCCGCAAGCCTAATCAAGCTAGCGGCATCACTCATAAGATACTAAACCATATCAACTTCAATATTTCATAGCTATCTTTGTCTCAAAATCTCGGTTTCCTGAGACTTAGGGCTTAGATTGTATTAGACGATGAGCCGGTCAACAGTAGTAATTCAAATAAAACCTTCAACATGAATTTAATATGGAACGTTTGTGGCAAATAATATGGAAGGACAAAACAACGTCAACATTTGTTCGAATATCTGTGACTCAGAACGCCGAGCCCTATGCTTACTTGCTTTTCCTCTTTCCCAAACGTCCTATGATGAGGACCGTCTAAGCGCTATGCAGACCGACTATTACAGATAAGAACAGAAATCCTCCATGCTCATGATCATCGTAACATGAGGTCTTATACCCCAACTTCTGACATCCCACACTGGCCTAATCGACTCTCTTCCCGTCGGTATGACCGTTCGCAGACTTTGCTGTTCCGTTAGCCGCCTTGGCTTTCTCTTTATTGGCGACCTGCTTCTCATATGGTATTGTCAAACAGTTGATGCCAAGGTAAGAGCAAATGCTATCGATGACCAAGAACGCCCATCGGAAGTACACAACCAATGCAAAGGCGAAGTATCCGCGAAGATACCACAGCTCTGTCCAAGCACTGACTGCAGGGAGACCAACCCGAGGCAGATTTCCAAGAACAGCTCCTCCTAATAGAGGCGTGAGCATTACGGTCCAATAGGGGAATGGCTGTCTGGTCAAATGAGCCAGAATGATTTTGGTAGTCATTCTACCAAACACAAACGACATTGTGAGGCAGAATAAAACAAGATGATTCTCGGCCATTAGCGTCGAGTATGGCGAGAACAACCAGGCACCAATAGAAAAGGTGTAGACTGCCATAGGTGTCCATTCCAAGAAAACGGGGAGAATTGGCAAGTTGTCCCTTCTCCGTGCTTTGACAACATTCATCACACAAAATGGTACATGCGCGCCGAATAATGAGATCAGCAGGATTGGAACCCAGAGATCACGGACTGAGTATGTCCCAAAGAACTCATGGTATCCAAAAAAGTAGTGATGTCCAACAAGGTCTGTGATCTTGTGGGTCCAAATTTCCGGACCATAGTAACCCGAAAGGATCATAATTGTGCATGCCAGAATCAGACCTTCCGTTGGGCCGTTGAACACACCCAGATATAGTGTGTGGGTGTGGTATGTTTCCCAGGTCGAAAAGAACATTGGCAAGCAGGGAATCAGAGCGGTGAAGACACCAGTCTTCGATGTTCCCAAACCCATTGCTGCCGTCTCGCACAAGCTGGCAAGTGTGCAATTGAGTGAGTCGATACCGTGGTCGAATAATTCTCCAAGACCACTGGATGTGCCCGTCCTTCGTGCTTGCTTTCCATCCACATTGTCCATGGTAGAATACATCCATAGGCCGAAAGCGAAGCTATAGTACAGCCAGGATGGTCCCTATTTGATCGGCAAGTATCAGCATTGAAGTCTGCCATGGAAATCTGTGGATAACGTACAGGTCCAACCAAGTCTGGCATAAATATCACCAGACAGGCTACATTTGACAGGATGAAGAAGAATCCTAGCAATGTGACCATATTTGGTGCAAGCCATAATGGCAGAAGTTCCACGAAGGCATTCCACTATATAGGTCTCAGCGAAATTTCTCCAGCAGGTATAAATCGAAGGCGGTGTACATAATGCTTCAGGATATAGTTCGAAATGAAGGACTTGTCGACACTCGAGTATTTGTACGACTTGAGGTGCACCAAGGCCTCCTCAGACACGCACTCATGCGCAGCTACCTCTGAACACTTAACATCAGTATATTCTTCCATAATCTGACCATTTGAAACCTACTTTTGCTGGGCGCCATTGGGGTTTGAGGTGTGGTAACGGGAGGGGGAAGCACTTGCGGTTCTTTTTTGACCGCAAGTAGATCTAGAGGCCGAATTGCGGAGGAGGGAAGTTGGATAGCGCTCCAACTTCAGCGACACTCTCAAGTTTTCAAGGAAAAAAATTATAGATAAGGGGAAGTGGTCATCGAGACATGGTTTCACTTTCAAAGGGGACAAATCCAGAAAACAACGCGGATGCGCGGCTAATCATCGTTAAGATTGCCTCTTTTTTTAACTCGTCATCGTTTTGCTTGGCCCATTTCGCACGTGAAGACAGCAACCATCATTTATGGTCGACTTTACCTTTGCGGCTGGACAATCAGCACAAACTCGAAACAACCGTTTGAGCATAGGACAGCGAATGAGCGAGTACCAACAATCGCTGCGTACATTGTCGATTTTCACGAATAAAGTCTCTCACGATTCTCGACCATCGATTGGGGTTAGGACAACAGCCTCGGTGTGATTGGTAAACGCTCGTGGACGCTGAGCTATCACAACTCAAGACATACGCAGTCATGAGACAAATGTTCTATTTTCTTCAGAACCTATTTGATTCATTCTTCCATTCCTTTCCGGGACAGACCTCGTATTCAGTTCCAGCTCCCAGGCAGTCTCCAACTCCCAGAACCACTACTTTACGAGTATTAAGGTAGCCGTTGATCTGCGGCTTAAGTATGCAATCCAAGAAGATATGTGCAAGAACCGCTGAAACCGCTTACAGAACTCTTTTAATCATCGCTAAAACAAACTCTCATCGGGCAAGACGTGTGGCCGAGACATGCAAACAAACACCAATCCAAAAGCTGTCTTACATGACCAAAGCAAAACCGGCGAAAATGCCAGCGAATACGACAACCAGACTATAGCTGCGTCCAAGATCCAAGGCCGCTTGTGCACCGCTCTTGGTGGAAGAAGAAGATGGTGTCGTGGTAGCAGCAGCTCCTCCACCGAAACCGGTGTAGACCACGCCAGCTGTTCCGCTGGTGGCACCAGCAGGAACGGTGGTGGCAGTCATGGTCGAAGACGTAGTTGTGACGTTGACTCGAGTAGGGTCCTGGGCACCGCAAGGGTGTTGACTTCTGCAATTGCTCTGGCAGTTGGTATCACCGCCGCATGCAGCAACACACTGGTTGCCATATTCCGTGCAGATAAAGTATGGGAGGGTCTGCGAGTATTCGGAGGCATTGGGAGACATTCCATTTCCGCAAACGCAGTCGTAGGTGAGGGTAGTCTGCCAGAAGTTAATCGCTGTGCCATTGGCAGCAATGGCAGATGTTTATCCTTACTGGGTCACAATCATTGGCATCTGTGGTAGAAGACTCTCCGGGCAATTGCAGGCAAAGCAATGGACAAGATGTCATTTGACTCTGACACCACGAAGCTATCGAAAATCAGCACAAACCCAAACCCCAAACTCGCAAGAGAAGAATTCGTACTTCGGTCGGAAAGAGGGACACTGTTGGGATCGATTTGGTAGACAGCTTGCGAGTGGACCTTCAGTGACAACAGGATGACGGCTAGCACGCCAACGGAAGCTTGAAGGGAGAGCATTTTCTATGTATCGGTCGGCACGAGGGTATGATATGGCGAAAGTTCTTCTGAGGACAACCAATTGTCAGCTATACACTACTCCGAAGGAATTGTCACTCGTGGGAAGCAACTGCATCCTCGAGGGTTCAAAGGAAGAATGTGGTCATCTCCGGGGGCTCTCCTTACCTTTCAAAGCAGATAAAATGTGACAGAGAATGAGCGGGCGAGATCTCAACGAGCGAGATAATTATTAAAGATATAATTTCACGGATTGAAGCGAACGTCGGGGGTTGTTAAGGACAGGAAGAGGGAAAAGACTCTCGAGGAGGAGGAGAAGGTCTTATGAGAATCCCAACCCCCAGTTCCCGACCCCCCAAGTCAACAATTGTCTCTCGATCAAGATATTGGGCTTGCGCTAGTGTATATTCAGCGATGCACGAGCAGCCCGAGTAACGATAAGCGGTTAGAATGTCTCTATTTCAGCCAACCGGAGCTTTGAACGAGTAAAGACCCTTGACAGATATCGGCAGTAGTGTGGAAAGGGTCTTGGCTCACTGCTGCACAACTTTCCGTGCACCATGATTAGAACAACTCACATGAAGTATGCTTCGTATCGATGGCAAATGCCTGAAGCTATCCAGCCGTGGAACCCATCCAGAAGTCTGCCATGAGAACTTTCTTGCAATCTAGTCTGACTTTCTTGCCACCTCAAAGTATGCAAGTCAACAAAAGAAGCAAAATGTACGAGCAGAGCTCGATCATCGAATCAGGATGGCTAGCCGAAATTATATGGCGGCTCCCCATCATTTCACCGCTCCTTTTATATTTCTAGCTTCAAAATCTAAATCAAAGTAAAGTTAAACGGACATCAAGCCATTACAGGGATAGTGACCGAGTCGAGCGATTGATCTCCACGTTGTCAATGGCCCATGCTTTGTGGCTTCTTTGGAGTCGGGCTGGTTCCGGAAGAAAGAAAGTTTTCCCTATCAAAAAGGCATCAATTGAAACTTATCCCTTGAGATTTCGAATCCTCGGGGTTCTCCAATTGATTCGGACAAATATTGTTGTGCAAGATTCGAGTCTCAAAGATCGGTACACGAACAAAAAACACGAAGAAGCTCCTGTTTACTTGCACTAGTGTCGGTTAGCCGCATAATCGTGAAGCAACCTCCTCAATATCAAACACCACAGCTCTAGGACCAGCCTCGTAAATCCAGGCGAGTGAGCCTCCGCAGATGGATGGAGTCGGGCCACATTATCCAAGCGCGTGAGGCTGCTTCTGCAGGCAAGTATCGCCTTGACACGACAACGCCTCCCGTCGACGACCCGACGAGCGGCAACGAGTCTCCGATAACATCACCTATCACTTCGCCACCGTATTGGGTTCAATCGCATCAGCGATCAGTCTCCAACATATCAGTCGAATCGATTCCCAATGGAGCCATAATTCTACAAGACAATACCGATGGGGAGGACTCAAAGAATAAAGCATGCTGGGCGAAGAGCGTTGAGATCACGGACTATGTAGTCGTTAATGGAAGCAGAACGGGCATTGGGGCATTCGTTGTCTGGAATATCACAGTGGACACTCTGCGGGTATGCCTCTCGCTCCCAATTGCTGTGTAGGTGTTGACGGATGTAGGGTGGTTCGATGCGTATCAGGAAACGATATTCGGAATTCCACGATCTGCGAGACAGACTCCTTCAGACGTTCCCAAACTCCACGGCAGCCATGCCACCGCTCCCACCGAAAAGCGTCATCTCGAAGTTTCGACCAAAGTTCTTGGAGAATCGTAGAAGTGGCCTCCAATATTTTCTCAAGTGGGTGCTGAGTAGTTTTGGCTATGACGTGGGCTGACTAGCATAGTTGCATCCTCCTGAACCCCGAATTTTCTGGCTCCCCAGTCCTGAAAGAGTTCTTGTTCTCTTGAATATATATTCGTTTGTTGTATAGTACGTTGCATATGGTGTTTGTTGGAAACAAGTCAGAGCTGGATACCTGCATTGCGTTGGCGTTAATTATACTTAATGAGTACATAATATGAAGCACTGCACCATAAACATCAAGCTTTGGAGAAGCAACATGCTGTTAGGTGCTCTAGCACCCTATCATAGCGTCCGGCATTGAAGAGCTCACGGCTATATCTTGTATCCGAGGATACCTCTCTGAATACAATTCCTCGTCGGATTGCGTTTACTTCGTCTCTGACTCTTTGTTCGGAGTCCCTACGTATACTCAGTAACAGACTTCTTAAGAGAGTCAATGGTCATCCTTTGACTGCTGTCTAGCATGCTACCTAGGTTAGTAACTTCAAAAACCTACCGGTATACCACAGATACCACCTCAAAGGGATAGAATACCTCATCCGGCATCTCCTTCAAATAAATTGTAGCCATTAATCTTGTGCAGTTAACAGATTTGCTGATTGAAGGCACCATATGCCGCTTTCGCATTTGTACATATTATCACGTGGAGATAGATTTCCGCGATTATGCGGGGCAAACGTCATCCTTTTCTCACATGAAGCAATTGAGGATCTCTGTTAAATTCCTTGTTCTTCAACCATCACAGTCAATTAACTTCGTACAAAGCTCAAAACACTTTCTGAACATAGCATAACCAACATGGCACTCGCTCCGAAGTTTGCTGGACAAAGATTTGCCGCCAGCAGCGCTGCTCCAACATTGCATACGCTTGAGCTTTACCGTCCGTTCTCACCCATCATTCTAGAATCAATCACCAATTCGATGATACTGACCTCAAGAAGTCGATTATGTCTGCCCTTTCTCTGCCAAGATGTTCAACACGGTCTATACCTCCGTCTTTCCGTTGATCGAAAAGAAGTATGCTTCAAAAGTTCAGATTCTTTTTAGACAACAGATCCAACCGTGGCACCCATCATCCACGTTAGTTCATGAAGCTGGAGTTGCTGTTCTCAAATTGCAGCCAAGCAAGTTTTGGGATTTTAGCAAAGTAAGATCCAAATCTGATCAACCTCCGAGTCATGCTCACTAGCCTCCTGTAGGCCTTGTTCGATGAAGCAAAATCATTCTACGATGTAAACGTTGTCAATGAAACTCGCAACAAGAGTTACGAACGTCTAGCCAAGATTGGAGCCAAAGTTGGCTTGAATGAGAAGGAGATGTACGATCTATTGTACATCTCGGACAAGCCAGACAAAGATGGTAGCTTGAATACTGGGAATCAAGTCACCAATGACTTGAAAGTGCTGGTTAAGATGAACCGAATGCAAGGCGTCCACGTCACGCCCACAGTGGTCTTTAATGGGGTCGTTGAGAACAACATCAGCTCAAGCTTCAGTGGCGAACAATGGGAGGAGTGGCTGGAGAAGAACGTTGTGTGACTCGATGGTGGTGAGTCTCGAAGACTGAAGCACAAGTTGTGAAGAATGGAGTTCGCCTAACGTTGCGGTATTCTCAACGAATATGAAGAGTACAATTCTCACAGCAGTCGACTTCCTGTGTCTTCTCAATCGCCAGGACGGACATCTCTCAGATATTCGTTTGCACCTCGTTGTCTTTCCATGCAAAATAGTAAGGTTAACATGAGCGCGATTCGACGAAAATAAAGCATGAAGCATCGACTAGAACCACATAACAAACCGTCCCAAGCATGATGTTTCATCACCTCTATCAATGTCACCGACTACACAGGCTCCCGAGGACTTTATACTTTGGTCCCAAACTTTCAACCCTTCGCAAGGATCTCATGTAGACCGTATTGTCAGCAAATCCGTAGGAGTATTTCTCCTCACGTGCATTTATTGATCCCCACTCGAAGATCTCTTTAGGGTTCTAGGAAGCCTCGGCCCATCAATTCTGATTGGTTCCAAGGAACGATCTTCATGGCGCAACGCCACAGATCTTTCCATGAACTTCGCGACAACTCTACTTAGTATCGACTAAACAAGCATTTGATCCTTCTTCCCCAGTTTACCCAGATTCATGACCAATCTTACGTTCAGCTTGACTCCGCCATAAATGCTACCTGCTGTAAATAACACGAGCTAAGTGTCATTGTGGCCTGCACCTGGATCAAGATCGGCATCTATCAGCACTACCACAGCCCTGGGAAATCACGGAACCGTGTCTGGGAAACCACACTATTTGTGTTCAAGCAATCAACGGCGGAGCGGCGCGCATGTATTCACGTAGGTTGGCTGGTTCAATACTGTCAAGGTTCTTAATGGTGTCAAGAATCCAATCCCTCACTTTCTTTTTCGCGCTATTACTCCTCACACTAAATCCTTGATTGGATTCCTTTCGAATTCTACCCTCTTATTCCCTTGTTTAAAGTTTCTCTCTATTGCCATTGCGGGACAGCGATCATGATTTCAAGAAGTGTGATATTTTCTCTCTTCCTCTCGTCTGTGTTACCTTGGGTGGCGGCATTGCAAACGACATGCTATGTATTAGATGGGAAAGCGAATGCAAACGCCGGTTTCAGATGCGATAATACGACTACAGGCCCCAGTGCCTGCTGTGGGCCAGGAGCAACATGTTATTCGAACGGACTGTGCATGCAAGACAATGGGCAGGTTGTGGATTATTTGAGAGTGGGATGTACAGACAAAACATGGCAATCACCAGCATGTCTTGATCAATGTAACATATGTGAGGGGTATTCCAACACTTCGTCATGGTACGAGCTGATGTGTATCAGATGCGAACAATTCAGCTGCTGGAGTAAGGTTTTGCGATGGGACTGTCACAAATACAACTTCATAGCCAGTATTGTCACTGCTATTCGGAACCTTCAAGCTGACTCGTACAGCTGCTGTGACGATGGCTCTACAGGAGTGGGTAGTTTTGCATGTTGCAATACAGCTTCCGACATCTTCCAAATATCACCAGCAGCAACTGTACTCGCCCAGATGCCGTTAAGCCAACTTACCACGACCTCGACCACAGCCACATCTTCACCGACGCGTTCTGCGGCAGCGACAACATCAGCTTCCTCGAGTGGCGGATCCTCACATGCAGCAGCGATTGGAGCAGGGGTGGGAGTACCATTAGGACTGATCGCTCTAGGAGGACTCGGCTACTTCTTCTGGCGACGACGAAATAATCAAAAGAAATCACAAACATACGAACTACAGAATGGGCAAGAAGGTCCTTATAGTGGAGGCTACGGAGGGGCAGTTGGCGCAGGAGCTGATTACCAGCAAGCTGCAGAAGCGGATTCTGGATATCCGCCAGGATCCAAGAAGTCATATTTTGGTGGCCAGCAGTACGAGCCGGCACAACAGACATCACCAGCGGAATTACCGAACAGCCAGGCACATGTGGTGCATGAATTGGATTCTTGAGGAGAAGGAAGAGGTGTAGATAGAGGACGTTTGCAGCTGCTTGTGAATTGTTTGAGCAAAATGCAGGATAGCGGAACTGTTTTGGGTTTTATCATGCAAAGCGATGGCGTACTTCGTATTATGGAGATAAAGTCTATCTCTCTCGGGTCTGGTCGAGACAGGTCGCTCGTGTTAATTCATTAAAATTTGAGTATATATTGCCGTTTATCTTTGGGTTATGCGTAGGTCCTCGCTCACATATGTTGTTCTTAGACTAGGTTCCATCCCCTTCGAAACATACCTCTATGTCTTTGTTTTGAGAGATCGTGCCGTTGAATGCAAACGATGTACTAGGAAGATCCATTTTCCGTCTGGTAGCCCAATGCCTTGGTACTCATGGGTAGTCCATGCACCTTATTAGGCTATTCTATCTTGATTTCCCATCTACCCGGCTTGTGTACCGAGGTGGTCCAGGAACAATTAAATCCCTATATTGACTCTATAATTGGTGCACTTTCATCTATCGTGCAAGGAGTTTATTTGTCCTTGCCCCGCATATACTTTCTTACTTGTCCCGCGGTTCGTGGGACAATGGACCATTGGCGAGGGGAGTTGAAGGCTTGGCACCACATGTTTTTCCGGATCAGAGTTGAAGAGACAGGAAACCCGAGTACATAGACATTGTCAACGTACTTTCCTTTGAGAGCTGAGTAGCTCCGGTTGCTAAGCTTTAAATATGAAGTACTCAATCTTCGTCTCGTTCTTTTCCTTTGTGGAAACTTTGCAGGCTGCCACACTGAACGTCGGTTCTGGACAAACATACAGCACGGTAGCTTTTCCTTTCTAATGTTTGCTCCGAACTCGATTACTGACAATATTGCAGATTACCGCAGCCTATAATGCGGCGTCTGCAGGAGATACCATTTACATCTACCCTGGAACTTATACCGAAAAGCTTACCATAAGCAAGGATAGCATCACGTTAAAGGGCTCAGCATACCCGAGCACTTCTCCCTCCTCAAATGAAGCCGTCATCACCTACTCAACCTATGCTTCTGCAGCAGGGAGTGATGACGCCAGTGGTATTTCTCCTTTAATTTTATGTTCACATTGATCACCACACTGACATGAAACCATAGCCACCCTCCTCGTCAGCGGCAACAACTTCAAAATGTACAATTTGAACGTCAGCAACACCGCCGGAACAGGTGGGCAAGCCGTTGCTCTCTCTATGCGTGGAGATTACGGCGGCGTATACGCATGTGGACTAAAGTCGTATCAAGACACTCTTTACTCTCATATCGGCTCTCAATTCTTTGGAAGATGTTACATTGAAGGAGCGGTGGATTTCATTTTCGGCATCACAGCCAATTCTTGGTATCAAGGATGTACGCTTGGTGTTCTCAAGAGCGGAGGGACGATTACAGCGCAAGGGAGAACGAGTAGTAGTACAGACGGGTTCTTTGTCTTTGATAAAGCGTGAGTGAAGCCGCCATACCTGTATCGAAGACGGAGACTAAAGTGTGTGCACAGGAAAATTGTACTTGGTTCTGGTGCAGGAAGTGGGACGAAGGGAAATACGTACCTTGGAAGACCATGGGGTGACTACGCGAGAGTGGTATTTCAGAACAGTAATGAAGAGAACATCGTTATTTCTGCAGGTTGGGAAGGTATGTTGATAGTCATTGCCTCTTCACTTTTTTCTACTCGATTGGGACATTGCTCTTGCCATTTGGGGAAAAGGAGAGAAGGCATGCTAATGGGTTGATAGCTTGGTCCTCATCACAATCCACAGCCAACATCTTGTTTGCGGAATACGACAATACTAACGCTGCAGGGACGAGAGTTTCTTGGGCAAAGGCGTTGACGAGCGCATATGCTATTTCAACAATTCTCCCCACTTACTCGAGTTGGGTGGATAGCAGCTATCTCGGTGTTAGTGCACCATAGGTATCCGTCTTCGCGAAAGTAAATGTATGTAGAAGTAAATGAGCAGAAAATGATGATACTGTCTTAAGAAGGGAGTCGCATAGAGCTAAGCGTTAACCGAAAGGGGCTCGTTCCGAATGGTAAGCGATCAGTTTGTTCCTCCCTTTCAGTGAACAGCGCGAATCGCGCAAATCGCGCAAAATGCGGGTATTGTGCAGAATGTGGGAAAAGCCTTTCCAAACATTCCATATCTTTGTTCAATGACTGTCTCACAACATGGGTAACTTTTCTTTAGTACATCTCTATCAGAGCCTTGTTTTTATTCATCGTGGGCTTGCAGTTGTCCATTTCAGCTATCAACCAAAAATCACACGTATGGAATCGAGTAGGGGTTTCTAGTGAGAGCTCCTTTCCCGTTTCTCCTAGTAGTTCCCTCAAGACCTGTTCACACCCTGCAGAAAAGAGACAGCCCACCCAAGTAAGACGGCTAGGAGGGCTGCTAAAGCAGCACCAAGTGCCAGGGCACCATTCAAGTCATCTCTCAACGTCCACCAAAGCGCTGTCGCGAGTATACATCCAGCTGAGCCAAGTAGTGCCAGGACAGAGATCAAAATCGTGATGAGGAAAACATTATATCCCTCGAAGATGTGAATTCCCCAACCGAAGGCAGCTTCGTTGGGATCTGGTATTGCATAGATACTCGTATTTAGCTTCTTCGGCATTCTTCGAGACCATGTGGTGCTGGTATGCAATTTACTCTTCTTCGATGTGAGTTCATGTAAGATGATGTTACTGGGAACTGGTGGGCCTCGTGGGCGTGGCTTGTATTCCCAAGTCGTTCCCTGCCGAACAAGTTCTTCAGGCGGCAGTGCCGGGTTCCTTTCATCGAAGCCGTTTATGATTCCTGCCAGTTCTCCCATGTTCTGTACCGAAAACTTGGAAAGCTTAGTATAGTTTAGACAAGAGTGGACACGTTCCTAACCTCGACGAATCTGACATCCTTTGGTTCAAAGAACCACCTTCGCTTACTCATTCGAAAGTACTCAGTTTTTATCTTCTGAAAGAAAGTATGGTCCGTTGTCGTGTGGTGAGTCACATCAAGTTCTGCGTGCTGAATTTGGTGTTTTCCAGAATTGAAGCATAGCTCGAGATACCTCCAAGAGCGGTTGCCAAGTTGACCACGCTCCTCCGCTAATCTTCGAAGTCTGATTGGCGACCGTGCCTCTTCCCGTATATTTTGTGCCTGGTGGTTCCGTAAGTTGGTCATTGGATATGATGTAGACTGACCCTTCGTTTTGATAGATCCCGAACTGTGTTGCGACTGGAGGACGGGCGCTCCACCAGCAAGAGCTATGATGTCTCTCTCAAATGTGGACAATGGTCGCTTACCCCAAATGATTTTACAGTTCAGCTTGAGTTCTTTCTCCAATTGTTCCACTGCCCTCAACTCGTTTTCATTGCCTGCGGGGAAATCACCATACAAGTTTTCCCCACAGTCCTATAAAGTTAGCTAAAAGTGTTACTCCCTGGCAGAAGAACTTACACATTTCCATTCAAGTCTTCTATAACCGGCTTCTGGTGTGACCTGAAACGCCGCCCTAAATCGAACTTGCAAATGCTCCATATCCCTATTGATTTAAATCTCGTTTTACGCAAGTCTTCGAAGGGGCTCCAAGTATCGCAGTCCAGGAGCCAGTGCCTGATACCAGTCTCGAGAAGATCTATCTTCAGATATTGCTCAGCGTTTGTCAGCACTACTGTCTGAGTACGGAGAAGCAAGAGGTGCAGTATTAGATTGAGGTCTCTCCTCTTCAGAAACCGTGGAATGTTCTTAGAGATGTCTGCTAGAACGTCGTCCACCACGGCGTCTGTTTCCAGAAGCTTGTCGATAGAAGTGGCAATGAAACGATCGAGTTGTGCGCAGGTTTCTGGAATTCTAGCAAGTTTTGCCAAGTGCTGCATGCGAAGGCCGATGAGTTCACGAAGTGCACGTTCGAATTTCGCCAAAGTTCCAAGATAAGATTCCATTAATGGGTAGTACTGTATATCATTCAAAGTTCTATACGTATCAGCTTGTGCTACATAAGATTGATGCGCGTGGAGAATTACATCGTCCGCAGCTCAAAAAAGAAATCTTCAAGTATCCACCTTCTTGCACGAACAAGCGGTTCTGGGAGAAGCTCTTTTTCAGTTAATGGATGTTCCAGTACCGGGCGGTTTGCTTCATATGTTTTTCTAGCATCTAAGCCTTCTTTTTGCACACTTTCAGTTTTGACAAGTTGTTTATCAGCAAGTAGTGTGGTCGTCCCTGATAGAGGTTCGATGTCAATAGTTGATTCGATTCGATGTAAAGTTCTGGGTCTCTCTTGAATAGATATTGGTGAAGCATCTTTGGTATTAAAAGGCGCAAGCCTCGATTTTGATCTTGATCGGCGACGTAGAAACTTATATGCCCACCAAACAAAAGTCAAACTCGTCTGGATCGTGAAACCGTGATAGTAATGAATAATATCTCGGGGCCGACAGCATTCGATGAAGCCCATCCACCAGATTGACTCTGGCTGGAGCTCAGAGTAGTGATTTCAGGCAGCCTAGGACGTGAGCCTGGTAATCGAGGAGGCTGAACGGCGATTTGTCTAACTTCCATGGCATTGACTGCAGTTGTCTCTGCAGGAAACCACTGGTATTCAGCAAGATTGTTACGTGGCATGATTAGCTGATTAGCTCGTAAGAGCTTTCTGAAAGAAGAAAGAGTGTATAAGGAAGAATAGTGTAGTTGTTGTAAAGGCAGGCTTTGAAAGTGTGAGGCTGTGACGATCCCTGCAAGCCACAACCACAAGAGAGCCTGACTGAGCGACAGCCAATCACTGACCCACAGCTATTCTACGCTTCTGTTGAATGGATGTAAGTGAGTTTGGAAGTGGTGAGAGTTATGGCTTTCTGAGAATGGACTGGTCACAGTGGTTAAAACAAGCTTCACCCACAGACTTGGTGCATAATGGACTCAATCCCAAATCGGTTTTCCATTCTGTAACAAATCTCACCAAGAAGAATTCCTCCTTAAAGAAAGTAAAGTCTTTCAGCCTACTCGTCATCCAGCCCATTGCCATCCAAAGAAACCATAGCACTACCACCTCCAATATTTTCGTGCGCCTCCTTACTCCTCGCAAGCAAGAGACTCGAGCAAGATGAACTACTTAAGAGCAGATAACATTGGTCGCCACGAAGGGGCCACTTGCTTGCTCACAGTGGTCGATAACGCCCACGGTATCACCCTCGGTGCAGTCCGAGTTCGTATAGTAATGGACTTGAAGAAAGTCAGTCACTGATTCCATCCTCCAACTTTAAACAAATGTAACTAAAAGAGGAATACTTACCGACACACCCAGCATCGGTGACTGAGATGAGACTGACACTTTCGACGGTACTGAGAACTGTCGCGATCGGTTGACAAAGATTCTCTTCATTGAAGGTAGCCTCTGAATCGGCTGTTCCGGTGCATCCTCCAGCACTGTAGTATGTCTGGACAGCGAAAAACTCCCCTAGAAATCAGGTCAGAAGTGCTTCTTGATTTGGCTTCGTGGAGGATGTACCACCTTGACGCTTCTCCTCGGCCGGAGCTGCAGTAGCAACGGTGAGGAGGGCGAAGAGGGAAGTGATAGCAGTGGAGAATTGCATGTTTGCGATTTTGGTCGTGGTTGACTAGACTTTGGGAGTTGTTTGGAGAAGTTATTGATGAATGAATGGACTCTGAAAGCTGTCTGAAGAAGTGATTGTTGCAAGACTCAGTCCAACGCAGGTTTTGAGTCTGTTGTATAGACTTTTCATCGCATCCTTGTCTCGAGCTTCACACCGATTACATTCAAGGACCTTTCGATCCAACTGATGACTTACAATCCATTGACAGTAGTTTTGCTTCAGCTCTGTCGTGTTGACAACCAATGCCGTGTTCGTTACCAAAATTGAGAATTGAACTCGTACACATTGATCATCGCAACACTGATCACCATCACAGTCTGTTCTCGTCGTCTTCCATATCCAGCAATACCCGAGTGTATGTTCGTGAATGACAATTGCATTGACCGCCGCCTCCTGCCGTAGGATGGGATGGAATGATGCTTACACGTGTATCAGCGGACCAATACCGCGACCGTCAGAAGATCAGAAAAGGCTGACATCAGCCACAGCATCGTATAAGAGGGTGTTCGTCTCTTTGTATTTGGAACCGAGCCTCACGCTGCAACGTTGAGGCGTAGCTCGGTCCACTCGAAATGCTCGGAAGCCTTCCGGTCCCAAATTCTCGGTCTGGCCAAAAAGCCACGAGGAAACTTGAAACTTCTCGTCCGAGCTTTTTTTGTCCCGAACACGCCTATGGCGAGTGAGGCTGAACATATTCGGGGTGGTATACTGTATCTGAACAGACGAGCCGCGCTTACGGTGTACAGTTACACAAATCTGAATCTTTGACTTGAAAGACTGGGAATACTGGGAATGGAGGCTCACCCGAGCTGCTTTCTGTCTTGGGCATATTATACTTTGGCGGTGAGCTTCCTGCACATGATTGCTTTTCCAGTATGGTAAAAGGAACATAAAAATTGGTAAAGCGGACTTCTAGCTTCTAGTATTGTACACTATCTTGTTCAAGCTTGGTCACTTGATCGATACTGGTGAGAGCTAGCCTATGCGAGAGAGTAGAGAGTTTTGAATTCGTGCTGTGAGCAGGATTATCTAAAGCAAGACGCGATTCTAGTATGACTTTCGTACATTCTTCAAAATTTGGAACTTTTACATATAGGACATGTCTCCAACGGATCAATCTCCGAAAGAAGGAATCTTAATACCTATTACTGGTAAGTGTTGCGAGTGCAGCAATTGGAAGATTACGCTCCGTCTCACAGCAAGGGACGAGAACACGAAGTCGGCAACTTCCGAAAGCAGAAATTTAGCTACTGCTGGGCTTTGCAGCACAGGTATTGCATGAATCCTTTCGGGTCCGAAAGAGGAATCTCAAAATTGAAAGCTGTGTGAATTCATGGCTACTAGGCTCAGAGAGTGTTCTCATGATTAGTCACTATGCTTATCTCTCTCAAGTTTGCTCGATCATTTGACTATGGTGTAGTGCTTAGAAGGGCATCAAAGCATCGAATCGTGGAGAAGTTGACGATCTCTGAAGGGGAATTGCTTCGTCGATGTAGTCTAACATAGCAAATACGTATGCCCTTGCTGTAAGGCGGGTGAACTTATGACTGTATAGCCATGTTGTAACGCCGCACAAGCCCGGGAGATTCAAATTCTCGCTGCGTGGCCTCGCTTTCTGAAGTAGTTTTAGAAAGCGTTCCAGACCCCCTATTTATCTGTTTGCGGGGTTCTAGATCGGAGTAAATAGCGCAAGCTCTAGTTTTTGTTTGAGCAGACCAAGGCAAAACTGTCAAGAATTCGCCTCAATGGATCAAGAAATGAGGGGGAGCGTAGAAATATGTATGGAGAGAAGTCGGCTGGACCTTTGGTTTTGTGATGGGAAAGGAACCAAAACAAGGAGTAGCTTAATTCACAACTTAGTCGGTCAAGTGCTCCATGTTCTATCCAATGGGATGTCATCCGTTCTCCCCTGAAAATAAGAGGCTCAGCTTGGATGCCAAGATATCAAAGCTCGGTAGGATGAATGACAGAGAGGGTTCATGAATGGTTTGGGATGGCATGTTTTAATACTCTGCTTCAGCCCTTCAGCTGACAATTACAATTTTGCCACACTCATGCATGTACTACAACGCCTGTTCCGTTCACGCCGGAATTGGCAGCAAGCCCAACTCGACTCCTGGTTTCCGGGTAGACCATCATGTTCTATAAGTGTGAATGTGCTGAACAATTATAGACGACTGAAAGGTCTCACTCGAGACGCCTCTTTGAAGCTCTAATGAAGTGCAAACGATCAACATAAGTAATGAAGTATCCCTTGAACGGCCAGCTCGCTTGTGAATTTTAGCGTAAAATCGCGTTTCAGGGAGCTTCAGCGGTCTTTAGCGATCAACACCCTAAAACTTCAGTGATTACACCCTTAAATTCCAGGCTGTCACAGCGATCCATTTTTTGGTGTTCTTGACAAAATGTCCGTGCATCAGTGATTCCACGCTAAAATTCACTCTGGCCGTTCAAGGGATAGGAGCAGACTCGCGTAGAAAATGTTGAGTGTGATGTTATGCTTTTTAAAGTGGCCTCGATCTTGACCTTAGTGAGCCAGGCTGCATGGTAATCAAAGCTCTGCCTGTTTATACCTTCCCAATTGCTCCGATGCGCAGCAGAAATAATCTCCCCTTGCGCCCCATCCAATTTCTCATAATAATCATAATGTCACTATCGTCGAGGAGAGTCCTCACGAACGGTCCTTTATCTTGCCACAAGTTTGACAAGCCCAGAATTTATCTTCTGTCATTGTGGTACATCGCGAACATGTCCACATCTGACTTCCCAAGCCTGTTGGCTGCGTAGTCACGATCTTCTTACGGTCTGCTTCTGCGATCTTTTGAGTGATTTCTGGAGGTCGCTCGGAAGTGCATGCATCACAGGCGAGGAAGCCGATGGGGTTGTGGAGGGTGCATACAGGACAGGTCCATCCAGTAAGATATGGTTCTGTTGATGGTGGTGGAGGGTTAGGTGCCACAGGCGGCGATGGTTTCGATGACGATGGAATACGGGGTGGGGTTGCCGTTTTTGTAGGTAGAATCTTTGATTTCTTCGCTGTATTTTCAGCGACCAACCGACTGACCGGTCGATTTGGATGCTGGCGGATTGGTGGCGGTTTTGACCTGACTGGGACAGGAGGAGATGAAGGTGCTTCTCTCTTGATCGACCCTGATGGTCCAACAGAACCGCCTCCATTACCCGTGGGATTGGCCTGGGTGGGAGGGATATATGAAGCTCCATATTCCTTCTGCTCATCTTCTTGAACCAACTCCCACAGTGCTTGAGCAATAGCTCTATCGTTCGCCTCGTCCATCTCAGCCTTTGTCTGGAAACCATTCTTTGTTGCTTGGTCTGCTAGAGCGGTGATTTCTTGGTCGTTCTTAGCACCACCAGCTCCACAGCCTCTCTCCACAATGCTTCGTCTCTCGATCGCATCAACAATGACCCTACGAATGTCAGCACCAGCAGGCACAGGTCGTCCACCCAGCTTCTGTCCAGAACCCGCGTTCAAAGTCCGCCTCTTCTCTGCAGCGTTGCGTGCAATACGTCTAGCTTCATCCCTTGATACCCGCGAGCCTCCAAGCCTGCGACCTTCTGACAAGAAGCCTTCTCCTGTATAGCCCTTGGACAGTAGGGCTTCGTATTCCTTTCGTAGCTGATCCCATAGGGCGTTGAACTCGGCATTATGCGGGCCTATGACATTATGTGAAAGCTCGTGGAGCATAGTATCGACCACTTGTTCGAGAGGAAGGAATTGGTTCTTGTCACCAGGGTATCGTAAACGTAAACATATTCGCTGTCCTCTGTTCTCATTGATACCTAGAAGTGTTAGCAGTTGATAAACGAAGAATAATGAAGGTATTACCTAGAAGGTTTTGTTGGTCTGGGTAGAACTCTGCCAATGTTCCGACCTTCCAGCCCCGCGCTCTCATAATAGGTTTGACCAAAGATGCAATCTTCCTCAAGGCATGTAGAGCTTCCTTCTCGCGTGGGAGTTGGGCGAGATGGGAGTATCCTAATATGAGAGCATCTACCTCCGGCATTTTGCTGGTATTCTCGAGTCCAGAAGACTCCTGCTTCTACTGTAAGGCTTGAACGAAATCTGCGAGGCTGTGCTCGAGGTAAATCTGCAAAAGTCGATGAAGAAAGAAATAAAGGAAAGATCAAGGATCCGAATCGCAAACCTTCAAATATGCGTTGCCCAGAATCATCTAGAACGGGCGCGTTCGTTGATTTTGGTTGGTGGTGTTGGACGAATTGTAATCAGAGGCGAGGCTGAGAACGCGTTGACCATCGCGGCCTATTTTGATTCTGCTTGCCACAGCAAAAATACGCAACAACCTATTCACCAGATATACTTCAAAGATCCTATGTTTGAGTACTTCGGGTTATTCTCGCAATGGTGATCTTATCATAGGATACTGCAAGCGCATATTGACAATTAGCCGGCATGCATACTAAGAGGGTTATTTACAAGGGCGCGAAGAGTTAGACTCCCCTCGTCCTTCCTATTCCGAGTCCGTGCCACAAATAACCCCGAGAATCCAAGTGGACCTGATTGCCTGCTTACATATTGAACGATTCGATATTTGTCGACGAATTCTTTCATCCTTTTCCTAAATCAACAACTTCCATATCTCAATATGGCCGCTCAAGAACCGCTAGTCCATTTCTACGACCTCTCAGGTCCCAAACCATGGTCGCCATTCTGCTGGCTCACTCGCTACGCTCTCAACTACAAAAACATACCCTACACCGTCACCAAGGTGTCCTACCCTGGCATTGGTCCCAAATGTGAAGAGCTCTTCAAAGACATGACTGGCCTTGAAGCCACAGTGCCCATCATCGAGATCCTGCAACCTCCTTACAAAGCACTCAATGACAGTACACCTATTGCTTTGCTTCTGAATGAACGTTTCACGGAGAAAGATGGCTTCAAGCATCTGAAAGATATAGAGAAAGTAGATGCGTATGCGGAATCGTTGGGGAGCTTTGGGAGAGCAATCATTAGGTGGATTATGTTTGATGTTTACTCTAATTCTCTGGATAAGAGTGATGGGAGCCAGGAGTATTTCAAGGAGACAAGGGAGCCGAGGTTGGGCTGTGAATGTAAGTTTTGCTGTTGCTTTTGTTGCTGCTCGCTATTTTTCTTCAAGTGTCAACAGCCTTCCTGGAGAGTGTCGTCAAGTGCTTTGATAGTACATGCATATTCAAATCACGAAGGTAGGAGACAGCATGCTGACCAACGAGGAACAGTAAAGGATCTTCTGGAAAAAAAGGGTGGGGGAGAAGAGAAAGTGATGCAAGAAATTAGAGAAAATTGGACTCCACTTCAGGAAAGAATGAAAAAGGACGATGGGACTAGTGAACGTAAGTTTCATCACCTATCTATACCTTCTGAATTGACACAAGCTCAGCAACATACATCGACTTCTTTGATGCAGCACACATTCGTTGGATCGAAGCTGCATCTCACGAGAAGTATGAGAAGTTACTTGGCCTCTACAGCGACGACACCTTCACCAAGTTGATGAAGAAAGTCTCCAAATATGAGACTTGATCGGTCAACCTCATTTCAGAAAAAATCAAGTTCTTCCAAAACACAACCTTCCATTTCTCATCCACTACCAAGCACATCTTCCTCATCAAGCATAATACTGTCTACTCGAAAACCGCATCTGCAAGTTCCCCACATCAATCACAGACAACGTATTAACCATAAACACATCTCCCAAAATATACGGCCCCGTTCCCCCATCCTGAATCCCACTCTGACACGTCGTCCCATTCTCCGTAATCTTATAGACCAGATCCACCGGATTTATCGGTAACACCGTCCCATTAACCCTCACCCCAACCTGAGGCGGCTTCGCACTACACTCAATCAACCAATTCCCCTGCTCCAGCTGCGCCGGCGGCACAAAAAGCGCATTGATAGCCGCCGCGTCCGCCGTTGGGACATACATCAACGTCGTGCCCGAATCAACAATATACTGGATCCCCTTCTGGCCCGTCGCCCCCTTATAACTCAATCCATCCGGCGTAATGGCATAGAACTGATACGCAGGCTTCAACGGATTAATCCACTGCTGACTCAAGATCTGCAGTCCCGTCGTCACGAAACTCGAACTGGCATTCATCCCCGCCGCTTTCCCATCCGGCACCCCGCCAATCTCCATAACGCCCCCATACCCATAATTCCGCGTCGAGCTATCCCTCGAAAGCGCCATGCTGAAAATCGGCGCCGTCAGATTCTGCACGAAGAAAATGGTATTCATCAACGACGAATACACCTGCTGATTCGACACCGCGTCCGGATGCCTTGTACTAGCCGCTACATCCGCCCGCGGATCACTCCCCGTGTACACGGACGTGATGCTCGGGAACGCCATGCCGACCAGCCCGCTCGATTACGAGTCCCCGAACCAGCCAGCCAGGTACGCGAGGGCGATCTCCTGCTTGGGCACCGTGATGCCGGCGAAGGTGATGGTTTCGAGCCCGACTTGGCCGTTGAGGTATTCGCCGTCGGCGTAGGAGATGTTGAAGTTGGTGTTGGGGAGCGGGGAGAAGGTGGGAGAGCGAGGCATGGGGAGTCCGAAGTGGCATTCTGTGGGGGAGATGGTTAGGTTGGTGGTGTAGTCTACGCAGGTGAAGTTTTGTTGGACGAGCCAGGTGTCGGAGGAACCTGTGTCGATTATGGCGATGCGGGTGGTGCTTCCGAAGGTGATGTTGGCGAGGAAGTCTTGTCCCAGTTCGGCAGAGGTGATGTTGCTGAGGCTGGGAGTGGTGGAAGAGGAGGTAGGTGAGAAAGAACGGATAGCTTGGCGGAGAGAGTGAGAAGCCGTTTTGTTGGTGCTAGGGATACGTGTTAAATGAAGAGTATAAGACGGTTTCTGGTTAGGTATGGCGAAGCCAGCCGCGAGGATCGGTAGAACGAGGAAGAGGATGGGTGAGAACATGATTGAAGACGTTCTAGAGCTCCAGTCTAACTCTTTCAAAAAAAAACCAAAAAAAAAACGACGGAAAACAACAACTCTACCCAAACAAACAAAAGAACGGACCCAGAGAAGCACTTATCAAGAAAGACACAACAACATCCCACGCCCTCCTTTCCTTATCTCTGCACCCGCCGCCTCAATCCCATCTCGCGGGTAAGATACCGTATATTGCAGAACGCACACAGACTAGATAGCCGCAAGGCAGAATTAAGCTTTCCCCGCACACGGGAGCGTTCATATATATCCTAGTCTAGATAGGCGGAACTTGCACGATTGGTGTATCCCCTGATTTTTTTAAGCGAGGGGTGAGTTTAGTTCAGCCTCAATTAAGTATGGAAAAGGGGAGGGAGTTGAAAGAAGATTTTGGAATTCCAGTTATATTTTATTGAAGAGTCGAAGAATAAAGATTTTCTTCTCATGAAGCAGGGTCCATCAATGCCAACAACGCAAAATGACCCCCAACAACTGGTCTTGAGTAAAAGTGCGGCCCATCGATAGGCCAACTAAGATTCATTAGCACGAACTGTTGGTGAGAGGGGAAAGGGAGGTCATACTCAGCAGTCTGCGCATCATAGAGATCCGTCAACCCCATATTCGTCGGCGTCTCATTGATAAACTTGGCCAGATCATCAATAAACATATCCCTAGTCCCCTCATCCGCCAGCGAAGCAGCCCACATCTCCCAATCGCTCTTGGTGTAATTATGTCTCGTGTCCAGCGGGACGCCGAACTCGTCGTTGACCGTAGGGTAGAACGCTGACTGCATGTCGTAGACGGATTGCGGGACCAGTCCGAGATTCAACAGTTTGTCGCCGTACAGGTTGTACAGCAGCCCGTGGGTGTCGTTCATCCCGTAAGCGAGCGTGGTGTGTGGAGGAGTGGCGTCCTGGGCGATGCCGAGGGTTTGCCATTGTGTGATGTAGGAGGTGGCGATGGAGGAGAAGTTCGCGGCGTCGGCGGTGTTGCCGGTCAGTTTGGCGATCTCGGCCATGGCGCCGATGCCAATGATGCCTTTGAGGGCGAGGTTCGTTTGGTTGGCTAAGCTGCCGGCGAAGTCGTCGGTGGAGATCTGGTTCGCGGGGATCAGGGCCTCGGCGATGAGGTATTGCGTCCATTGGGTGAGGATTGCGTAGTGTTGGGACAGGTAGGCCGTGTCGCTGGCTTTCTGGGCGTAGGCAAGTGTCATGATGAGCATATTCCCACATTCTTCAAGGGGTTGTTGTTCGTCGTTGCCAGCCGGATGTCCAGTAGCATTTGGGTAGGAAGATCCAAGATCGTGCATGCTGTACTTATTTGGATATTGGCCTGATTCCTGGTTCTCGAAGAGGGGATCGAGCATGAGTTTCACGAGAGTGGGCTGGAGATAGATGAGGATTGGGTGGAAGGGGAAGATCACGTCGACTGTTTGGACGTTGCCGTCTGAGCTGATTTCTTTGAGGAACAGGTATTGTTTGGTGAGGTTGCCAACGAGCTGAGTTGAGCCGAGGGCTTGACGAGCTGAGAGCGATACGATTGTGGTGTAGTTCTGGCCGGCTTGTGTGCTGGCGTCAGAGGCGATCTTGTTATCGAGGGTAGTAGCTGTTGTGCTAGCTGTGCTGTAATCATTGTAGAAGAATGAAAGCTGTACAGTATAAGTCAGCGAGTTGTCTTTCCAACTTGAAAACAGGAAGACTTACAGCATCAGTCTCACTTGAGAAGTAACTCGTCCAAAGAGAAGTCAAAGGCACAATCCCAGTAGCACCATCAAATTGAATAGCATTCTCCTGCGTCAACCCAAGAGTATATAACGTGCTAACAGATCCCGTGACAGAACCGAGGCCAACAGAGAATCCAAAAACCGGCCAGTCCTGGTTGATAGGACGATAGTCCGCATCATTGGTATTTGCCAACTTGCCATTAGCTATGAATGCTCCACGAACATCAACATCGGCTCCAGATTGGAAAGACAGGCTCTCGGACTTGGAAGTAGCGAAGTACCAGTAGCCCCAGTCTGCTTGATCATTGGTTTGACTAAACTCGAGTTGAGTTTGACGCCAGACACGATGGTAAGCAATGTCATCGCTTGTAGAACCATATTCCCATTGAGCAACCGAGGAATGGTCTCCCGCAACCCATTCTGGAAAACAAGTCAGTTTCTCATCTCTTCTGATACAAGAGGACCTTACCAGCAGAAATATCAACGTAAAGCTGGACATCATGCGGAGCCCCATCCATAGACTGAACCGCAACATCCATATACGAGAAAATAAGCGACTGCCTTTTCTGATCATCCGGAGTGAGAGGCGAGAGGAAAGTAATGTTCATCTCCACCTTTCCTCCTACATCCATGATAAACACACTTCTCGTCGACGTATACGAGAAGGCCGTCTGGGTGACAGTTTGGTCGTTTGTCGGATCTCCCATCCATGTATATGTCACATTATCCACCTTGATCAAACCGGTCCAGGCTGTGACCTGACCAGCCCAGAACGTAGTCCATTGTCCGTAGAGATAACCGCCATTGCCTCCATCACTACCAGCGAACTGTAAAGTGTTGAAGTATGGAGATTTGACTGCGATTGGAATTGCAGGGGGTCGAGCAGGAGAAAACGTCGATGCCGCAGTCGTAAAGTCGAATAGTGCAGCGCACACAGCTAGGACAGCTTGACTTGATATCCTCATTGTGCCGAAATTATATATACAACAGCTTCCCAGGCTCAAGTAGTTCTCGTGGGTCGTAATACAGGCAAACTTGCCTTCCTTGTTTTGTTTTTTTTGGTATCGAGATCCAGAAATAATAATATGTGGGGTATTATACAATACTGGGATATGTATGACGAACAAAGTGTTGTCCCCGTCTGGGATATACAGAAACAATGAAACAGCAGGCGGACGGGCAAGAAGAAGTAAAGAATATGCGATGCGACACGAGAGGGAAGAAAATGACCAGGAAGGAAAAAAGAGAGGGTGCAGGTCAGACAGACCATTTATGAAGCTCTTTCACTGGAGGAGTAAGATTTGACTGCGCTGCTACTGTCTGCTGTACGTACATGATCGTTTGGTCAGTGCGCATGATGTGTGTGTGCTGTTGGTGTTGGTGTTGGTGCTGGTGCTGCTACGTTGGGGGCAGCTTCAAGGATAGTGCTGAGATCGTCATTCAGAACGCGGAACCCCTGAGGAGGAAGAGCGGGGAGGGGAAGGGAATCTCATCCTTCGGGGGCCTGAAAATCTGCATGTCGGTCAAATTGAAGGTCGGTGCAGGTACAGGAACAGGTAATTACTTCGTAATTACATGTTCAACCTCGGAAGCATCCATGTCGCCCTTGATGTTTGGACGATGATTGACTGTCCCCAAGCTCCGGGCTTGTTCGAGCTTGGAGCTTGGAGCTTGGTGGAGTCTGTCGAGACTCGGCTTCCTTGGCAGGAGGAGATATAAAAAGGTACAGTACTGTACATAGGTAAGCGAGAGAGGGAGGGTCTAAGTCTAAGTCTAAGTCTAAGCCCCGAGAAAGGAGCGAGATCAACCTTCTTTACTTACCTAGGTACGTTTACCCCACATCCACCATCGTCACAACCAACGCCTTCCCGTCCTTTGGCTTGCATCTCATCTCACCGCGTCGGCACCGTCGCGTGGCGAGATGAACACCGCACCGAATGAGAAGTCCTCGTGGCCCTGCACCAGGGGAATCTACAACAAGAGACGGTTTCTCCGCCTCGGAAGTTCGGGCGAGAAGCGAACGAAGCGCTTCACGATGTCTGGTAGCCAGTGAGGGGTGATGACCGTTCATGGCTGGAATAGGAAGGTTGAAGGTATCGTGAAAAGATGCACACGGCACGTCGAGTGCGGAGTGCAGGTGCGCGGATCGGTCACCTGCAGAGTCTAGGGTTAACACATCATGGGGAAACAATAGGGAATAATGTGGTGTCCCGAGTTGTAACGTTGTCTCATCCATTTCGGTGTTGTGATGAGAGCATGCTTTAAGTTGCATGGTGGCATGCAGAGAAGGTGGTTCATCGAATGTACTGTACAGGACTCTTCGAACCATTCATCCGGATCCTCGAGAAGACCTCACATTGAAAGAACTATCCTTCCCTCTCCTCCATCCATCTCAAATTCCACCTTTCCACCTCTCCACTAACCAAATCTAATCCTAAACATTCCTCCCTCGATTTTAACTCCTCGCCACTATCAACCAATTCTCGTACTCACAACCAATCCCCCACCCCCAAAAACCCGAGAGCCTCAAATCGCCAATCTTTCCTTATCAAAGATTGAGACTCAGCCTCATCGATCGCCAAGATCTACTCTGCGGGTCATTTAACAGCCTCATTTCCTATATTTAGCCACATGCTTGAATGTTTTATTGTGCTGTGCTCTTGTATTTGTCAAGATGCCTTATTAGCACTAATCAAATGTCGTTCATGTTCCAATGTACTCTTTAATTTGTCAAAATGCCTCGAGGCCAATCTTACACAGAGGGATTGAAAATCCTCTATTGAGAAGTGGGAGGGGCCTCCATTGTATCGAGGCTCTGGTGTTCCAGATTGCCTCTCGCCTGGTACTTGTCGCATATTGTCCGAAATCTGAAGGAGGAGGCGAAATTTCTGCTTGAGAACCGAGAAGGATTGCATGTTCCTCCATGAAGCAGCCTTCAGCCCCCAAGTTTCGGATTCTAAGAAAGGAATTAGAATCTTCGCTTATGAGTATGCTGTTGAGGCGATTCAATTCAGTGGCAAAGGTGAATAGTCATGTCAATACACTAATATGTATCAAGAAACGAAGAGAAAGGAACGAACATCTGCAAGACAAACAAGTGCTCACCACCTTCCCACCAAACCCATCCCATCGCCAAATATCAAAACCCAATCCAACCACCCAACCCAGACAACACCTCCCAATCAAGGAAACCAAGCAACAGCCCAAACATAGAACTCCCCTTAAGGGTCCAAAACCGTAATAGTAAAAACCTCCGGATTCCCATCACTAACCGTCCCCGCCACACCCGCCTGCCCACTCGGCGCGACATCATCATACGGGAACGCATACCCCAGTCCCCCAGCCGCAGTCGCGTGCACAATCCGACTATAATGATTCGTGACCGGATTCTGGTAATAACTTGCGATGACCTCGCCATCGGGTTGGTTGGCATTTAGCAGCAATGTGCTTCTGTTGAAAGCGGCAGCTAGACGCGCTGTCAAGTTGCCCATCTCGGCTGTATTGGCTTGGGGCCAAGAAGCGGCTGAGAAGGGGCCGGTGGAGCAGGAGAAGATGTCAGCGGCGGATGGTTGGGCGAATGTTCCCACGCCCGGGAAGGTGAGGAGGCCGTTTTGGATGCTGGCGGCTGTGGTGCCCCATTGGGCTTGGGTGTTGACACTTAGCTGATTAGAAGCATATTGTGCCCAGACCTGAGAGACGTAGTTGGCGTAGTACCCTGAGAAGAGGTTGTTGTTCATCACAATTCCGGTGTTGGGACTCAGGGCACGTAGTGGTTGGCCGCTAGAGTTGTTGACGATGAGTTGATTCCAGCCAGCATTGTCGACAGCGTTCTGTGCTTGGAGACCGCTACAAACGGTTCCGAGACCACCCGATGGGATACCTGGGACATTCTGGACAGCGCCGGAAGTATTCGTGAGCGAGAGTTGAATTGGGACGCTGACGAAATCAACATATGTGATATTGGCGAACAGTTGAAAGGAATTGAAAGTGAATTCGCAGAATCCCCAGGTCTTGGAATAATTCGGATCAGACGGGTTGCTGACAGAAGGCTCGACGAGACCAGGTCCAGGGTTGAGCAAGAAAGTAAGAGTGTTGTTGATGCAGAACCAGATGCGGCCTCCTGCCATCTGCGGGATCGTTGCTGGAGTCGATGACCCGGGGGCACCAAGCTTGATGCCGCAGTCTACCGCCAGAGGAGACCCGACGGAAGATGGAGACTGAGGATAGTATGTCGAGTGTCCATCTGCCTGGATGAGGACAAATGAACCATTGCTTGCATCTATGCCCGTGATGTATGCATACACCGTACTCGAGCTGGTCTGATTCTGCAGCTGGATACTCAACGTTGAGTTCGTCATGATTGATGAATCCAAGATTGTCTCAAACTCTGCTGATATTGAAAGAATGCAGTAGTAACATGGATCGAAGGAAAAGGTGCGAGGCTAGAACTGTTGACTCAAGGACCAGGAATATATGTTGCATAACATGAGGAATCGTGGGACCCATAAAACTTTTTGTTTTTGCCAGGGCCGATCAGGTTTTTAGTATGAGATCATATTTTCTTTTTTTGTTCTTGCGCAAACTTTGGCCACGCTCAACAACAAGGAAAGAGCCAGCCAACTTCTCCAGCCTCGTGAGAAGGAGATCTAGTCAACAGCACTCGCCTTCTGACTTCTCAAAACGTAATCAAAAGCTGGCCAGAGGCCTAGTCATTCGAATCTAGAGGTGTACGATTCATGCCGGCTATCTGGACCTCCGTCTCCGTTGGCTATCGACCCCAGACTGAACAGGTGAAATTGTTGTGATACTGAGACACGAAATATTTAGCCTTGAAGAAACTTTTGTGGAGGTGGTGGAGAGAGGTTGTCGCGAGGCTCAAGCACCTGACCTGTGATCGGCGATCACAACGTGTGACAGAAGCGCATGGGAGGTTCGGATGAAAGGTGCTGAGGATACGGAGGTATATCCGTTTCGAGGTGTTAAATCGGTAGCAAGCCGGTGCCAGCGAAATGTGTGGTACCGTTTAAATACCGGTAGCCATTGTTCAGCTTAGCCTTATCGCTGTTGCTAGGTGTTCTATGTCAATATTGAAGCATCAAGAAAAAAAGCGGCGCTTGCATTGAATCCCAAGGTTGAACTCTTTGGGTCTTAAACTTTACAGAAGCTGTTTGAGCTGGTCTTAGCTTTCCACATCGGATCGCTGGAGGTTGCCGAGCTGAAGGCTGGGAGATTGAGCTGTTTCGGATACCTACATATTGATGAAACATACCAAAGATGTCTCATGCTCAAGAAGTAACAGTCGGTGAAGCAATATGTCGAAAGCAATACGAAATAATTGATCCAGAAGGTTGAGAAGTGGACGGTCTTTGAGCGGGAGTGAGGAAAAGCACCCCGAAGCGTCTCGGTACATCACCGGCTTGCATGACCGAGTTTCCTGTGCCGCAAACTGAATTTGGATTGTATCTTTTAGCACGTTTTCTCATCCGAAGATTTCAAGCCACCAATAATGCAAAAAGGGGTACTTGGAACCGTCGTTCCGAAGCAAAGATTGGAGCCGAATGGCTTACCGAGGCAAGCATCGAAAGAAGAAATACCTGGCTATAGAACAGCACGTAACCATTCCAGATCCATCAACAGTGCATAGAACGTTTGATGTTCATATTTCATATGTTAAGAGCATCCTATAAACTTAAAATCAACGACGTGTGCTCATGATCATTCATCGTATCCTCATGCTCTCGTTAAAGAAAAATTCAATAAGTAATGCCTCCCAATCGTCAAACACAATGCCATGTTCCAGCCGCCAAGTCTTCGCTTCGTACAAGTACAAAGGCCGTCAAGTCGTCACTTTCATGAAGCGTGAAGTGCTTTGAATCCTGTTGATATCAAGCTTCGAGGACCAGGAGGCGCATCTGCTGTGCCAGTCCAGTAGAAGAGACCCTGTCGAATCGTCAGCATGAGACCTGTTTGCAGATCATACAATATAGCGCTTACCCCAAGCCCCTTCTCTTTGCAAAAGTTCGCTTTGAGCTTCACTGTCTCTGGGTTATCGTAAGTTACAAATCCACCATCACCGCCTGTGCAGAATGCAGCCACGACCCTTGTGTTTACGATCTCTTCGGCACCGTTGCGAGGTAGTTGCTTGTATTCGAAGGTTCCTTCATCACCACCATTCCCTTTGAAGGACCGCCCAGGACCACTGGCACCGAGAAATGATCTGCCATAGACGGGAACACCTAGTAGTATCTTGGATGCTGGAAACCCAGTCGAGATAACATAGTCAACAGCAGCGGATCCCGATGGCTCCTCGGGACTGCCTGGGAATAGCTGGGCGTGATGACCAGCTTTGGGAGACCACGCACCTGCAAAGTCGTAGGCCATGAGGTTGATTAGGTCGAGGTAGTCTTGTGCTTTGTAGAGATCGATGTTCTGAAGTGCCCATTGTCCAGCTGGCAGTGCTGCTGTGAGGAGATATCGGTCGTCTGGCAAGTGAAGTCTGATGGCAGCGAGCAACGCTAGAAAGTTCCTGCCTTGTTCTGGGTCGGAAGGGTGTTCCCAGTCAACTAAGAATGTCAGCTCCAATTGCAACTCCGTGAGGAGAGAGCTTACTGTCGATTCCATCGAATCCTGATGCTTCTACCAGACCTCTTGCAGATCTTCCAAAGTTGTCCCGAGTAGCAGCGCTCGCCGCGATGCTTGCAAAGTTCTGGCTCGCAGCTCCTCCACCGATAGACAAGATCAACTTCAAGTAGCCATGTTCCTGCTTTAGGCGCATGAAAGATCCCAAGCATCCTGTGGCTCCGTCGACTGGCATCTGAGCATCAGCCCATTCGTCACTCAGCTATCGCGATGTTAGTTGGGAGTCTAAGCAGATGTAAATGATCTTACAAAGACGCCACCATCTGTTGCAACATGGGCAAAAGCATAGAAGACATGGCTGATGCAGTTGTAGTTCAACGTCGCTGGTGTCTCT
Source organism: Mollisia scopiformis (assembly GCF_001500285.1). Classification (NCBI taxonomy): domain Eukaryota; kingdom Fungi; phylum Ascomycota; class Leotiomycetes; order Helotiales; family Mollisiaceae; genus Mollisia; species Mollisia scopiformis. The sequence goes on from NW_017263581.1 coordinate 1,846,668, forward strand.
CCTCGATAGACTCGATAGTTTGGAAAGTAGACAGCGTTCTTCCGAGTCAGATCAGAGATACTTGCTTCAACTGATGGCTGAGATGGTCTTCGAGGTGGCGTTATACCGGAAGGTCTTGAGCCATACGGTATTGGTGGCGGAACTGGACCATAGTAGTTTGCCATCTTATGGATTAGAAGTGAAGGTCCGCCGAATCCGAAGTACACCTATCTTACTTTGATGACCGAGTCGAAGAAAAGGGGACGAGAAGATGTATATTCGCATGGTACTTTATTCAATTTTCCAAATAAGGACATTAAACTATGCCTTGTAGTCTTCAGCTCTTTCTCTCTTAGTCGGTAGGGACAGGAGTGGTTGTTCGCTTTCCGCCAAATGCAATGTTCAACAGGAGGGTGCGAACAACATGATGCGTCCCGAAGAAGGGGTCGCCGCATACGAAAGGGAGCCCAAATCAGACAGACCTATATAAACGGACTTGACGGACAAACTGATGAATCAACGGGCCGCATCGTCACCGCCAAGTTAACGGCGAAGATCTCTCCCAGGATGACCAGGATGTCAAGGTGTGGCAGCTTTTACTGGTAATATGGAGCTGGTGGATCAACCGAAGTGGTGTGGAGAGTCGACAAGAGGATTCCATAGAAGTTCAGAACAGACGGTCAACTGCTAGGGAAGATCCGAGGCGGACCAATCAGAATGCCGGATTCTTCTCTGGTTGCATATAATGTGCCTGGGCTAAGGATGTGGATTTTCAATGCAGGGAGGCAATCCAGCACTCTCTGTTGTGGCTTTCCTTGAAGAGTCTTCAATTATCACCTGGGGCGTAGTAGCATGGGCATGGATATGAATATGATTGAGGACACGGACATGGACATGGGAGGACCGAAGAGGTGGTGAAGCTGTGGCTGCTGCCGCTGCTGCGTCTCCGAGCCAACGAGGAAAGCTACGTCTGAGTCTGTGTCTGTGTCTGTCTGGGTAGCAACCTGCATTAGTTCTTCTAGTTTTATGAGCATTGTTCATGCAGTGGCTTCTCGTCGGCTAAAGGTGGATTGAGAGACGAGCCTTCATTCTTCATGGATGCATCGTGAACTTCCTCTTGACGTGCTGACTCGCTCGTCGAAGCCTGCAGACGTCTCGTCCTTTTTTTGCTGAGGCCAGCGATATCTGACAGCCCGTCTGAAATAAGGAACCCCCCACAACTGTCCAGCTACAGTACTACTGCAATGCATTACGGAAGATTTGATGCTAGCCGTGGGTCTGAAGGATTTGACATGTGGCACATTTGAAGATAATGAGAAGCGCCTTGAGGTCTCCCACTGCAACTGCTGCTGGATCGTACTGTAAGTGGAACATGGAGCTGCTGCGGTTTCGCCCCGCTGTGGTTTTGGAGCCCCTCTCACCGCAATGCCTACCAGGCCGAACCATTACCTAGGTACCTTTTGACGTGCATATTCGAGTGACTCGCAGGAACAGCGGCCCACAAAGTCATTTCTCTAGTCTTTTGCAGTTGCTTCGCTTTGCACAGACGATAATGATCCTGTTGGGACCTGAAGGCATTGAGTGCACAGATACTCGTGTGGCTTGACACGATGAGTGAACCCGCGCAGTTTGATTTCGAAGATCATGCCAAATCCAGGGTCACAAAGCGATTTGCTAGATGTTCGAGTCATTCGAAGTCAAAATATCGAAAGGCAAGCTAGGAGATTTTGATGCAGCTCCGACGCTGTTGAGAGTCCTCACCTGTATGTACGGCTGCTCGGTAAGTCCAGGGGGGGATATATGTAAGACTAGGGAGGATCAGTACTGTACTCGTAGAGTGGTCGAGAGCCGTGGGTCGGTCGTATTCACTCGTGACCGCTCTCTCGTCGTCGACACGCTGGCAGCAATGAACGATTGTTGATTCAATGCTCGTCCTCGTCCTGGTGGTGGTCGTTTTGTTCATGGCTGCCCCTGCTTCCTGCAGCCAAGGATCTCACTTGGTGCGTCCATTAAAGCCCTGTCATCGGAACTTTGTCGCTGGATGATTGGTATGCATCCTTGATCTCGATCGTTGGGCGGGAGAGTCTGGGGATGTGAATTTGGATGTTCAATACTACCCCAATGACTGGATTTGGAGCATCGATATCCATCACATAACATATATCAGACTATGGTGATGCCAGGAAGGTTCTGGTGTTGAGTGCCCCTTCCTCACAGCATTAGTAAGCTTTTAGAACTACGACAAGGCTGTCAATTGATTATTTTGAAATCGGTACCGAGAATCTCAACTTCAACGTTCAAAACGCCTCATGACTGCAGCTCAAGATTAGCTTTAAAGAATTTCTACCATTGATAGTCGATATCAGGTACATTGGTACAAGCAATCTTGAGCAGTTTTGCACAAACCCCCAAGCTCTACTGCCCGTCTCTGAAGCACCCCTCAATTTCTGGACCTCGAGCTGCAGCTACCAGCACACTGCATATTTCATCCACATCTGCGCCTCAACCAAGCATTACAACGACGGGATACGCTTTTGAGAACAGCCCCTCGGAAACCGGACCTCATTCGTATTCGCGCTGCAGGCCTGAATTAGGGCTTCGTTTCCATTCAGGGCGCGATCTAGATCTAGAGCCACGAAACAAACATAAGGAAACATCTCCTTCCACCCGCCGCCCCCAATGTCTGCAGGCGTATTCTCTCTAGGTCCAGGTCCCAAAGACCTCGCGCGGCAGATCCTCGAGCATCAAGCTCCTCAATACAAATTCGGATTCTCTCCATTCCTCCTACAGACATACCGTCATGGCATCGCTCCAGACCGTCCGGTATGCAAAGCTTACCTGCAAGGCCACTGTCCGCTCGGGACGGCGTGTCCAGACAGACACACATCTGCGAACAGCTCTTCGAATTTCGGAAATCTAGTCTGCAAGCATTGGCTAAGAGGATTATGCAAGAAGGGCGAGAGTTGCGAGTTTCTTCATGAGTATAATCTACGGAAAATGCCGGAATGTAACTTCTTCGTCAAGAATGGATATTGCTCTAATGGAGGTATGTTCTTCCCTCCAAGAAGATGAATACATGCTAACATTAAGCTACAGATGAATGTCTATACCTCCACCTTGACCCCTCATCCAAACTGCCTCCCTGCCCACACTACGAGAAAGGATTTTGTCCTCTTGGCCCTTCCTGTGCACAACGACACATCAGAAAAGACCTCTGCCTCTTCTACCTCGCAGGATTCTGTCCCGACGGCAAGACATGCAAGAATGCGCATCCTCGTTGGCCAAAAGACCTTCCCCAGCCAACCGTAAAAATCGAGAAGGACCCAGAAGAGTTGTTAGAAGAACAAGTTCGAGCCGCAGAAAGACTACAGAGACAAGAAGAAGAAGAGCGCGAGAAATGGGGTGGAGGCGGTGATCGAGACGGGGGAGGGGAGAGAGGAGGTAGAGGACGAGGACGATGGCACGGAGGGGGTGGCTACGGTGGTGGACGGAATCGTGGCGGGCGAGAGAACCGAAGGGGGAGGTATCACGGCTGATCATCTAACGGGCCGAATATTTCAATTCATGGGAAAAGAAAGCCATGCGGCACAGAGAAAAACGGAACGGAACGAAATGGCATGATTGCGAGAATCAGGTACGCATAGTGAGAACGAGCGCGCATGAAACGCTTTGTTCCCCAGCCTCGGGGACACGGGATGTTCTGAATGTGCTTTGGGACGGACTGGAAAGGAAAACGCTGAATGTTGGGAAGGCATTGTGGTGGTTTGATGTTGAGATGAAATGAGGAATTGAAGCGAGGCCAAGAATAGGGGGGAGGACACATAGGGCTGACTAGCAAGGGAAGCGGACCGAGCACCCGTGAGAGTGTTTGGTTTCGTTTCGATGATTTGGAAACGATGACGATTATGAAACTTAGGAATTTCAGGTGCAGAATTTCAACTTGCGATTTTGGTAGAGTGAGGCATTTTCTATCTCATTGACTAAAGTGAAGTGAAGTTTGATACTACGTCCATGCCTATTCCTTGATTGGAGATTTCCATCCTATGCGTCTACCCAAATTCCATACTCTACGCCTCGACCAAATCCCCAAACTCCAGCAGCCCTCAGCCGTGCATCAATCTAGTGATCATGACCATAGCTTCCAGCGTGACCCTCAGGAAACTCGCCCTCAGGCAACGGATGATTGCCATCCTCCTGATACACGGAAATATACTCGCTCTCCCTCAAACCATGCACGTTCCCCGTGCTCGCACTCCCAGGACTCGTACTCCTACTCGGCACCAAACTATCACCGCCCCGTCCAAACTCGCTCTTATTCTGTCCTACTTTCCTAACGCCCATCATCCATCCCACTAATCCTCGTGGCACCCAGCATCCCACAAACCCGTAAGTTCTACTTCCCATACCAACTCTAACCGTCCCGGCCTTTCCTGAAGTCATAGCGTCGAATACCGCGTTGTTGAGTTCTCTCAGCGAACTTCCTTTCCCGATAGCTCCTACGCCGCCAGCTCCCTTGCTACTTACAGCAACGAAGTTTCGGGCGTAAGCTTGTCGGGTGCCTTCATCCCACTTTAAGGTCTCGGCGCGCTGGGATTGTGTAGTGGGGACGAGGGCTTTGTTGTGTGGTGAGAAGGAAGAGACGTCAAAGGAGCCGAGTTGCAGGTGTGTGACTGGGATGTCAAGAGGGAGGAGTTCGGAAGTTAGAGTTTGAGTGAAGGTTGTTAGGGCGGTTGATATTAGGGACTCCGGGAGGTGGAAGGAGGGCGAGAGGGAAGAGATTATGCTTGGTGTTAAAAGGAGGACTGAAGGTTTCTTGGCTTGCTGAGATTTTGGTTGAGTGTGGAGGTATGGGTGTTGTAGAGGCGAAGATTGGAGGAGTGGGAGGAAGGTTTGTGTTGTTAGGATTGGTGTTAAGAGTCGAGTATTGAGGAGATCCGAGAGTGTTGAGGGGGACAGTGTGGCGATTGGTGAGGAAGGGTAGGATGGTGATGGGATGAGGATCAGTGAGCAGAGGGATAGATGGTGTGGTTTGGCACCTTGGAAAGCGGCATGAGGTGATTGTAGGTGAATTGTAAAGCGCTCGATTGAAGCTCGGGCGCTTTCGGGCTGTAAAGATGTTAGATGATCCGAATAAAGGGATGGATAAACGTACATCCACGATATCAAGCATCAACGGCTTGATATCCGGTCTGGATTCATTTTGAACTAGAACTTCTTCCTCGATAGTGTTGCACACAATATAGACAATGAAGCCTCTTCTTTCCAAATCCAGGGAGATGGACCGAGTGATAGGCTCAGAAGGAGACCCAGCAATCACCACAACCTCAAGTCTCGCTCCATTGCTCGCGCGCTTGGCTCTGCGTTTCTTCCGGTTGACCTTCCTCCTTATGACTTTATATGTGACGCCTCCGATGGCAAGAACAATGAAGGTAGTCAAGATTTTATGATTGAGTACCCAACTTTGAAGCTTCACAAGTAGTGACGGAGAAACAGACATTTCGAATCTCCTCGGTGGCGGCGGAGGTGGTTTTGGTCGCGCAGATTCGGGAATCCATTTCGAAGAGGATAGAGCGTCTCTCAACGTGTTCGAGACTTTTTCGAGATGCTTGTCGACATAATCAGCAACATCTGATGAGTACCTCTTGACATCGTTGGGAACCGAGGAGAGCTGTTCGAGTGTTAATTATGGTATCTGCAAAGTAATTCATGGTCTTACAATATCTAAGAAAGCTTGATCGTCTGCAGACATGTCGGTAGCCGTGTCGAGAACAATACAGTTGTTGGTGGTACGCCGGTTCGCATGTTCGAAGGAAGAAGCCCGGAATTGGAGCACCAATGCGGGGAAGCTCGGAAGGGCGGCCGACCTTCGTGACTTCAACCAATCTTGACCCTCGACTTGCACACTCATTCACCATATCCCACTTCAAGTCGACATCGCGCTTTAGACAATAGTATTGCTTCTTATCTCTCCTTCTGCTCGTTACTTCTGGTTAAGTAACCTCTCTCGGCGGCTTTTGAGGCACAGTGCAGTTGGGCTGTTCTCAGACTTTGTTTTATGTTGAACCCTGATTTCATTCCTTTCGACAAATATTGCAACATATGCTTTGCTTCAAAGCTTGTGCTCTTATGCTAAGCAGACAAAATGGCCAGTGATAGCAACCCGACTATCAAAGTACTGCTTGTGCCACGGTTTGGCGTGTCTCAAGCAATTGCTGGGTTGAGGATTGTTCTGACCATAGGATCAGCTCGAGTTGAGGAAGGTTCTGTTCTCGTCACATCAAGGACTACTGTTAATCAAAGCTTTATCCCACGTGGTCAAATCGAAGCCTCCGACCAAGCAGGAGCGCTTTCTTTGCAGACAAAAATCTCCACTCAAGATTCTACCATCAGCTGGCTTGTGGGTAGAAGCACGTCGGGAGACGTTACGTTGAAATACCGTACCTTGCCTGTATCTGATACAGGATCAAGTACGATTTCAAAAGCCACTGGTCTTTATACAGACCAAAGAGGATTGATAGGTTCTGGACTCGCATTTCTTCCAACGCCTCCAGGCGATCAAATATATCGCAACATTGTCGAATGGGACCTCAGTCAAGCGCCTGCTGGTACTCGTGCATTATGGACTTTTGGAGAAGGACCAGCTCCTGTTGGAAGGGTTGGACCATCCTCAATATTGACCGAATCAGTTTATATGGTTGGCGCTATTCACAGCAATCCGCCATCTCCAGCAATTGGGAGCACCTCGGACTCCTATGGATACTACTGGTTTGGAGACCTGCCACCAAACCTAGAAGTAATCAAAGACATACATCATGCCTTCTTCCTCAAAGTTACGGCGTTCTTCGAGGAATCTTCTTCAGCAGACAACCCATATCGCAGCTTTGTTCTCAATACAGGAAAATCAAAATCGTCTGGAGGAACATCTTTCCTCCGAAGTCACATATTCGCTTACGACGACCAAATTTCTCAGGCCGAGGACTATGATCTGGTCCGTCGCATGTCCTACGAGATATCTCATCTTTACGTTGGCCCTTCTGTGGCAGCAAAGGACGTGGACTGGCTCTATGAAGGCATCAAGAACTGCCTATCCATTTACATGCCTTTCCGTAACGGCTTCCGAACAGGCCACTACTTTCAATGGACAATGAGCACGCTCTGTCTTCGGTACTATACATCACCTCTGATCAATCTTCCTCTTGACGAACTACTCAAATTAGTCCCGACAAATGCTTACGCAAGGGAACAATTGGAAGCACGAGCTTGGTCGTTTGTCGTGGGAACGGACCTGAAAGCAAGGAGAATGTCCAAGCTTGTCAGACCGATCGAAGATCTAGGCATGAGACCACTGTCGAAGATGCGAGGGGACGGGAAGCCGCATGGGATTGAGCAGTGGATGGGAATGTTAGAGCCACTTATGGGCGATGAGCTTACGCGGCGGTACGACGATTTTATCGCTGGACGGCCAGCACTTCTCGAAGTAGATTTGTATCATGTACGTGGTCCAGGGACACATTATCTGAAACAAGTTGATCAGGAGTTCCTTGATTTTGGTATGGACAGAAAGAGCTTTGAATATGGTATCGTGATGGACTTGAAGAGCGGGAGTCGAGCGGAGGAAGCAGGACTAAGAGAAGGGGACAAGCTCCTGTGGAGTTCACATCAATGGAAGTGCGTAGATCATTTCGACGCGGAAATGGAGGTATCAGTCGAAAGAGACGGCGATGAAAAGAAGATCAAGTATTGGCCAAGGAGTCATGAAAAGGCAAAGAGCTGGCAGATGATCAAAAAGGATGAAGAGGAGGACTATGTTCCACCTCCAACAAAGACATGAACTGAATTTTCGGCCATCGGTCAATTAGATGCGCAGTCGACACCCCTCTTTTCCCTTCTCCATACCTCAAAGAGCAAGGGGGTAGAACTTGTTTGTCTGTCAGATTTTCCATTCATCACATATCATGTGAGACCCTGTCACATCAAACACGCTAAGGACACGCTAAACGCGTTTCCAACATCTAGTCGGAGTCAGTGCATCTCTTTTCTCATGCTCCTAAAATTATGAACTTTATTTCTGCGGTCAACAGTCGGCTTTTGGCTCGGGTATTCTGGTGATCATGGCTTCTGTGTCCGAAGCGGACTCGCTTCGAGCCAAAGGAAACACATTCTACAAGTCGGGAAATCTCCTAAAAGGTATGTCGACCCACATGTTTCCATAGGACTCTACGCCGTTTTACTAGATTGAGAGAATTCCCTCTTGAGTTGTTCCCACTGCTTACCACTGCTCCAAGCGATCGAGTTGTATCAGCGAGCCTTCAACCTTGAGCCCAGTAATTCAGCTGCATTGGGAAACCTATCTGCGGCACAATACGAGCTTGGCGAATACAAGAAATGTGTTGAGACTGCTGAAAGGCGTTGTCCATATTAAGTGCAATCGAGCAGCCATCTGCTGCTGCTCTGGAGAAGTTGAAGCAGCGTATCACGAAAGCAAAGGCGCATAGCTTTCAGTCGGGAGAAGATGACCAGGTTGAACGGAGGGTTCGATTGCTTGAGGATGTACCCCGCTACCGTCCCTTCACGTACGGACTGCTCCTTGATATCTGTCAATTAAGTTAACGAAAGTATAGCTCCTCTACTGCGGAGTTCTTTCCTATTGGTAGGTTTCGCAGTAATTTCCATGCATTTAGTAGACTGCTTCAGGACGAAGACACCCCATTGCAGTGTCGAGACATGCATGGAAGCTAAATAGGTTCAGGCCACGACGAGAGCACTTCTCTTTTCGATGACACCATTCCCAAACATGCCTCTTCAGAGAAGGTCGTTTCTATGTTCTTTGGAGGTATCGGCGATGCAAGGAATCTACTCAGGACGATCATCGATGTTGCCGAGTATGACCGCCGACCCCATTCTCAGAAGAAGTCTTACCATTTTACCATTGTTGATATCAACACATGTGCTATTACCAGAGACATGATCCTTTTTATGATGCTTGACGAATTTTCCGGACAGGAGCCCAAGTCCGATGAGGCTTTGGAGACGCTGAGTACTATATTCTACATCTACATAGCAACCTTGATGCCTCATTGTGCCTTTCTATACTTTGATAGGATGATTGACAAAGCGATCCAAGCACTGGAGTCGGGATCACAGCCTCTGAAGTGGTTGTACCTCCACGAGCAGGACATTCCTAAGTATCTTCGGGTAAGTTGGTGAAACTTCCATTGGCTACAGGTTTGGCTTAGAAGCTCCATAATCGTAGGCTAACAAAACTTAGATCTTAAAGCAGTGGAAAGGTGAAGCATTGCAGGTCTTTACTGTTACTCAAGTTATCAACAAAGTGACTAAACAACTGGGCCAGTTCAAGGACATGTTACAAGGGATGGCACCTCCACTACCTACAGGTTGCGAGCAAGACAAGTCCCTCTATTTCTCAACAGCGATGTTGACACCACCTGAGAAGATCATGCAACTTCATGATCAAGAAATGTCAAAGTTGCTCAAGAAATACCAAAGCAATCCCCGAGAAACCGTTTCCGAGCTCAAGAAGCATGCCAAGCAACATTGGAAGTTTAATACAACTCTTGTGGATGTTGGGTTTTATTATTCACTCGTGGACAAGAACGAGTATGATATTGGTCACGACCCTTTTCAGGCGAGGGAGTCCTTTGAAGACAAGACGCTACCAAGCCAGCCCCTAAAGCCTAGCCGTCTCTATGACTACTTGTCGCCGTTCTTCCAGGACGTTGCAAATGCTATCAAGCATCTTCGAGGCCGCATCCAGGTTGAAGCTATGTTAGGCGATTTTGTTGACACTGCTGAGAGCATACGCTTTGGTCTATATCACGACAAAGATGACACTTCTCCTTCAAGCTCAATAATCACGACCAATAGTCGTCCCAGAGACTTTCCAATCCTTTATGATCGCATTCATCTGAGCAATGTTCCGTAAGTTCAAACCATCCTCGTCGTTAACCACTGCTGAACCATCGCTCCAGGGATTACATGGGCGGACACTTATCAACTTTCCTCTATGCAGCACCATTGCTTAAACCCTTCGAGTCCAGTACCGTCGAATCGAACTGTCTCCGAAACACGGGAGCTTGGGATAGTGTCGAGTCATTCCTTGCCCATTATCAACTCATCGCCGATCAGACTATGCTCAGGCAATTAACCCAGATCAAGGTCATCTTCGCGGGAGACCCATTCTGGCCTATGGGCAACTACACGAAATATCGTCTAGCCGGAACGTCGTTGCACCAACCTTTTGGTGAGCTTCTACCTCGAATCGCGTTCAATAAGTGGTTCTACGGCTTGTTTTTCAGTCTCGCTTCGCCGTTCAATCTAGATCTTGATGACTGGAAATGTATTGTCTACTCTCCTCTAACCCTGACTATCATCTTTCGTTTGATAGCACATCTGCGCTTATTGGGTTATCCTTCGCATTGGCTCTCCGAATGTCTGATAGCTATCATTGAGGACAAGGTGACAAGCACCTGTCGTCCACCTCGATCATCGCCATCCTCGATTGCAGAAGTCAAGAAGGAGCACTCGTTGAAGAAGCTTTGTACCGCGCCTTTCAAAGTGGAGATGGGAACTCTTGCTCGAATCTTCGAGCCTCTTCTTCCGTTTGCACTCACTTCCGAGGCCATTCCCGCTGATGATGACGTCTATCATTATACATTTCATCTTCCTAGTCACGAAAAGAATCGCGAGAACGCAGCAGCTTCAGCATACCTCGCCCTCGGATTCTGGGATATCAGATTTGTACCCCGTCTCGGCATAATTGCACTCCAACATGATCTTCGAGCTCTCCTTGACCCAAGCTGGGGTGATGAAGTGGACAGAGACTTCCAGGGTCCCGCATATGAGAAGTTCAGAGAGAAAGGGCTTTTCCTCTGGAGCACAATCACTTGGGATGGTGAGAAGAAGGAGGCGAGCGCTTGGATGTCGAAGTCCTTTGTCGATTCGTTGGTTGAGAATAAGTTTCATTGTGGACTGTATCGAACAGACAATTGGACATCAATTGTTCCAGTAACGACTGCAGAGAATGTCCGTGACGCTGTCAAGATGGGTCGCAAGTGGAATCGCTCCTCAAATCTTTCTAGTCCGGTTCAGAAGTAAATTCGGAATCGTATTACACGGTTTGTCGATCATTGGATAGGTCAACCCAGAGGTAGTGTTCATGAACCACGGCATTAGTTGTGCCTTGTGCAACAGCACACTTAGAGAAAGATCTCAGCTACAATAGGGAACTACTTCCATGTGCTGACTTCATTTTAGAAAGCACAGGACTTGGGTACCCTGAAGAGTAAGCTTCTAGTAAAATGCAAGATGCTTTGTTCTCTCATTAGCAAGCTTCCCATGATGTTTGTGCACTTCGTGATGTTCAATAACTTCAAGGTTAACCATGGAAGGATCGCACCAAATAGCTGCAACAAAGCCGTCAATGAATAACGATGAAAGAAGGCAGACAAAAACTGGAACATGAAATCCCTGCGTAATTTTGATTTGAATTTCGAGATAAGAGAATGCGAAAATACTCTTAGTTCCAGGGCTTTTGCAGGAAAGTTCAGATGAAAGCAAACAGCGGGTACCTCGGCAGACCAAATCGGGACAAGCCCCTGATGACAGATCCAGATTCCAAAGAACACCAAGCCGAAACGGTCTGGACGCGATTCTCTTATTTCGGCGGGGCAAGAACGAGAGACAACTTAGAAATCAACAGCCACACGAGAATCTTCACCTTGCAACTATCCTCTGCCACAATTCCAAATCCGAATTATTCCCTCAGCTGAGAATCACTACAAATACCTCACCGAACCCGCGACGAAGCAAGAGCTGTTCAGATTTCAAGGCAATTCGAAAAATAAGATATTCAAGCTGTTTTCCTCCACGCTGAAAAGAACTTTGCGTGCTAGTGCTTCGGGATTCTCTATTGCGGCTGCTGCGAGTATACAACAGAAGCCGGTGAAGCAGAGTAGTAACGCGAGTCTCCTGGTTAGGAGCGCTGAGAGAAGGATGCATAGCAAGGTCGTCAGTGAGTGTGCCTCGCCCTCGAGACTCGGGAGCAATGCTTTGAAAGGAGGATATATGCTAACGTGCTTCTACAATAGTCATTGGGTCAGGCCCTGCGGCTCATACTGCCGCCGTGTACCTTGCGAGAGCTGAATTGAAGCGTGAGTCTGCTCAGCGAACGGGATATGAATAGTGCTAATGAGGTTATAGCTGTGCTCTACGAAGGTTTCCTAGCAAATGGTATCGCTGCCGGTGGACAATTAACAACAACGACTGATGTCGAGAACTTCCCCGGTTTCCCAGATGGCATTGGTGGTTCTGAATTGATGGTACATTCCCTCCCTCCCCCTTCCTCGCACTTATGCTAACTCTACATCTGCATAGGACGCCATGCGCAAACAATCCGAAAAGTTCGGCACAAACATCGTCACCGAAACCGTCTCAAAAGTCGACCTCTCCTCCCGCCCCTTCAAATATTGGCGCGAATGGTCCGAAGACGAGGCCCCCGACACTGCAGACGCTATTATAATCGCAACCGGAGCCTCAGCTCGCAGACTCGGCCTCCCAGGTGAAGACAAATACTGGCAGAATGGAATTTCCGCTTGTGCAGTTTGTGACGGCGCTGTTCCCATCTTCAGAAACAAGCCTCTGGTTGTTATTGGAGGCGGAGATTCTGCGGCTGAGGAAGCTATGTTCTTGACCAAGTACGGAAGCCATGTTACGGTTTTGGTAAGGAGAGATGTATTGAGGGCGAGTAAGACGATGGCGAAGAGGTTACTTGCCAACAAGAAGATTACGGTTCGGTTTAACAGTGTGGGAGGAGAGGTGAAGGGTGATGACAAAGGGTTGATGAGCCATATGGTTATCAAGGATGTTAAGGCTGGGAAGGAAGAGACGATTGAGGCGAATGGACTTTTCTATGCCGTTGGACATGATCCTGCGACGGCGCTCTTTAAGAGCCAGTTGGATACCGATGAGGAGGGATATGTGATTACGAAGCCGGGAACAAGCTATACCAGTGTGGAGGGTGTCTTTGCTGCCGGAGATGTGCAGGATAAGAGATACAGACAAGCTATTACTAGTGCTGGTAAGCCTCCCTTTCTAATCTCTGGAATAAACGGAAGCTAACAAAGTATAGGCTCTGGATGTATAGCAGCACTCGAAGCAGAGAAATTCCTCGCCGAACAAGAAGATGAGGAGAATACCCTAGAGGCAGAGAAGGGAGCCGCGAAAGGCAACAATGTTGTGGTTCCCGAATATAGATCCAATCCCCTGCTATAGATCTGACCTTTTCTTTACTTCCTGATTTTGGAGAGATGCGATAGAGGAGCCCATACAGTAGATTTGTATGCGAGCATAGCATACTAGATAGATAGAAAATATCGAGTTTTCCAAATCTTGTGTTTAATGCTTTTCTTTGTGATAATCGTTATTTCGCTGTTGAACATTGTGCCATGCAAAGGTCGTCAAGTAATCTCAGACAGTATTCCATTTAGTTTGATTGCATTTTCGTCCCCTCATGCTTCGTTCCTCCTATTCAGATTTTATGACAGCAAGATATTTCTTGACAACAAATTAATTTAACAAAAAGCCACAGCAAATAGCGGTAATTAACAAAAAGCCATAATCTTAACAACAACCAACCCAAACTCAAAATACAAAGCATATCCCTATTCCACCTCCAACCACATCAGTCCTCACAGAAAAGACTCCCGGCTACACTCTCCGGGCCACCTCTGTACCGTGAGGGACCATAGTAGGACACAGTTAGGGGTACTTTGTGGCGCTCTTTGCTGCTGAAGAACAAATTGCGCTCGGAGAGGGGGTTTATATAGACGATCGTAAGAAAGATTGCTTGTTATTTTTCGTTGTTTATTCACTTACTCTTTTCGTGGTACGAAACGATTCGAGCTTGACAGTGTCCATTTATTCCCTATACTAAATCGATAGAGGGTCAGGTTTAGATAGAGACTGTCATTTAAAGTCTCATTCACCATAAATCGAAAAATTGACACCAGCATCACACCACTATTATTCTTTACTGTCGTGTGACTACTTACCAGATCCATCCATGTTTTTTTCAGTCACTCGTTGACCAAATCTACTAGTCCACTATTTGCATTTTATAACCTGATTCTGATCCCCAGCTAACAATGCTGAGAACAGACTGTTTGGAATCACACTCCTAGCCAAAACCGACACATCAAATCAGCTCACAAGCAGATGACACGACATGAGCAAGCAAATTTCTTACGCACGCACTGTGAACTATGTATGGTAAAGTGCTTAGTGTACTGATTGCCTGCAAAGCCCGGACATGAGACGTTAGTCTGCAGGGGCTCACTCAACTCAGACAAAACAAAATTACAGACGAGGTCAAAGATCATCAATTTCACCAATCACAATCAAGTGTAGACAGGAGTTTTTTTTTTTTGCAGACAACACAAAGAGACTTTTTATTAGGTATTATCGGCGAAGGTTTTGCCCTAGTGGCAGATTGCAAAAAGACAGTCTGATGGGTATAGGGTATCAAACGCAGCAAACAAAGGTGATATGCAGCGTGGCAGACCGACTAACAAACAGAGACAACAGAATAATGCAAAAATGAGAGTGGTATCAATCAATCTTGGGGTATTTCAAGGAGATCCGTTTCCCGACCATAATGAAATCGTTTCCATCAGTGACGAAAAATGACGCGATTCGGACGTAGAGTGATGTAGTGTGGGCGATGCGCTTATGCGGAGGCGGTCACCTGAGGGGTGGAGGTGGGAACAACTGGCTCTGGCTCAGAGACGACTGGCTCAGGGGCAGGAGTTGGCTCAGAAGCAGCTGGGGCCTCAGCAGCGGGCTCGGCTGGCTTTTCAGCAGCCTTCTCGGCCTTGGGCGAGGTCTTGCTCTTGAGGGTGCCACGGAGCTTGGCGAATGGAGATGGGGACTTTGGCTTCTCAACCTTCTCACCCTCCTCATCGCTAGCGACCTTCTCCTTCTTGGTGAAGAATGGAAGAGAGCTCTTACGCTTGTCGGACTTGGTGGTTGGGACCTCGGTAGCCTTGGTCTCACCGTTGGTGACGGGAGCCTCAGTGGTCTCAGTTGGGACAGTGGCGGGGCTGGCAACAGAGGTAGCAAGTGGCTCAGAAGCCTCGACGGCAGGAATCACTGGAGCAGTCTCGCTGACAGGCTCAGCATCCTTGGCTGGGACAGCTGGGGCCTCAGCCTCAGTCTTCTTCTCCTTGTTCTGGCCGAACTTCAGATTTCCAAAGATGCTTCCGCGCTTGGTAGGAGCTGGCTTCTCAGTTGGGGAAGCTGGGGTAGCCTCAGCAACAACAGGGGCGGCCTCGGTGGTCTCGGGGGCAGCAACAGGCTCAACAGGAGCAGCAGTGGTAGCCTCCTCGGTTGGGGCAACGACGGCATCCTCCTTAGGGGCTTCGGTCTTCTCCTCCTTCTTGCCACCAAGGTTGAAGTTACCGAAGATGGATGTGCGCTTGCGGGATGCACTTCGACTCTTACGAGCCTCCTTCTTCTCTTCCTTAACTTCCTTCTTCTCCTCTTTCTTTTCTTCTTTAGCCTCCTTCTTTTCTTCGGCCTTCTCAGCCTTAGTCTCTTCCTTGACTTCCTTGGGTGTAGCAGCAGCGGCGACAACAGGGGCCTTGGGGAGGAGATCAGCGTGAGCCTTCTTGTATTCTTCGGACTCGGTGACAGTTGGTGCAAGCTCCTTGGCCTCGGCAGACTTGGCCTTCAAGACGGAAACCCAGTTATCGCGCTCTGCCAATGTGCTGGCCTCGAAGATGTGCTTGTGTCCACCAAGATGGAAGACGAATGAGACGGGACCATCCTCGGAAATATCGGAAACCTCGGACTGTAGAAACCATGTTGTCAGCTGATGTTTGTAATGAACACTAGCGCAAGATTAATCTTACCAGGTTGAAGATGCCAGCTGGAGTAGCCTTGTCGGTGGCCTTCTTGCTGAAGTACAGGAGACCCTTTCCGGTAGATGCGGACCAGGCGACGTTCTTGTTGGCAAGATCTTGTTGCTTCTCACCACGGAGATAGCTGGTCAAAGCCTTGCTCTCAACGGGCTCAGTTCCGAACCAGAAAAACTTCTTCTGGAAGATGAAGCTCCTGTGGAAAAAAATTGTTAGCAATTGTTCAGTCCTAGAAGAAAAGATAGCGTTGCTTTGAGACAAGCTTGAACAGCTTGTGGGTTGAGCTCGACCAGGGCTGGAAGAAAGTTTGTAGCCTCGCGTAAAATAGCTAGCCGTGCAATGATAAACATGTGGTTGCGGAATCTTGACTCAAGCATGCATTCGTTGCGATCTCCGTGATTGTGGGCATGTTTAAATGAGTTTTTCTCGTAAAATAAACTTACTTCAGAAGGCCGGGCCCCTTGTACCCAAGAATGCCCTCCTCGACAGGCTTGACCTCCTCCTTCACGGGTGCAGTCTCAGTAGTCTCAGCGGCGGTTTCTGTTGCAGCTGGTGCGTCGGTGGCAGCAACCTCTGGGGTGGCTTCGACGGGTGCAGTCTCGCTCACGACGGGAGCTTCAGTTGCGGTCTCTGTGGGAGCAACAACAGGCTCCTCAACAGGCTTTGTTGCTTCGACGGCAGACATGTTGATGATGTGTGATGAAGGAACGGGGGTATCAGTATTACAAAAGGGGTATCTTTGATGAAGGGTGGATGAAGAAAACGGTTGATCCTGTCAGAACGTGAAGACGATGAGAGATCAAGGAAAGGAAAAAAAAATTGGGAGTCGAGCGCTCGATGGTTTAAATGGAAGGCACGCAGACAGGGGGGTGTCTCCTAGCGGCAAAACTAGCGTGCGTCGCGAGATGAATTTCCACGATCAACAGAGGGCTGGATGGCTGCCCGTGAACCAGCATGGCACTGACCCGACTCGACTCCGACTGTGAATGGGAATAATGGGAATCGAATCGATGGATGGAATACTCACTCGTACACTCGTACAACTCTCCGCTCAGCTGGAACTCGGTGCATGAATCACCAGCGGGCTCTCTATCTATTCTCGACTCGGGCTGTCGTCAACGAGGTATTGCTTCTTACTGCTTTCGATCATCGCTCCCCCTTCAAGGCTCTGAGGTACCAGGCCCATCCTCCCCATCTCTCGCCATCTGGAGTGCAAGATCGCCATTCACCGTCATGCGAGCACCTGGTTCTACACTGCAGCAACGCCTCACGGCACAAGGCAGACCCAACTTGTTATTGGATGGCAGCACTTAGCCAAGAGTCAAAACGAGTCCAGAGGTTGCTTGCTCTTCGACCTCCATCCTCCAACTTCCTACAGTGCTCTGCAGCGTGCATTAAAATGGGTTCACATGCCCCATGCATCAGAACTCCGAATATGACGCCTCCCGTTTCTCGTACCCGCAAAGCATAAAACATCTGCTGATGGCTGTTCACTCCGGAGAAATCCTTTCAGTATGTAGTATGCTGCCTTCCCATACCCTCTCCCCTCTCCCCTATTCCACCCGACTGTCAGACTCATCACTGACTGACCGACTGACGGAATAATGAATGGAATCTTGCTGACCCAACAACACGCCTCCGATCCCCAGCAGTGGCAGAAGCCCTTCGTGTCTGCGACTTGCCCGATACCTAAAAGAGCCCCCGGGAAATTTGACGCCTCTCCAAAACCACCAAAACCAGATAAGGGAGCTTGGGCCTCGGGTTCTTGGATCCAGCAGCAACAGCCGCACTCTGGATGAGACCCTCCGAAAATGATAATCCTCATCTTCGTCCTCGGTCCATCCTCATATCTGATCCAGCAATCGTGGACGCTCGCAATTTGATTCACAATTTTCTTTGATGCTGGCTGCTACGGTACGGTACTCGGCCAGTGGTGTGTTAGGCTTTCACGCCAAAAAGTGGTAGCGTCTCCGCCAAAGTAAGGGGGGCGGTAGTTCCAATACAATTCCACAATTCCAGTAGGCGACCGGGACCACACCACTCACAGCGCTAGACGCGCCCCTCTTCTGGGTCATGCCAGGCTGCTCGCATTAATAATGGGTATTCGCGGCACTCCACCATCCACAGCAGCATCAACTTGTTTCGTTTCAGCGAGAGTGTAAGTGTATGCTCATCTCACCATTCTCTGGGCATCCATCATGTAATGCAATGCGCCGCCATGCCATGCCATGCCTGCCATACCAACAACGGACGGACTAGCGCGAGAATAGATGGGACCTGCACATACTTGAAGTACGATGAAATGCTCTCTCCTTCTCCTCTCCTGCTTGCTCTCTCTTCCCCTCCCGAGTCGTGCTGCCTCGTGGCTCGTGTCGTCCACCACCACTAACACTTCCAGCGCTTCGCTTCCTGTGTTCATTTCAGACCTCAATTTCCCTGCATCACTAACGTGCCTACTATAACCCCAGTCTACCACACAAGTCCCGGCAGCGATGGGTCTAGCGTCAAGCCGTCGCCCCGTTTAGAGAGCCTTAGCCCTTTCTGAGCGCCATGAGCAGCAACCCTGAATTGACCTCTGGTCATCTCTCTCAGATCGCCAAGCATAATGTTATTTTATTTTGTCCATGAATCTTCTCCGACAGCTCCACCTCGAATCAATCCTCCGGTGGCATTCCTCGATGCAATATATCTATTACATACATCCGCATGTTTCTGACATCCAGCAAAAGAAATCAGCTCGTTTCAAGTCCTTCCAGCCTGAGCCTCGCTTCAGCTAGTCCGCTGCACAACTGGTACGCCTCGCCGTT
Source organism: Mollisia scopiformis (assembly GCF_001500285.1). Lineage (NCBI taxonomy): Eukaryota > Fungi > Ascomycota > Leotiomycetes > Helotiales > Mollisiaceae > Mollisia > Mollisia scopiformis. The sequence continues at coordinate 1,865,386 of NW_017263581.1, forward strand.
TACCGCGGGGTCTGCATTTTTTTCATGTCTGGCCTTTCCTCGAGGATCATGTCATGCTGCAGCCTGTGAGGTGCAAGGGCAGTCATACTGGTGGCGGTCAACGGCGACACGGCAGAGCTCCCTCGACGAATCGATGACTGCCGACCCTCTGCAGGCGAAAGCTGAGGGAGCGTATCAGCGTTCGCGAAACAATGAGGTTGTATGCAGATGATCGTCAGGCCATATGGGTGTTCTGATAAGGCCACCAACTCTTATTGGAGACTATCATCAGACTCTCACCGAGGCAATATGACAACGGCTTTTTCATGACTCGGAAAGTTTCTCCTTCTTACGTTCTGTCGGATTCGGTACGAATTTTGCGAGTCTGGATCTACGTAATTGTTTGGTCCTTTGAAATTCCAGAAAGGCAAAGCTTTGAGCATAACCTCGGCCTCTGGAGCTATTCGGGAACGGCGAGAGAAAGCTTTTTGTTGCCTTCCTTTGTATTACATTGCGGGGTTGTGATTTAGTGACTGCAAAGCTGCAGAATCCTACATAGCTCGGAATGTAGTTATTTGCTTTTAGCTTTTGTTTGCAGTCTCGGACTCCTCAATGGCTATCAGTTGTGTGCTGCAAATTGTATGAGTTCTGTAGGCCTGATGGATAATTACGAGATTCTGTGATTTTGTGATCCTCCGTTCTGCAACGATCCCATTTGCTTATCATGTGAAATGCTCGAACAGTAGCTACGAGTGAAGTTGGTGCTCATTAATTGCCAGTATGATTGAAGCAGGCATACATGGCAACAAGCACAGCTTAGAAATTGTATGAAAGGGCATTCTTGCTTCTAATGCACTCAGTAGAAAAGAATCCCAGTCTTATCATACTTGATGTTGAAGACTGAGCACCACAATTTGTCTGGTTCTTGGAAGCATCGTCTGAGCTTCACCAAAGCCAAATTGTCAAAGGCGTTTGTTAGCTTTTGATCTAATCGTGTCTTTAGTTTGAGGATAGTAGCTTGGCCTGTCCGTGCTGTCACTCAAAGATATGTCAGGGCTTTGTCGAAGTCGAGACTGTATCATCAGTGCAGACACCAACCCTCATGCAAATGCTAATCTAAAGATGATTGTTTCGATTTCAATGTGAGAAGCTTCTGTAAATCTAGTAACATTCTCTCACCGCTGTGACGCGGGAGATCACTGCACAGTAATTATGGTTCTGCTAAGGTGAACAGACAAGTGTGTCTGTTTCATGATAAGAGCCGTGTTGACTTTACAGATTAATGTTGAAAAAAGCTAATTTTTAGCTTAAAAAGATCTGTATTCTGATGAAGTGTTTAGATCTTATCATTGGTCACCAGAAGATTAATTGCTGCTTGGAAGCTCAAGTGGAGACCCCTCCGACGTACTTATCTCTGATTTGCATCTTTTAAAGAAGGTCAATTTTTGCCTGTACTCGCTTCCTAGTCATCTTGCAGGTGCTGTCAGCTAGGGTTAATCTGCTCTAGCCTCGCGCTTTGCTACTCGACAGTCGTATTCACCAGCTTCAGTGGCCCCTTTAACACGCTGGTCTATTATTGGTTGAATAGCGGCTACACAAATGTAGTCGCTTGCTTCACTTACCCCCCTTTAACACGCTATTCGATCCTCGGTTGAATAGCGGCTGTACAAACATATTCACCAGCATCATTCTCCCCCCTTTATCACGCTAATGCGTTCCCTGTTGAAAAGCTTGGCTATACAAACGTATTCACCAGCTTCGATTTCCCCTTTTTTATCACGCTAATTCGTTCCCCGTTGAAGAGCTTGGCTATACAACCGTATTCACCCGCTTCAACCCCCTTTTTATCACGCTAATCCACTCCTGAATGAACAGCATCCATCGTCTATAAAAGAACGCTTCTTGTCTCCTCTGTCTCTCCATCCGCCAACAACTACCTTACTCTTTCAACAACAGCTTTTGGAATACAACTTTCTTCGGTCTTTCATATCTTAAATGACCTTCTACATGCAGTCTCTACGCAGGCTTTGAGAAGACCTTTTGCATCTTGCAAAACCTCTCGCCATCACCGACTAGCAAATAGCTCTATCATTTCGACTTCCAGAACACCACTTCATATCCTTTAGCAACTTCCAGCTACACTTACAGTTTGGCAGCAATACTTCCTACCTCTCTCGAAATCGATAGCAACTTCAGGTAGGTACGTTGGTCGCTCTTTCTTTCTTCAAGTCGAATTCAGCATCACAACCTCCTTCCCAAAACAATAGCGTGCACTAGAGCACAATTCCGCACTGAGTTTCTTCACTTGACACTTCGACATCTCCTCCTCATTCTTGTTTGCTCTTCTCATCGAGAACTTCTGGTCATCACCAACAATCCACATCCATACTTATTCTCATCTTCGACTGTCACTATCGCTTGCTTCTGGCTAAGGTCCACACCTCGCTTGAACCTCAAAACTTTCCTATCCCTTCATACCTCTTCCACCTACAACATTCTTAACTCTCAACTCTTCTTCGCCTTTTCAACCTTCTTCCAACACGCGTTCTCACCCAACTCATTCTCCAACTCCGCGGGTTCTACTTCAATACGCTTGTCTTTTTCTGGGAAACAACCAACTTACCTCATTCATAGACCAGTCTATCACGTTCATCCTTTCGGTCGACGATATCGATTCGGCGAGACCTCATACAATATTCAGCGACAACTGTCTTCTGACAGGTGTCACGCCAAAAACAGCTACTCGACTCTAGAGGTATGTTGTCAAATCTTCCATACTTTCCTTCTCTTCAACCTTCCTATCGAGCACCTTTGGCACAAATTCCGTCTTGGCTTTCGCCCGATCTTTTTTTCCTACACTACCCACTCTTTCTTTCTGTTCAACCTTCCCATCGAGCACCTTCCCCACAAAATCTGCCCCGGCTTTCGCCCGATCTTTGTTTTCACGCTACCGACTCTTTCACTTTCTCAACCTCGACTTGGGATCTTTTGCCTGTACCGCTGCCACGCTAGGATACATCTGGCGCCAGCGCTGCCGCCTACGCTAAAGCTCAATCTCGCCCCCTTTTCCTTCACTCCCAAGATTACCCTACAAGCCTAACCTCCCTGGGCTCTCATCCTTTGATTTTCTCTTTTCACCGCGTCGTCATTATCTTTGCTCAATGCATACTTATTCTTTGATCTTTTGGTACAAAGCTCATATTCTCCACAGCATTATTCAGAATGGCTTCCAAAAACCGCACAAAGAACGCCTGGAATGCATTTGCTCTTTCAAATGATTCTGCCGAGAATGTAGCGGATGCTGTGCGAAACCACTGGGCAGCCAAGTCTGCAGGGCCAGCTGTCAAGACATTCGACACAGAATTCCCAGCATTGCCTGGCACTGTCACCAACGAACCTGCCGAGAAGATTGGTAATTGGATCAGCCCAGCTGATCTCAATGATGCTCTTGGCTGGGGCGAGCACCCCATCTCGGCGGAGTCTGGACAGAATAACGCCACTAATCACTCCGAGAGTGCGAGCGAGGACTCTTGGGATGCGACTGATAGCTCTTCGAATGCGACCACTGAACAGGTTGCAAAGAGGCTCGTAGCTTCATGGCCAGATGATACCTCGTTAGATACCCCAGATTCGTCGTCGCCAGTTCCAGAGTGGGTCGATCCAACCCCCCCAAAGACCGCGGCTCAGTTGCAAAAAGAGCAAGTTGATGCTGCATGCTTTGGCTGGCCTTGGACAGGAGTCCCAGATAAGTTGGTCACTCTGGTAAGTTCATTGTGTATCTTACTATGCCACAATACTAACGTAATCTCAGGCACCTTATCACATGAACGGACACCCAGCAATGGGCCCCTTGAAGTTACCCAAAGTGGATCAGAAGTCGTTATTATTCACTTGTCTTTTGAAAGATTACGATATGGGCTTTGAATTGCTGAAGCATGTCTTCCTTCATCATAGCTCAGCTTGGCAACTAGCTGCGACATGTCAAGAGGCATGGGATGCTGTTTGTGAGAAAGTGGTTCGTGGAGAATACATACTTCCTAATCGTACTTGTAAGACTACTGACATCCATCTAGGACATTTGGGACCTGACAAATGGACACTTCAACAACTGTGATAAGGAGGTGAGCAAGGAAAATACTAACCCTCTCCAGGCTGGTTCAGTGTCCGCACACTTGGTTATCACACCTATGCGAAGACCGGAAGGACCAGCTAGCTATGTTGAGCAAGTCCGAAATCTTCGCCTACTGAGTAAGATCTCCCATTACACATGTATATCCACAGCTGACCGATCCAGAATTGTCGGTCCTCAATTTTGGTCACTCATTGAGGAATATCTACTTCCATCGAGTCCCATTCATCAGCATCAATAATCTTTCTCTCTTGATCCCTCAGATGGCAAAGTTGGAAATTCTTGGTATCTACAACTGTCGATTGATGCACCTTGCAACAGGTCTGAAGCTTCTTGAACTTTTGAAGGTCGACCGGCTCAAGGGAAAGGAGAACTCTGTTGCCCTGGACTGGTATCCCAATTATCATCTCGGTCCCGAGACAGGAGCCGTTGGCACTTATGGGGTCTGCTGGGATAATCTCAACCTTGATACTTGCGTAGGTATTTGGTCAATTGTCAAGCGCCTTGTCACCAATGCCCGTGAGCAAGGTATCGACCTTGAGAGCCCGCATACGATGTTCCGCAAATGGCTCGAGAAGACTCCATGCTGGAAAGTTGGGGCAACTCTGAACTCCTTCTTTTATCCTGGTGCCAGCCATCTGGAGATCGCTGCGATGGTCCAGTATCGATTTTCTCATGGAAATCCCAAGTGGTTTGCTAGCAGTATGAAGTACAAATGGGACTTGGCCGAGTAAGTGTGCTTGTCCTACAGCCTTTTCGCAAAGACTAATTCCTCGCAGGCTGTCTCGCGACTTTTGGTGCCGTACGTGTAAATCAGTCCAGATGGGCATCTTCTTTCCCGGGTGGCGTGGGGTCGAATTGTCGAGCGACAGACAGCAACAACGATCGCTCCCTGCATGTTACGGCTGTCGACTAACATTCCTGCTTCGCCGAGATACCGATCATTACAAAGTCGAGAAGCGCAGAATTATCAAGACTTGGCTCATGATTGATGATAAGACCTGGAATACTGACAACCTTCGCAAATCCATTGAGGATTATGAACTACTCGGCATTGAGGAATTAGCTGCCAATCTTGACGAGAAGCGAAAGAAACACATGACCCTCAGCCCAAAGAATCCGGATCCTTATGATAGGGAGACTCAGGAGCGCCAGGTCCCTTACACCGACCACGAATGCAGTGGCAAGCAAGGTGGTCGTTGGAGATCTCCAGACGTCAACGAATGGAAGAATGAGGAATTTGCATACATCAACAACCCGAAGGAATGGAGCATGTGTTTCAGCAGATTCCATGAGAAGTACGAAGGCCATGGCACATTTTGGTGAGGCGGTCGTTGTTTGTCCTGATCTTATAGATTGGTTGACTCCTTCAAACCGTTTCTCGATCTTCTCACGTCCTCACCGTCGACTAGTTCGAATGTCTTGCCTCGACCGACCCTTCCCTACTACCACAAAGTTTGTTCTGGGCTTATTATCTGCATTTATTTGGCATCAAGCTCACCCTCCCCTCTCTATCATCCGCCAGCAAAAAATTCCCAACTCTTTATTCACGTCCTTCAAAAGCATGAGCATTCAACTTTCACGTTAACGTCATCAAACATACATATCACTCAGCTTCTCTTTTTTTTCATACTTCTCTGCATGGTCATACAAAAAGCATGGTTCTACAGTGGATCTATCAACTCCGGAAAATTCTTCAGATAGCTGAGAGATACACTTAATTTATTGCGTTTGCTTCCTTTATCCTGACTTTGTGATGTGTGAAAATACGTGACTTATGATGTGAAATATTGTTTGCTAGACGTGAGCTGGGATGTGATTCTCCGAGATGGGAGTTTGAAATAACAGATGGATTGGGGCATAAGATGATGTTATTTCGGAATTTTTAAGATGATGTAAGTGGGGAGGGCGGTCTCTTCGAGATAGAAGGGACTTTATATCGTTCTTGCACTACTTTTTGAACATGGTGGATATTGAAGTTCCGAGATCCCGAACCTTGAATGTGAAGTGGAGTTTGGCGAAGTAAAGCGAGCGGTTATGAAGTACCTAGTAAGAAAGAGATAATGTGGTGTGATGAGGTTGGTGAAACGTGACTATGTTGGATCCCCTTTTCTAAGCGCGGTACTACCCGTTCCGTGCCTGAACCGGGAGGGCTAATTTTCTGGAAACAGGCATTGAGAATACGAGGACGAGAAGAATTTGGTATGAGTGTTTTTATTTTTTTGTTTGATAGATACTATAGACAAGATTAAAGTAAGAAGAAAAAAAGAAGAAGAAGAAACCCTAAACCTGAACCCGGAAACAGGTAGGAAAATTATGATGTGATAATGTCTGTCTGTCTGTCTGTATATACCAAACTTCTCTGCTCGATCGAGGACGAGTAGTGGCTCCTGTTCCCATATCATCTTACACTGAGACTCGTTCATCTCCCCCATCGTCCGTCGCTTTCGCCAGCTCGTAACGGTAGTTGGCGATCCAGGGTGTTGAAGGCTAGTGTCCGGGGTGTGTAGGGCACCTTTTGCGATTGTCGGGGGACGGGCTTCATTTCCCATTCTTTGTCTGAGCGGCCGTCTGAGGAGACGGGCGAGGATTTCATTTGCATGTCGTCTACGTCGATCTTGGAGGCGGCGCGTTCGGCGGCGCTGGGGATCAGGGAGTATACTCCTAGCGCGAAGTTGAGGAGGAAGATGACCCTGGGAGTTTGTTAATTTCTGTGATTCTTGAAATGAAGAGGAAGAGGATGAGGGAGGAATAAACGTACATCATGAGGACGGTAGTGGCAAATGTTCCTTTTGCCATTACGCAGAAGTGGTGATCGCCAGTGGCATCGGCGTATGTGCAGCTCTTAGAGATGTACCAGGCGATGTTGGAGGGGTGCTCGGGGTCTGAGTGATCGGGTCCCATTTGGCCGTACATGCTTACTACCCATAAGACGGTGATGATGCCGTTTGTGATGGTGCCTAGGATGGGATACCAGCAGTGGAGGGTGAACATGACGACTTTGACGAGGAGGATGAACATGGACAGGACGGAAATTGCTACGTTGAATGAGGTCAAACTGAGAACTGGTTAGTACGGTTTCTTAGACATATCATAAGATAGGAGAACGTACGTTTGTGACCATACGAACGGGATCGTAGGTATAGGCCTGTGGTTCGCATACGCGTATAATATCTCCGTCGGGCTCGAATTGAATCCATTATTGGCACCGACTGTCCAGAGTCTGGTGCGGAAAAGATCCGGGTCCGCGATGCCAAATAATGCTAATCCGGCCACGGTTCCTCCAAGCTCGAGTATCATCAAGATAATCAGAACATTGGGGAACCTCCACTTCCTCCTGAAATGCGGGATGGTGAACATTGTGCGGGCGGATGTGCTCGGTCAACCGAGCTCGTCGTGATGGGTGGTGAGAAGTGGACTGGGTGGTTGGGAGCAGCAGTGATGAATGGAAGCTCGGTGGTGGTGCTGTCGGCTTCTCGACGTGGTCGTCGTCGGTCGTGGTATTGAAGCTTCACATTGAAGAGTGAAGAGGCTTCTTTGGAGGCCGGCAGTGGCTAGTATTATGGAGTGGGAGGTGCGAGTGCGAGCGTGTGTGTGGTGGTGGTGGTGCAGCATCTTGTCCTGGTCCTGTCAGCGCGCAATGCGGGATGTGAAGTCTCTCACCAATGGAGAAGTGTGATAGCCATGCAGCGCTTACATGCAGGTCGATTGGGAGATGTGACGGCCAATGAGGGGCTCAGATAGCCCTGGTTCGCTGCGGGCTAAGCTGGATACAGTAAGGACATCGTTAAGCGAGGGCCAGCAACTGAGGTTCTTTTGGCCCCTCGATTCGCCCTCTAGAAAATCATACCAGACCAGTCTGAGAACTGCTGATATTGAAGCTTTGCTCGGCGCCTGCTCATTCATCAACTGTCGTTAAGGCACCGTTCCAGATATTGGGAACCCCGAATTCGATTCTCTCCCTTTCTATGGGCGGTTGGAAGTCGCCAACATGGGTTCCGACGTTTTATCAATCGTTCGCTCTGCAATCAGCCTGATTGAGTACTCCTCAAAAATTGCAGGTTGTACCGGACAATAAGGTTGTCGGCAGGTGCTCGGGGAACGGGTATCGATTTCGCTTTTGAGAGGGTGCCGATGTCTGACCTGCGTCAAGGAGGGTGAGATTCTGGATTTTGAATCGTCACTCTCATCCATCAGGCTAGTGCTGAATTATTTTCATTCTCTTGCTGCGAAGATCATTATCGAGTATTTGGCGATTGGAAGTGGCGACCAATTCCACGTCGGATTATTTTTAAGCTGATTTTGTCGAGAGGAATGTTGCAACTGGATAGAAGCAAGTAGCGATGTTCGAATAGCAGTTGAATATTATCCTTGATCAAAACCACCTACGCGATGCGGATGTTCTGTTATTCCCATGAGCATTGGTCACCAAGCTTGAGCGGCAGCTTCTCGTATAGAACCCGCTCTTTCAATCCCCTACACCCCTCCTCATTCTTTGCAAAGGATGAAACATCCAGGACCCCCGTCCTCCCAGCTGGTCGGGTCTGTTGGCATATCAGCTCAGCGTGATTATCAAGTCGTATGGTCTCGCTTGCGTCACCAGCACCGCCCACTCAGCCTCAACCGGAAGGCAATCCTTCAGTAATGCAAAAGCACCACCTATGGTACTTGTATGGGAAGCTGAAAGACACTTTGGAATCAACTCCTGCAGATCTGGCTCGTGACTGTGAAGGGTCGATTGTAAAAGCATCGACTCGAGTTGTATGGCTATATTGCCGAGGGCAGGAGCTTCGTACCTGTCATAGCACGTAGATCCAATCTTCGTGGGATCGAAGGAATTCGGGGAATGAGTGTTTCAGTGAAGTTCATGGGCTCAAATTTCGAGATGGTTAGTGAGGTGATGAACTGTAGTTTCCTGCGAAGTAATTAATCCTTGATCACGTGGTATTGTGTCTGCGGAAAATTTCTTTGCACACTTTCACTCCCTATATGCTGTAGTCCTTGGGAATAGCACATTCAGCGTAAGAGAAAGATCGATGATAATATAGCCATGTCGCGATGCAAAGTAAGGAGTTCATGGGTTCTGTATCCAGTACAGTAACTCTTTAGACACACGGTAAAAATTAATATATAAGGACTCAGTCCACTGGTATATGGTAATCAGAAGATTATATTATGTTAGCTGCCACCACAGAAATATTCTCACCCCTGATTTTATTAAAAAACATCTGATGCTGGCTATGGTGAGGCTATCTGGACAGTGAAATCCAAATGGGCCAATTGTCGTCCAGGCCAGCAGCTGTGAGGACATCGAAAAGAAAGCGTGCACTGTGAGATCATTAATTCAAGCGTATATTGAATAAGATCTCTAAGCATTGAATCTTTGGCAAACAATGCCTGAAGTGAGAGAAGGAACACCACATTTTCAGGGGCAATTCGCTAGGATTAAAGTTCGACCGAGCCGGTTGAGAGCTGGGCAATGGTTTAGGGAAGCCGCGCGTCTTCCTTGAGCACTTAAGTAAATATAGCCAGAAGTTAGGGCCTTAGTAAAGAAAGTTAGACATCCAAGCTCACTAGCTTCGAGAAATCAAATGCTTGGTGAAAGACGCGGATCAAATGCACCGCAACTGAAAAGTAATACTCTGAATTGACAGCCACTGTTTCGGATGTACTGTTATTTTTTGTTTCTTTTGCAGCTCCTTCTCCTTAACTTTAAGAGGAATGGCTTTCTAATCAGCCTTCTGAGCGGTGAAGGCAATAAGGAAGAAAATATACCGACATTCAAACGGAAGTCGGCAAGATTACTGATTAGACAAAATGAAAGATCGGGACCGCTGAGATGTCCCAAGACATTCTCGAAAGGATCATGTCGAACATCGCAAGTTGAATGCTGGAACGCCTGCATCTTTGTACTACCCACAACCGTCATTAACAGCCCATTCCAACGCCCCCGGTACTGAACACAAACCCAGGGGAGATATTTTTGTTTTTATTTGAAGCAAACAGTAGGATTACTGATCATGATATATTCAACGTACTGTACAGTGGCTGGTGTACGCCGGCGGACATGTGTCATGTTTTCTGAGGTGGACGGCAAAGAATGAAGTGCATGAGAAAGATTCCAGGAATGCGTGGCTTGAGATTTGGTGAGAAATACAGAGATCTGGATCAAGTGAGGGCTATCCGAGACCATGCTGCATATCTGGACCTGGAGGCTGAAAATGATGGTGTCTTGAGGAGCGTTCGTTCCGTGGGGTACGGTGAGAGGATTGAAGGTTTGCTGTTGCTCAAGTACCTAGGTAGCTTTCCGATACTCGAGTCCACTACGATACGAAGTAACCTTACTCGGGATATTCATTGGTGCTCACATCTCTTCTCCTCTTTTTTTGGCTGCTCTGCCAATCAAAAGGCTTTCTCCTCACACTTCCATCTCGACGGAGCTGTTCACCAACCCTATTTCCCCATCCTGAATCGCATCCCAATGTTGATCCATGCAATTGCAATTGACTTTGACGTCTTAATCCATCGACATCTGGTCAATGAACCATTGGAACACGTCCCGGCATCCTCTTCGCGGTAATTTCACCCCTGTCCGCAACCTCGTCCTACTCCAGATTGCGTCTCGCATCTCCCAATCCCAGATCAGGTATTCGATCCTCTGGCGGAGCACCCTCCGCTGCTGTCGTCTGCCATAGGTGCGCGGCTTTGACGCACGCATCTCTCCGGTTTCTGCTTCTTCTTCTAGGTGGACGCGGTCTTGTTCCCTGGCACGATCATTGCGATCGAGACCTGCGGCGTCATCGCGAATCTTGCATAACGAAGGCGCTGAGACCAACCTAGATCTCCTCCTTCATGACTTCTGAACCCAAATCAATCTTCACCTCTAAGAAAGATTTCGAGAAGGACTTTGGCAGTCTTCCAGAGCGTATATCGCCCCAAAATAATATCGCGCCGACAAAGGTACCTCCCTCCACCGCTGCAATCGACGACAGCGTCGCCCGAGAGTCAGGTTTACAAGTGAATGTTATTGAAGCTTCGACAAACAGCTTTGGGGTAGCGACAGCCAGGAGTCGGGGGAATAGCCTTACGTCAAGCCAACCTTCCCTCTTCGATGCCTTGCAACAAGTACACGCCTCGAACTCGAATCCCGTCGCCGAACAACCATTTCGAAAACCAGATCTCCCTTCTAGTCTGCCGCCTCCCGCCCTCTCGACCTCGACGAATGCATCGAAACATTCGCGAGAGGAGCACGGTAATAGACCGGCCTCAACTGAAAGACCTTCGAAACGAACGCGCCCAAAGCTAAGACCGCGACATACTTTAGATGCGGAAAAATTTCAAGCTGCAGTTGCATTTCCTAAGAAGCAAGCAGGATCGCCTCCGTCGCCTTTGTTCTTTTCCCATATCGCCCGCCAAAGACCTATACTGCCACCAAGCTTCTCCAGCGCCGACGCTGCGAGCATGATGAATAAAGCGCGGGATGAGCCCGGAGGGATCACAACGTTGAAATTGGCGCGGGGCAGTATCAGCAATGCCAGTCCTCCGCGAAGTACAAGCACACCTGGAAGCTGGTCAGAACGAAGCAGTGTGCCGAGGAGCCCAGACACGAGAAGCAAGTCATCATCCGGGATTCAAATGCTAAGCAGTGTCGGGATTATTGAATTACTGGACCAGGATGAGCGGCCTACGTTTATTATAGACATTGCGAATTCCGCCAACTTCACACCCGGAGGACCATTGCAGATTGTATTTGCAAATTCTGCTCTCTGCGCCTATGAGTCGATATTGGAGATGGTTACAGGAAAAGCGGACTTAGACAGCCCTGTTATTGCCGTAACCAATGACTTTCCGGAATTCAAGGCATGGGCATTGAGCTTCGTAAAGAACGGAGAATCATTGGATATTTGCTTGCCATCCTTTATCTACGGAGGCGTTACTTGGACATGCAGCACACTGAGAAAGAGATTACGTCTCATAAGCGGAAGCAGTAGCAGTATTGTAAATACAGCAACATCTGCAAGCTCGAATGGAGCCCTCAGTACGTCCTCAATGCTGAGCGAGAGGCATGCGAAAGCCGCTTCGAATCGCCTACCTCGATCTCCTTTGGCAGAGTCAAGCGAGCCTGCCGATTATTTCGGAGACGCGGCTCCTTCCTTATTGTCGACAGCAAGCACATCTCCTATACAAACTGTAGCCAGTCCATTGGCGCCTCTGATTGAAGAAGATGGAGAAATTCCGAAGCAAGCAATGATAGCTACTCAGAGCGAGGCAATCACAAGTGAGATGTTACAGGCGAGATATCCGGATTCTCCTTCATTTGATTGGACGAGACTCCCAATGTCTGCAGCGCTTCCTCGACATATCCAGTTTGCCAGGAGTATAGATTGGGCTGCTACTCCATTGGGTCCTATAGAGAATTGGACATTCGACTTGAGAGCGATGTGTAATCTGATCATGGGATCGCCTCACCCTGCGGCAATGTACTGGGGCGACGAATATATTGCTATCTACAATGAAGCATATATCCTGCTAGCCGGACAGAAGCATCCGCAGCTTATGGTAAGAGAGACATCGTTAAATGGTGTGTATTCGGGAAGACTAAACGTAAAACTTAGGGGCAAAGCTACAAGACAGCATGGGCTGAAATTTGGACCGAGATTGAAGGCGTTTTTTCTAATGCTAAAGAATCCGGACAATCGACCATGAAAGACGATGACTGCTTGTTCATCCGCCGGAATGGATTTCTGGAAGAATCGTATTTTTCTTGGTCCATTATTCCTTTGGTTGGCGAAGATGGCTCAGTTGTTGGCCTTTACAACCCCGCATTTGAGAAAACCAGACGCAAGATTGCCGAGAGGCGCATGCTTACATTGCGAGAAGTTGGAGAGAAGACAGCCGCGGCACGAGACGTCAAAGGATTCTGGGGTCAAGTAATCAAAGGCCTTGAATACAACGGTAAACCACCTGCCTGCCCTGCAAATTAAGTACTTATCATTTGCCAGAGTACGACGTGCCCTTCGTCTTCCTCTATTCCGTCAGCGAGGAATCCGATAGTGACATGAGCTCAATGCATTCTGGATCCTTGGCTCAAGCTCCACAGTGTGTTCTTGAAGGCACTTTAGGCGTTCCTGATGGCCACAGAGCAGCGGTTGGTCCGCTAGACCTAAAGACCTCGGACGAAGCATTTGCTCCAATGCTGCGTGAGTCCATGAAGATGGATAAACCGATCCTTCTCAAGACTGAGGACGGCACACTGTCTACCGACCTCATCGATGGCCTCGATTGGAGAGGCTTTGGAGATCCTTGCCGTGCTGCCGTTGTTTGTCCAATACATCCAACTACAGGAGAGACGATACTTGGGTTCCTCGTTATGGGAGTCAATCCAAGGCGGCCATACGATGATGATTACAGCCTGTTCATCCAACTACTGAGTCGTCAACTTGCCACGTCGATGGCATCAGTGGTCCTGTTTGAGGAAGAAATCAGGAGAGGTCAGCGTGCAGCTCGTCTCGCCGCTTTGGATCGACAAGAATTGTCGAAACAGCTTGACTTGCGGACACAGGAAGCTGTAGAAAGCGAGACCAAATTTACCAGGATGGCTGAATTTGCTCCTGTCGGTATGTTCATTGCAAATTCTTCAGGGCAAATTACATACAGCAATGATACATGGTGGGAAATTTCACGGCATCCTCGCGGCGAAAACAGCGCCAATACCTGGATGGATAGTATCCAAGATGAAGACCGGGCAGGCGTCGAAGAAATTTGGAAGGAGATCGTCAACAAGAAGACCGCTGTCACCCATGAATTTCGATTTAAGACTCCTTGGCAGGACCGTAATGGCAGTAGAGGAGATACTTGGGTTCTGATGAGCGCCTACCCCGAAAGAGACGAAGATGGCAACCTCAAAAGCGTGTTCGGCAGTATTACAAACATCAGCCAACAAAAATGGGCAGAGGACTTCCAGAAACGTCGAATGGAGGAGGCTATTGAGCTGAAGCGTCAGCAAGAGAACTTCATCGACATGACTTCGTAAGAATCACTCACCTTGTGGATATCACATGGATACTAATTAGAGTCTAGACATGAGATGAGAAATCCACTTTCAGCTATCCTGCAATGCAGTGATGAGATTTCAACATCTTTGACCGAATTCAAGTCCGTTGATGATGACTCGAGGACAAATGAGAAGTTGTTGGATGTATTAGAAAGCAATATAGATGCTGCCCAAACAATTGCTCTTTGTGCCCAACACCAGGTAAGCATTCGCGTTCTTGTCGGCATCCAATATTCTGACTGTCTGTGCAGAAAAGAATTGTCGATGATATCTTGACTCTTTCGAAACTCGATTCTGCACTCCTGATGGTGACACCTGTCGCTGTGCAACCGGTAGGGTTCCTGCTGGGAAGATGTTGTGACATACTAATTGAATTTAGGTTGCTGTGGTTCAACGAGCTCTCAAGATGTTCGAAGGCGAATTGGACACTAATGACATCGCCATGGAGTTCAAGATGGAAAAGTCATATTTTGACCTCGAAATCGATTGGGTGAAACTGGACCCTTCACGTTTGCTGCAGGTCCTAATCAACCTTACTACGAATGCGATCAAATTTACCCACGGTCAAGAAAAGAGAACAATCATTGTCAGCGTGGGTGCTAGCAAGGAACGCCCCGAAGGTGGCAACCACAACGTGTCGTACTTTCCCAGTCGGTCGAAGCGAAGACATGCCGTCACTGAGGATGCGGATTGGGGAGATGGCGAAGAGATTTATCTTCATTTCGCTGTACAGGATACTGGACGTGGCTTGGACGACAAAGAGAAGACCCTACTTTTCCAAAGATTTAGTCAAGCTTCACCTCGAACACATGTCCAATACGGTGGCTCTGGTCTTGGCCTATTTATTTCCAGGGAACTTACTGAGTTGCAAGGTGGGGAGATAGGAGTATCTTCTGAAAGAGGTGTGGGCAGTACCTTTGCTTTCTACATCAAGTCAAGGAAGGTGGAAGACTTCATCCCAGATACACCAATTGCAAATGCTCTTAATTCTCTTCGTCGCAACTCATCGAATGCAGCAGTCACACTCGAAAGCAGACGAAACTCCTCTGGAAAGGCCATCCAGCGCGCAAACACAACCGGAACTCGTCGTGCATCTCGACAGCTCACCCCTCCAGTTACGACGCCAACTCCGCCTATTCCAACCTCGTCTCTCGACCACAGCACTCTGAAGATTCTCATTGTCGAAGACAACCTTGTAAACCAAAGAGTACTCCACAAACAGCTTAAGAATCTTGGCTTCCAAACCGAGCTCGCGAACCACGGTGGCGAAGCTTTGGACTTTTTGAAGACATCATACTTCTGGTCTGGTCGCGAGAAAGACGGTGTGGATTTAGCCGTTATATTGATGGATCTTGAGATGCCTGTTATGGATGGGTTGACGTGTGCGAGAAAGATCAGGGATTATGAGGCCGATGGAACGATTTGTAGGCATGTACCTATCATTGCTGTCACGGCAAATGCGAGGCTAGAGCAGATCGAGACGGCTATCGCTGCTGGAATGGTAAGTCTTCTGTTGGATTGTGAGAATAAGAGGGAAGTGTTCATATTGAATAGGACGACGTTGTCTCCAAACCATTTCGAATGCCAGAACTCATACCCAAGATCGAAGAGCTAGTTACGAAGAGTAACGCAGCATCAACATCGACAGCATCAAACAACAATACAGCGACCTCCACAGAACCACAACAAGGGGAGGCTTCAGGATCAATTTTGAAGTCGTGAAATTTGTTTCCGATTCTGACTTATGACCCTTATCCGAAAGAAGATTAATTACACTTCTATTACAACGACACTGTACAGACGACAAGAAATACGACCAAAGACGCCATGTTCATACTTTCTTCTTCCGTCTTATAAACCCAACATAGAAGCAAAAATTGTACCTGGCGTTTAGGGTGATTGCATTTACATGGATAAACTGGTGGTTTCGGCATGGCTTGGTTTGATATACCATTTGATAGCGTGCTCTGATCTTTAGCGAGCGAGTTCAGGGGCATACGGAAAAGGGTTTCCGACCTGGCTTTTAGGCCAGATTTTATGAGCGATGAGATTTCATGAGGAGAGGTGAGGTGAGATATAGATCATTGCAGATGATGATAATGAGATGTTGCGGCACTGCGGTGCTTCGAAGACTTGATTTTTTCCCCTCCTTGTTTTGAGTATCACTTTGCAAGGCCTTGTGAAAGATCATGTATCAGTGTTGAGTTTCGATATCCTCAGCCTCGCCCCGTTCGGATCTCCGAATCCTACCCCGCCTTCCCCCTCCCTCATGCCCCACAGGGCTGTGATGTCAGCCTTCCCATAGCTTGTATATACGAATGCCTCAAAATTTTTCCCCACACCAAAACTTTGAACAACATCATCATTCAACCACAATGGCACCACCCCCCTCCCCAGCCTCCAAGCTCCGCGCCATGCTCGCCAACGAAAAAGAAATCATAGTCTGTCCCGGCGTCTACGACGGTTTCACAGCCCGTCTTGCTCTCAACGCCGGCTTCGAAGTTCTCTACATGGTAATTCTGTTTTTTTGTTTATTCATCATCATGAAGAGAAAAAGTCAAAAGCTAAACATGAGAATATGATAGACAGGAGCAGGCACAACGATGAGCAAGCTCGGACACGCGGATCTCGGTATCGCGACGCAGACTGATATGGTATCCCACGCTTCCATGCTCGCGTCTCTTTCTCCTTCTACGCCGTTGATAGCGGATGCTGATACGGGGTACGGGGGTCCCTTGAGTACTCATTCCCTTTCCATGTTCTTTTTCTTCACTCGCTTCCTGTTATATATTCCTTGTTCCGAACAAATCTCATCCCTCACCCAACATTCGAAAATACTAACCACCACCACTACCAGTGGTCGGCCGCACCGTAACGCAGTATATCCGCGCTGGGGTCGCAGCGCTGCATTTTAGAGGACCAAGTTGTCAATAAACGATGCGGACATCTGAAGAATAAGGAATTGGTTGATTTAGATACGTGGATAAGTAGGATTCGCGCTGCGGTGATGGCAAGGGAGGAGAGCGGTGGCGATATTGTGATTATTGCGCGGACGGACGCCTTAGCTGGTCAAGGCTACGAAGAAGCGTCCAAGAGGTTGCGAGCCGCGGTTGAAGTTGGCGCAGATGTAGCTTTCCTTGAAGGAGTGCGGAGCGTCGAAGAAGCGAGGCGGTTTTGTGGGGAGATGAGCGGGGTGCCGTGTTTGTATAATTGTGTGCCGGGGGGTGTAAGTCCGGTTTTGAGCGTGAAGGAGGGGAGGGATTGTGGGTTTAGGGTGGTGATTACGCCGACGTTGGCGTTGGGGGCGGTGTTTGAGAGTGTGAGTGAGGCATATAGGAAGTTATTGGAGGAGGGGGATACGGAGAGGGATGGGGTGCCGGTTAGGCGGCTTTTTGAGAGTTGTGGGTTGGAGGAGAGTGTGGAGTTTGATGTTAGGGCTGGGGGGAAGTTGTATGAGAATGGAGTGTGATAAATGTACGCTATTCCAAAGTCTTGGTATCTAATTTCGCTCTCGGTTAAAGATTTAATAACCTTATTACTGTTTGCTTTGATTTCTATTGGGTGCTTCTAGATATAGAACGGACTCTAAGTTTTTGCCTTCTCAAACTAATTCTTCATCATGCAGTCTGCTCTCGTAATTTCCATTGCATCATCAACTTCATATACCTTACAGAAAAAGTACACTGCAGCACCTTCTTCGCTTCTGGATTTGTATAGCTCCATTCGAAATCTTGGAACAGCATCGGGATCATTTTGGTGTAGACTGCTTGGGCGAGGTATTTTCCAGGACATGATCTAGCTCCAGTGCCGAATGAGACGCTGTATGTTTCTGTTGAAGTTAAGGATGAGAAACAAGCAGCCATAGCATAGGGGAGCATACCAAGGTATTTGAGTTTGTCAGGGCTGTACTCTAGCCATCTCTCAGGTCGCCATTCATCTGCATCTTCCCCATACAGAAATTTGTCTCTGCACAAAACCCAAGGATTGATCCCCACAGTAGTCTGTGTGACAAATCAGCTTAGAGGTCTGGAGAGGAGCAGATCCGGACTTACACCAGCAGGTAACCACTTCCCCTCCAACTCAACACCACCTTCTGGCACAACTCTCACAAGCGGCATACCAACCACAGAATGCATCCGCATACTCTCCATCAAACAAGCATTCAAATACGGCAACTGCTCTTTCATCTCTCTCAACTGCGGAATTTTCCCTATCCTCCCCTCTTTCCTCGCTTTGTCAAGCTCAGCATGTACTTTCTCTTGACATCCAGGATGAGAGACGATGTTGTTGATTAGTGTAGAGACCACAATGGCAGTAGTTTCCACACCGGCTCCGAAGTTCGTCATCACCATATTCATCACCCAGTGGTCTTTCAGGACTCCCTTGTCGGCTTGAAGCTGGAAGAGCTTTCCTGCTATATCGTTGGGAACATGTTGCGATTTTGGGTCAAGGGAGGAGGATTTGCGGGCCTCGAAACGAGCTTCTACATTAAGAATCGGGAACTACTTGATTGTTAGATAATGATTAGACTCGTGAATTTGAACTTACTGCGAATGGATTGTCGGATGTTGTTTTGGCGCCGCGAGTTTCTCGCTCTATGAATGGGAAGAATGTGTTGATCATGTGGATGATGGATGTTGACCCGCTGGATGCGATGTGCAAGACCGCTGTGAGCGCTCGATGAAGGAGGGGGAAGTATCCGATTACATGCACTGAGAGTGGTTAGTGATTTGGTGTAGGACCAAGTGAAAGACTTCTGAGTACAGCCTCTTCACGAGCTCTTCTCCCAACACCTCCACGAGTGACCGAGAACTTACTATATTTCCAAGCAGCATGAATTGCATGAATAGAGCCATCGACCTCATTCTTCTCAACCAAATCCTTAGATTTCGAAAACGAAGTCATAGAATAACAATCTAGAACGTGTCAATAATGCATCAGAGCTGAGCTTGAAGACAATGACTCGCCTGATGCCAACATATTGAAAAACAAATCAAGGTCAACGGGTTGACCTGCTCGTTGCCGCATGATGCTAATATCTTTCTCAAGAACCTCATCAATCTGAGGTTCCAGATCTTTCATCGAAGCCTCGGAATACGCGGGTCCTACAGCCCGTCTTTGAGTGCGGTACTTTTCAACGTTTTGCTCATTGAGAAAATCCAGGTTGTCATCACCGGACCATCCACATGCACTCGTCCCGATGTACCAGTCTCCTTTCCTGAAATTACTACCAGCTCCTACACTTGTTCAGCACCACGGTTGTCAGTATATAATGGGGATATCCTTACCATAAACTGTTCGAAAAGCCTGAGGACTCGAAATCAGAACTTCGTTCGGAGCAATGCGAACAATTGGTCCGTATTTCTTGTGCAGATCAATGTCCACGAGCGGTCTTTGAAAACTTCGTTGTTTTTGGACGATCCATAGTCTTGTGATACTGGCAAGAAATGGGCCAGGGATTTTTCGCAATGGAGTTGCTTCTCGTGTGAGAATGATCCAAAGGAGAGCCAAGAACCCGAGAAACGCAGTTGTTGGTACAGCGGGAGGCGCAGAGCCTGGGAGTAATGTCTCTGCGTATCCTCCCATGATTTGATGCAGAATTAGCTCAATGTGAGTTTCTAAAGCTAATTTTATGGTCCGTCAGGAGTTGTATGCTTCCAGTAACGCGAAAATTGTGGATTGCTCGAGGCTCAAGTCGTAGTAGAGAGCTGACTTCCCCCGGATGTTCCATGGTGGCGGTAAGGCTGTTTTTAGCTATTATCCAAATGAAGTTGGTCTTACGCTCTAAGCGATGGTTCGCTGTTCGCTGCGAGTGTATGTCCTAGGTACTAGATAATTGTAGTGCTGACGGATGATGTAAAACTCTCTTCCACAGCGTATCAGATTCTTGGGTTCTAGAATACGAATTAATGCAAGGGAACTGCTGATGAGTCACGATCACTCGTTTTCAGTACATTTTCATCCTGAACGATATTAGAGGACAGAACCCCACTCCTGGGAATAGTGGAGCAATTCGTCCTTCTGAAGCTGTCTGTGATAAGATGCTGGCGGGTGAACAGGCTGCGAATGAACACACGTACCTTGCATTGCCCTTTTTGAGAATATAACTCTATTGCAGTGCGACTTGATTGAGCCAGCAATTTGGAATCAGGTAGACTTGCTAACTCTGCAAGAGTAAATGTCAGATCTGGAACAAATAGCAATGGAATGAGAAAACGTCAGTGGGTATGGAAAGCATTGAGGATTGAAGAAAGTAAGCAGAGGTGGGAAGGCCATTCAAGGAAGGAGGTCTAGGATGCTCTTGTCGATGTGGACAATCCCGTGCGGCCCATGGTGATCATATGCGCCTTGCGCAATAGTGGGAGATGATTCTCGCTTTCTTGATTCTTAAACCTGGAGATAAGTATCTAGCCTTGAATAGTGCGAGACGTTGAAACATTTGCAAAGCGATAAATACATACAGATGTCCATTTCGGAAGTGGGAGTAACTTGCCCGCAAGCGATGGCTAGCTTCCGGGTTTGATCGCTACATTTCAGGGGGCTTAAGTGAGAATCTACGGCACTGATCAGTAAGATCTTAGGCTTTCAGCCACTAGTTCTCCAGACTCTGTTATTGATTAATTTTGTGTATCTTTTGCTTTGCTGAAGGAGGATGAAGTCCCATGTATATATAACCTTACGACAAAGCATACTGCGTATTCTACCACATTTCTATTGGAGCCATGCTGACATACGTTTAAGTTGCCAAGTTTCAAGCTCACACTCGAGTCTTGGCCCTTCTTCATCGCCTGGCTTGGATACACAACGAAGAATTCTTCTTCTTCTTCTTCTTCTTCTTCATTGCCAGACCCGTCGTCGGTCCCTTTCTTTACGACCAAGGGAAACAAAATTATCCTCACAATGGCTTTTTGCCTCTCGAGCTCTTCGTTGGTTCCAGTGATGCCATCTCGTTCGTTCATCGAAGCGGCATTGAATACCACCTTTGAAGATAGGTCGCCGTCCGAATTGTAGTCTGGTAGTGGGGAAAGAATCGTATATTCTGCTCGTTGGGTACGCATCTCAATTGAGAGTTTCACAGCTCTCTTGACAACATTGGTAAGCATATTCGTCAAATGATCTTCTTGGTGCGTTGGTGATGGCAATACTTCGCAGAGTACTTCGAAGATGGCGACACAGACTGCTTGAGCTTCTAGGTCTACTGACTTGATGTGCGATGTACTCTTTGACAAGAGAGTTAAGGTCGTTGCTCGCCACAGCTCCACTGCAGCTGTCGGCCCTGTCTTACGTATTAGTAATGTTATTCTGCTCGAATATTAGGGGGAAAAACAATCCCGATTCACCTGCTTCTCTCAATGCTCTCTCAATTTCCTGTAGCTTCCGTCGCATTTCGCGAGCCATACCGAAGAGATACCTTCTGAGAATGAATTCCCACATCATGGTCATGGTCAAAGACATGAGAACATCTCGCCTCTTGACCCTGTCCGCAAGGTAGGTGTTGACATCGGAGCCGTCTAGCATTGTATTGTTCAGTCGAACGACTATCTTTGCATTATCTATATCACTCGTAAGACGACATGCTCGATTGTCGGAATACTCTGAGAAATGAAGAATCCAGTTTTGAACTTCTCGACAAAGGCGTTTACATTCATGATGGAAATAGTCTTTATCATGGAAGACTAAGAAGTCAAGTGTGGTATTCAAGCTGGGTACAGGCTCGGCTTTCATACTCTTCTCTCGATTCTTCGAGTTTGGTGTCTACCGGTTGCTTTTCTTTGGCAGCGTGAGAATTATATCGATGATACGCCCGTCGATACGCGGTAGAGTTGATGATCAAGTCATCAAAGTCAAATACGTCGTTCCCAAGCACGGACTCGGAACTCTCCACATCATGGTCCACAGTCCTCTGAGTGAATGTTCTTGCTCTGGAGGACTTAGAAAGTAGAGTCCGCGCATCATCAGAAACTGTTTGGAAAATAGCCTGATTCTTACTCTCCCTGAGCAGCTGATAAGTCTTTGCCGAAGTGTCCCTGACGTTCAATCGATATCAGCATAGTCCTTTTACTCAACAATCGAAAGTAGCTTCTTTGAATACAGTACTTACGCTTGAAATGTGGAAAGCAAAAGAGTGATTGCAATCGCTTGCCCTCGAATATTCTGCCGTAGCATTCCCACTTCATCATCATTCCAGACTGCGTTGAGCTTCGCTTTGAAACTGCTGCCATTGTGCTTATCAAGGCTCTCCAAATTTAACGATTCCAGACGCTGATTCAGTACGGCAAATGCAGTCGAGCAAGCACCTATCACTTGTTCATATTCTTCGAGAGCGTACATTGCGAAGTCGTCTTTAGAAGCTACTCCTGACAGCTTATCCCGAGTGAAGAGATCTTGGATCTGTAGCAGTGCAATACGCACTGCTGAACATTCTGTCCGAAATGAGGCTATGGTGAGGTCGGCGATTCTGAATTTGCTGACATAGTTTTGAATGGCTTGAACACTCTTGACGGTTTGTGTAACAAGGCTGATTACGCCTGTGGTAATGGACAGAGGATCTACCATGCTGATGGCGGGGATAAGAAAGGTGGTCCCTGCCAACCTTTCGAATTGAATGTCAAACTTCGCAATGAGGCTGCAACTCATGACATTTTATCTCGGCTGGATGAGGCTATGCGACATAGATGCAGCCACTTGAAATCACCAATCACGTGCACAGGTTGTCTTCCACCTGGGCAAATTTGGCTCTTCTCATGTATCTAGGTAGTATATACGTAATTTCATACAGCCGATATACCAACAGCGTGATACTTCACGTATTTAATGTATATGCCTCGCTCGAGGAAGGACAAAAGTGTGCAGTGAAGTGAAGATATTCAAGAGGAGTGGGGAGACTC
The DNA here is from genome assembly GCF_001500285.1 of Mollisia scopiformis. Classification (NCBI taxonomy): domain Eukaryota; kingdom Fungi; phylum Ascomycota; class Leotiomycetes; order Helotiales; family Mollisiaceae; genus Mollisia; species Mollisia scopiformis. The sequence continues at coordinate 1,888,436 of NW_017263581.1, forward strand.
CGGCAGCCCGCCGAGACGATCCGAGGCCAGCCCGTGCTCAACACAACCGTCAACATCCTTCATCAACTCTTGCGCCTCTGCGTTGCATTTCATCTCGTTCGATTGTTTCAAGCACAGATCTCTGACATTCTGCCATCAGATCTACCGGATGGCGCAGCCTCTGTTCGAAGACTGGCACGGACTGCAACATTGCGATGGCGTTCTGTTTCTTGAGCACGCAAATCTGCCTTGCACCTGAGCGACAATGCGTCCCCTTGTCTTGAGACTTCATAGTCTACCTTCAATCTTCCCCTTGCAGCCATACGCATTGCTCAAGCGGCCCCTGCCTTGGCTTCCCGCTGTGGGGAAGCACTTGCAGGCGGGTGATATGGCTGCAGCATTTCAGGAGAAGGCAAGAGGTAATGGTGCACATCACGTCTCATCAGACGAGACGAGACAGAAATGTCCGTGCATCACGACAATCTCGAAGTCACTTCCCAGAACCTTTGGAATTATCATCAAATAAGCTTATGTTCTTTTCACAGATGAAACAAGTGTTCACAATCAAAAGGGTCCATCTTGAATTGGAATAAGCCAGACGGCGCCTAAAGAGGTCGGAATTTGCTCTAAGTCTAGTGGACAGCGTCGAGGACTGAACAAAGAAATGTATCTTCTCCCCTGCGCCATATAATCCCAATTGACTGGATCAAATAGTTGTGCGCCATTGACAAGGTTTCGGAGTCAGCCACCAACTCAAGCTTATCTTTCATATCAATGGCCTGTGGCCACTCTTCGGCCTGACCTCCCGCACCTGGGGGCCATTCTTCACGAACAATCTCTATGTATTGATGCTGTCATCGCGACGGTGGACTCAATCGCCATCATGTCGGCACCAGAAATTCGTCTCCAAACCAGTCAACCTGATGATAAACCCACTATATTTAGTCCTATCTCACCAGTATCACCGCAGGCTTCATCGAAGTCAATTTATACTAGATCGGACACACTTACTCTTTCTGACAAATACTCTCCGATCGAGAAAGGAAGTCCTCAAAGTATACATTCGAAGCCATGGCCTGTACGGCCACAACCTCTCAGCAAGGACATAACAGGCCAACGTTGGTGGGACACCACGGTCGACTTTGTTACTTGTTTAATTCCTTTACCTTTTTTCATGCTTGCAGCTGCTGTAGTGGCTGTCAACGGAAAAGAAGTCAACAACCGTGACTTAGACTTTCTCCAACAGGCAATCAAAGGGGTATGTAAATACACAATATCTAGGATTTTGACTAACTAATTGTAGGCAACAACCTTGTTTCCAATCTGCTTTGCTGCGATTGCTGGCAGAGCAGCCATCAAATATGCGACCTGGAAACTTGAACAAGGGACTACCCTCGGTGCCCTTGAGCAACTGATGGGCAGCCGAACAGTCGCGAGTGCCATTACTACTCAAGTGCAACTTCGATCTTTCAATGCAGTTGGCCTAGGACTTATCTTAGTTTGGGCATTATCACCTCTGGGAGGTCAATCCATTTTACACATTTTATTTACTCCGACTAAAGTCACCTCAACGCCATCCAATATCACATATTTCAACACGAGGCAACAAAGTTATTCCGCTCCCACCGGCAGTTTTGCGAATCAATGGTTTTCTGGATTCTCGATCCTGTTCAGTTCTTCGATACTGGCTCCTCAGGCCGTCTTGCAAAGTAGCATGGACATCTGGGGCAATGTCAAGATTCCGTACTTTTCCAGCATTTCCTCCGATGGGGAGCCGAGAGATAGCGATGGCTGGGTTCAAACTTCGGCCAACAATGGAACCTTGGTCTATTCCTCAATATTCGGTATTCCCATGACTGGAATTGGCTTCGGCAACACAACCCTAATGATGGAGTCGACATACATGCAGCTGACATGTGATAATACAACTACGTTCCCAATACCCAATGCGACTGATGGCACACCTGATTTCAAAGGATTCTTGATCTCCCAGACTGGGCCATTCTTTAGCTATCAGAATGTGTCTGACTCGGTGCCTTTCGCTATTGGATGGCAAGGCCAAGATGTCGCCCAATTGGGTACTAATGATCCCTCAGGATTTGTCTACCCTCAGTTTTGCCCCGACTGTCTGGCGCCTTCTCTGACCAATGCCTCCTTCACCAACGGCACACTCGTCTTTCAAGAGTTTGATGGCGTGGATAATGTGACGTCCGTGTACTGCACTCCATCCCAACAATACATGGAGAACCAAATTTTTTGTACCAAAGATGGGGTTACTCAGCAGTGTCAAGTCACTGCTCAAAGGCTGTCTGTTCTGCCACATTTCCCATCGGAAGTCACCTATCTCAGTTTTAACGAGGTAGCTATGGGACTTACAGCACTTTTCGCGAACTCGACGCCGCAAGGAAAGGCTGTCAATCAGTTACAGAATTGGATTCTGGATCCCACCTCTACAGTATCGCTCATTTCCAACGTCAACTCAGGCTCAAACAATGATGGGCAAACACCTCTTGCCTTCGTTTCACTGCAAGATATTGGAGATCGGCTTGGTCAACTCATAAACGCTTTCATACACGGAAGCATGTGGAATTCTACATCATATATCATTGAGACGCCTCTCTACGATATCCAAGAAATGGTGGCAGGTGGGAGGAATGGCAGCTTTGTACCAGCAACTACTTCTGATATTATTGCCATGATCCAGAATCGAACTTCGGCCTTCACAGTCACAGCCAATCAAGTCAATGCTGCTCAAGTATACCTAGCTTTCTTTCCGTGGTTAATAATATTTCTCCTTTCTAATTTGGTGATGCTGCTAGCGGCGATCACGGGTGTTTATTTTTCAAGGAAGACAATTGTTCCTGATTATTTGGGGTTTGTGTCCAGTTTGGCGAAAGAGTCACCGTTCATCCGAATGCCAGATGCAGGTATAAATATGGACGGGATGGATAAGGCGAAGTTGGTGAAGGATATGAAAGTCAGGCTAGGAGATATAAGTGATTTTGATGGAGGTAGCAATGGACGGGTTGGAAAGTTAGCTTTTGCCCGCATGGAAGAGACCACAAAAGTCCAGAGAGGAAAGCTCTATATATGAGCATTCAGATTCAATTTATATTCGTTAACACTGATTCACGACTTGAAGATTCGTGACTCTCACTTAAGCCTCAGAACTCCTATGTATACCTTTTTACATACTTTCTCTCTCTCTCTCTCTTTCTCCAAAATAAAAACCCCTAGTAAGAGCTCGAACTCTGTGCTTCAGAAGACAGAATTTGCCTTGTTATATCGTCGAGTAATTCTGCGGTTGATCTTGGCATGTGAGGACCCCTATCTTTGACTTCATAAAATTATGCAAATTATGCGAGGTTATGAACACGCAACATCTTCAACTCAGCACTGCACAAAAGGATTAGCTACGATCAGCAACGTTACCACATGCGCTCTGCCTTTCTGTGAAGCTCAAGCACTGCTTAGGCAGCTCATAACCGCAGGTAAAACAGCATGAACGGCGCCGCCAAAGCGCCGCCGTCCCTGGATGCTGGTATAGTCTCCATCCCTCGCCCTATTTCACCAGGTCACAAGCTGATTACTCTCCTCTTGCAGTTGACTATGACCCAATTGACCACCTCAACACGATATTCTCTCATCCCTCCACCCTCTCATCCATAAATCAGACAGCCTCCGCCCTCCAAACCCATCAAAATGACCTTTCGACCACCATCTCCTCTCTGGTGGCCGCGCAGGCCTACAGCGACGATTCCAGCCTTGCACGCATGCAATCCGCAAAAGAAGAACTCGCACAGCTTTTCCGCAAGATCGAAACAGTACGAACACGCGCTATCGAGACCGAACAGACAATCACCTCTATGACAGCAGATATCAAACGGCTGGATGGCACAAAGCGGAACCTCACATTGTCTATGACGGCTTTGAAGCGCCTGCAGATGCTCACGACCGCATATGAACAATTGAGAGGTCTGGCGAAGACGAGGCAGTACAGAGAATGTGCGAGCTTGTTACAGGCTGTCTTGCAGCTTATGCGGCATTTCAATAGCTATCGGAGTATCGACCAAATCGCGACTCTATCTCGGAATGTGGCGGAGCTGCAAAGAGAATTGCTAGAGCAAGTCTGTGAGGATTTCGAGATAGCGTTCGCGAAGGGAGAGGTTTCTAGTAAGAGGGGCATGCTGGGGGAGGCTTGTCTGGTGATGGATGCGTTGGGGGAGAATGCGAGGGCGAGATTGGTGACTTGGTATGTTAATACACAGTTGCGGGAGTACAGGTCGGTGTTCAGAGGGAATGATGAAGCCGGGAGTTTGGATAATATTGGAAGACGGTATAGTTGGTTTAAGCGGATGCTGAAGACCTACGAGGACGAGCATGCGGGTATCTTTCCCATACAGTGGAGAGTCAATGAGGTGTTGGCGAACGCTTTTTGTGAGGGGACAAGAGATGATTTCAAGGGCATCTTGGAAAGAAGCATGAGGCGGCCGGACGGAGGGAAAATCGATGTCAACTTGCTATTGAGTTGCTTACAAGAGACGATGGATTTCGAACACACTTTGGAGAAGAGATTCGCCAGCGAGCCAAGGGCGAGTATAGACACACTCAGCTCGGTGGAAGACAAACCACAGACTTTTGACCGATCGATATCCGAAGCTTTCGAGCCATACCTCAGTCTCTGGGTTGATTCTCAAGATAGACAACTAGCGGCCATGATACCCAAATACCGGAACCAACCTATGATACCAGCGGACGAAGAATTCAACCCCCAAGCTGTGATACCTTCCTCCATCGAGCTCTTCCACTTCTACAAGCTCACTCTAGCACAATGTGCAAAACTATCGACTGGTGAGAAGCTCTTGGATCTTTCCAAGACATTGGCGAAGTATCTGGATGAATATGCTCAACAAGTACTTCTGCATTTCCTGCAGGTCTCCGGTGGACCGCCTCTCAACAACATAATTCTTGTTCTCAATACGGCTGATTATTGGCATACAAATACCCAGCAGCTTGAAGACAATATCAAGAAACGGGTTGACAGCGAGTTTGCGGCCAAGGTTGATTTCTCTTCACAGTCAGATGCTTTCATGGGCGTGGCTAGTGCTGCAGTGCTAGGCCTCGTCCATAAAGTTGAAGTCAATTGCGAATCATCATGGCGAGAAATGAGAAATACCAATTGGAGCAAGATGGAAAGTGTGGGAGATCAGAGCTCTTATGTTGCAGAGCTCTTACGACATGTCAACTCTCAAGCAGAGGAGATTTTGGCTTTAGTAGCGAAGCAGCAATACGCTCGAGCGTTTTGTGATAATCTCGTTGAGCACCTGGCAACTACGTACATCGCAAACATCGTTCAATGTCGGCCGGTATCAGAAGTTGGCGCTGAACAGGTAAAGTTTCCACTCCATCCTTTCATAGACAAGTGACTAATCATATTCAGATGTTACTCGACAAATACGTCCTAACCAAAGGTCTCACAACACTTCTCTCACACTCCCCATCTGCTTCAGCATCTACAACTACCCAAGCTGCCTTTGTCAAGCGTGTAAATTCAAGCATGGCTCGTCTCGATCCACTCCTCAAGACTCTCCAAGTCCGGCCATCTCCCCCGGAAGCTCTCGTTCAAGCTTATCTCATCCATATAGGAGATCGCTCAGATACTAATTTCCGCAAGATCTTGGAGTTGAAAGGCATCAGGAAACAAGACCAACCACATCTCGTCGAATTATTCGGCATTCACAGAGACGGAAAGAGCAATGATCAACTTGTGGCAATGAGTCCGCTACTTACACCACTCATGAATGCAGGCGGGATTGGTAGTGGTGGCTTAGGACTCAATGCTGCGTCGCTAGGAGCTGCTTCAGGTATTCCGAATCTACAGACGAGATTTGATCCTGCTGGATTTGGAGAGAAACTATTCAGCGCAGCCAGAGATGGAGTGGAAAGGATGGGAACTGCTGGTGTTGGCGGTGGCGTTGGTGAGCGAGTAGGTAGCCCTCTGGGAGAAGAAGCCAAAGCCACAGTGGAAGGCAATCTGAAGAGCATTGGAAAGTTCTTCAGAAGAGACATGAGTGGGTTTGGTGGGATAGGAGGCAGGTTCGGCGCAAGGAGGGATGGCAGTATGGATGATACTGTCCGGTGATGAGCGATGGTGTCTAGGTATATTCTGCAATCTAGAAGATATTTCCAAGGCAAGAGCGGCGTAGCTTTGTGTTTAGCTTCCAGGAGTGACGATCATGTTTGTTTTCGACGCCAATTCTGTTTTCGGACTTTACGGTCCTTCCTCGCCGTGCCACCGGCCCGCTTATATCCCTCTCCCCTTATAGTACGAAGCTCGCTTGGAACCACTTAGTACTCTTTCACAATATCAACGTCTTCAACAAACGAACCACCTCCAAAGAAGACATAATCATACACATCAAAAATGGCAACAGCCCTCATAGTCCTCGACGTCCAAACCGGCACCGTCCCCAAAGTCCCCGCCGCCACATCCCCAACCTACCTCCCCACCCTCTCCAACACAATATCCCACGCCCGCACCGCCGGCGTCAAAATAATCTTCATCCGCGTCTGTTTCCGGCCCTCTTACCCCGAGATCTCGACCTCGAACCCCATGTTCGCCAAACTAATCGACTCGAACATGTACCTAGAAGGCACCCCGGAAGTAGAGATCCACCCGGCGCTCGGCTGCGATGTGTCAAAGGGGGACATCATCGTGAATAAGAGGAGGATTAGCGGGTTTGCGGGGAGTGATTTGGAGGTGCTGTTGAGGGGAATGAGGGTGCAGAAGGTGGTTTTGGCGGGGTTGGTGACGAGTGGGACGGTGTTGGGGACGGCGTATGAGGCGAGTGATAGGGATTTTGGGGTTACGGTTCTGAGGGATTTGTGTAAGGATCGTGAGGAGGAGTTGAATGAGATTGTGCTTGAGAAGGTGTTGGCGAAGGTGGCGATCGTGCAGAGTTCTGAGGAGTGGCTTAAGGGGTTGGTTTAAGAAAAGGGGTGGGAGAGAGTTTTTGGGGGGAACTGTTGTGAAGGAACTGAGTTTGCTTTAATTAGGGAGTAAAGAATTTATAGAAACATGTTGTTTCTGCTAAAGTTGAATCCCTTCTTCGTTTATATAATTACTGATCTTAATTTTTATTTCACAATGTCGTCGTAGTTCCCTTTAAGCGAAACAAGTGCAGTAGCTATTTAGAGCAATTAATTTTGAGTGATCGACTCAAACGAAAGAGAACAATTTCCAACATGTGAATCTGTTTGTAACATCGTTTCATTAGCCCGTCTCACTGATGTACCTACAATCTTCACAGACAATGAAATTGGAACTGGCATCTGCAGCAAATTCTTCTCAGTGCATCAACTCAAGATGAAAGGAGAACAATAGAGAAGCTTGCTCACCTCAGCATCATGATTTCCACGTACTCGCTTAATTTCTTCTAAGAAAGGTGATCGAACAGGCACTTCCCAACAACTCTTCACGAATCACACTGCACTTCAATCAACAAAACACACACACACACACACACACACACACACACGCACACACACTTGAAGCAGTCTTCAACTTTCAACTCAACGAGTCCAATTCATACACCAAACTCACAACTACCTAACATTCTCCCTCAACCCACTAGTCCTCAAACTCCTCACCCCTCCATTCCCCCCAAACGGCACCGTCAAAACCTCATCTCCACCCTTCCCCTCCTTCCCAGCACTCTCCAACGCCCGCCTCGCTTCCCCATTCCCCACCCCACTATCCTCACTCCCCCTCCTACTCCCTTCCCTCATCAAAATCAACCCTCTAATCCCGCCCGCCTTCCTCGCCGGCAGTTCACTACTCCCCGCACTACACACATACAGCAGGTATTTCAAATTCGGCAGCGTTTGTCTAATATCCAACACCTTTAATCCTTGGCTTTCCGCCAAACACTCGATATTTTTATTCAGCAGAAAGACAGCGTAGTCGAAACGGAAGCGGACCGTGCCTTTCATGTATAGAGGAAAGGTACGTTGGTTGTCTTGTAGGATGGAGATCAGGTCTTGGATGATGGAGCGGGAGCCGTAGCAAGTGATGGGGTAGGTGAGCGGGACTGAGAGGTAGTACTGCAGCATATCGACTAGACGGGCGACGTAGCCTAGGGCTGCGGCGATGAGGTCTTCGTCTGCGTCTTCGAAGGTTGAGTTTGGGAGAGGGAGACCACAGATTGTGAATAGTAATGGGTGAGATGTCGGTTCGATGGGGAAAATAGCGAGGAGCTCTTCACAGATCCGTCTTCTTTGTCCGTGGATTTCGGACGTTGTAGTAGCTAGTAATGTTCGACATTGAGACAGCTTGTCCTGGGCATTGTTGATGTCTTCCATGACTTTGGCTTGGACCTCGTTTCCCGTCTGGATAGCTTTACTCCTTGCCGCAATCGAAGCTTTCAATTCCGCTCTTCTCCGTATCGAAGCCTTCAACATCTTCTTTTCAGAAGCAACATATTTCGTTGCCAGCTTGACAACCTCTTCTGCCTGCGGACTCTCATCGACTTTCCTTCCCCTCAGTATCCGGTTGATCTGCCCAGCCAATTCCTCTCTCATAGCCAACGCATCTTGAATCGACTCATCCAGGTTACTCAACCGCATCAACGCACTGTAGGAACTTGTCTCCATAACCCCCTTCTCGCCCTCTCTCCTCTTCTTCTGCACCTCCTTCTCCCCACCCCTACCACCGACATCAAAAACATACATCCCATCCACCAACCTTAACACCACAGCATTCGCCCCAAACCCCTCACTCAACCCCTCTAACCCTTTCCCCACCCATCTCAACCCCCTCAACCTCACCTCCTCCTCCAACAACAATCCCCACCTCTCGACCCCATTCCTCTTAACCCAAACCTTCAGCACCACCGTATCGGCCCTCGTAATCCCTCCCCCCGCCCCCTCAAGCTCAAAGTCCCTCCAACACGGATTCGTAACCCTCTCTACCACCTCACTAACATACACCACCTGCTCCCCGACGTGCAGACTAAAAAACGCATCCACCATCCGCTCCTCAATCACATTCTCCAGCCTCCGCTGCCTCACGCCCGGCGTCAGATTCGTGCTGCGTCTGCGCAGCCCGCCGGGTCTCGACGACGACAAGAGGTCGGAGGACGAGTGCGCGTGGTGCAGGCCATGGTGCTCGAGGGATTTCGGGATGGGGAGCAGAGCTGTGTCGTCGGTGGTGTGGCCGCGGGGGCGGGAGAGGGTCAGGTTGCGGATGTAGAGGCCTTGGAGGTGGCGGAGTTTGCGGTTCTGGGGGAGGAGGAGAGGGCATGAAGAGGAGGTGGCCATTGATTTTGAGGTGCGTTGTTGATTGATGTTTTTTTCGATGGTGGTTTGAGGGTCGGGGATTTGGAGGCCGATTGTCAGCCTTGTTGACGAGGCTAGGGTGGTGAGGTTTGGGTGAGTTGGAAGATTGATATTAGTTGAATGAGAGGTATGATGATTGATATTTGCTACTTGATCTTAAGTTCGTGAAGAGTCACCACACTAGCTCCTTCCTTCGAAGAAAGTTGTAGGACAAAAGCCATGCACGTCACACAAAATCATGTACCCCCAAACACTCTCGATCAAGCATCTCCAATTCCTCAATCACCTATCTCCTCCCCGGCGGCGGCCTAGGCTTAAGATCTTCTTCCAACACATGATGGATCCCGATCCAATTTGGCGTCTCGGGTCTGTTCCCCATAAACCCCTGACTCCAATCATAACCCACCGCATACGCCAACTTCGACCCATCAAAACTGAATCCTACTCCATCATTAGCAAGAAACCAACAGCAATATCACAATCTTACCTGTAGCAGATATCTGGCCCCCAACCTTCGGATACTCTTTCAATCGACACTTCCTATCTCTATCCCAGAACTGATACGTGCCATCCGACCCAGCTGTCGAGAAAGTTCCCCACTTAGGATGAGTAGAGATACAATTTACGCTATAGACATCCGTCGTACTCTGCACCGTAGTCGAGGGGTTCCGATGGCACTTAAAGGTGTACGACCTCCTATTTCCACATTAGTACTGTAAATACTTCAATTAGGCTTCGTTGCTTCTACACACGCGGTGAAATCCTGGTCCGAAACCCACTGAAAGGCTCCTCTGCCTTCGATACTGCCCATAGCGAATCCCGTGGCGTCGGTGTAGCAGCATATAGTACGGGTCTGACATTTCAGCGGACTGTTCCGCGCATTGAAGACTTTGGCTGGTTCATTGAGGTTCACGATGTAAATATTCGTGTCTGCATCCCCGATTACTAACAAAGTGTCTCTGACTGAACAGTGGGTTAGCATTGTGAAAGAGCTGGCAAGACAATTGGAGAGTTCGGAGATATTTCGAGAACTTGCAAGCTGAAATCTTGAAATAGTTCCTAACTCTGAAAACTCCTGTAGGAAACACAGCGTATGAGAAAAAACTCACCATCCATAGCATACACACGATCATGCAAAGTCAAACTGCTTGCCGGAGCTCCAGTCGGAGCCCTAATATCCCAATACTTCACCGTCTTATCCCACGACCCGGTAACGATCATGGGTCCATTCGAGTTAGGATGTTCAAAGAAGCGCACGACCCGAATCGGGGCATCGTGTACCGCAACTTGTACCGTTGTATTGGCTTCAAGGTCCATCAACTACATTATCGTAAGCCCCTGTCATTGTAAAGCCATAGAATGAAAAGACCTACTTGAGCAGTCTTGTCAGCTCCTGCCCCTACCACTTTTTTTCCGTCCTACAATAGATTGTCAATCTGTTATATATTTTGCAAGAAAGATAGTACACGTACTTTAGACCAGTCACAACTCAGAGCCGGACCATTAAGATCGATCGCTGTGACACCCTGCCCCTTCGAAACATCATAAATCCTCACCTTGCTATCCCACGACGCTACAGCCAGATAATCCGCAACTGGGGACCAAGAGAGAGCGGAGGTGCTGTCTTCGGGTGGGGATGCGAGTTTGGTGTCTTTACTCAGATCACCGAGGTTACTTGTCGTATTTCTTGCGAACATGGTTGATTGTGAAATATTGGAATGACGGAGGAAGAGAAATATTGAAATATTGAAAGTCGTACCTACCTTATATGGGCGCAAAGCATGGTGCCTTGCATCATCAGCCTCGAAAGTCTCATCGGATTCATCCCTGGCTCCCTCAGAAATGCGAGGGAAGGGACGGGAGCTTGGGCCACACACGTGATTGCCCCTCCATTGTGAAAAAACGAGTCAAGCTGCTTTTGTTGAATTTTACAGTTTACCTTTCTGAGGGTTGCGAAAGAAAATGAATAGAGAAGACGTTCGAAGGAAATTCGAATTCTGATGGGATTCATACCAGCCCTTATCGTCCAAAGTTAAGAAGATGGACGGTTCATCTAAAGATCCTCTGCGTTACCCCGCCAAACTTGGGAGCGGGCAGAGAAAAACTTTTTAGATGTGCTCTAGCCGTGTGGTGGTGGTGAAAAGCTAGCGGTTGAACGCAAGTGTGTTTACTCGCTCCAGCACAAATCCAGAGTTGATCAAACGTATAAGATCTTACTTCTATAAGAAGCGTATTCTCCCTTCATCATGTTCCCAGCTACAAGGGATGCCCAAAAAATGCAATGCTGTCTATGTCGAATGCCCTATGCCACCCGTAAACGCCAAAGAGACCTGTTTGCAGAGATAACAAAGCCTGTTATTATTTGTCCATCGTCATGTCGTCGGAGAGGAGTGTAATGACTGGAGCATCGAGCTTATCCCGTCCCTTCAAGAAGTCGAGTTCGAGGATGAAAAGGTAGCCGACGAGAGTTCCTCCCAGTTGAGTTACGAGCTTGCCAGCAGCTTGAGCAGAACCACCTATCGGATAATAACGTTAGTTGATGGATTTCTATGTTGAGTTGGCAGACGACGGAAGACTAACCAGTTGCAATAATATCATCAACCACCAAGACAGTCTGGCCTTTCTTCACAGCATCAGCCTGAATTTGGAAGAAATCTTGTCCGTACTCCTTATCGAAAGGCGCCTCCTCGGTGGGACCAGGCAGCTTGCCCCGCTTACGGACAGGAGCAAAGCTCGACCCGATCTTCAAGGCCAGGCTGGGGCCAAACAGGAAGCCTCGTGCGTCGAGTCCGATAATCACGTCTGGTCTGACACCATTGTTGAAGGATTTGACTTGGAGTTCGAGGGCCCGGACGAGCGACGTGTGAATAGAGTGATCGGCGAAGAGAGGCAGAATGTCGACGAAGTCTATTCCAGGAATAGGGAAGTCTGGGAATTGACGGAGCGCGGCCCGTAGGGCGATCTTCGTACGGGCGAGTTCGGCGGCACTGGCGGTAGCGGAGGAGGACTGGGACTCGAGTCTCGAGGCATTGTCCGTGGTCGCGGTTGCGTTGGGAGAAGTATCTTCTGCAGGAGCAACGGAAGGATGTTGCGCGGGCATCGTAAAGAGGAAAGAGAGGAAGGGGGAGGTGAGAGGTGAGGTGAGGTCCGGTAGTCAGATATGCAAAAGATAAAAAAATTCCTCGGATGGGGAAAGCGGCGGCGGTGGTGCAGTGGAGGGGCTGCTTGGGTGGAAGCGACTAGGGACGTAGACGAGGGCGTTAGGTGGAAAGAGGAAGTAAAGTACCTGGGTAGGTAGGTAGGGTCAAGGATTGGAATCAGCATTACAATATTTATTATTTATTATGTACTATTTTCATTATTTTTTATTTGTCTTTATTAGATACCTAAGCATTATTTGCTTTGCTGGCTTTAGCACCAGGTTTGGATGAGGTTTGGATCGGAGTCCTCAGGAGGATCATAGCAGCAACCCGGCATGGATAGTGCGCTGCCTATTGGCTTTTGCTGGCTTTAGTAGGCGGGAAGACCAGGGCAGTCCAGGGGACGCGCGAGAAGAAAGACGGAGACGCGATCGTAAGAGCAAATACGGGAGGTACGAAGAGATATAACCCGGATACTGAAGGATACACAGCATCCAAGAGTCGGGAAGGGCAACAGAGGTAGGTATTGCTCAAAGAGGTCAAGCCGAACCCATGCTATATCTCTATCTATCCTAGGTCACTTCCTCGCCAGCTGCAATCCTTCCTGCACGCAACTGAGTAGTTGCAGCAGCAGCAGCAGGATGGAGAGATGGATCGAAAGACTCGAAACGAACAAGCACCAGCAGCCACCACGATGCGCGACCAGACGCCCGCAGCAACTCGAAGGCGTGATTTGCAGGCCGTGAAATACTGGAGCCCCCAGCATCGGTGGTGAGACTTGTTTGAGTGGATGGCTAGCAATGGCTTGGTGGGTGGTGTCCTTCTGGAATTGTTCCCGTCGTCCTGATTATCAAAACCGATGTGTCGGTGAGAGCGATGCGATAGACGGCGGCGTGGAGGGCAGCACTATCAAGAGTCAAGGCATGGCATGGCATGGCATGGCATGACTAACGACGAGCGTATTACAGTAGGTGTTTGCGTGGTGCTGTGTTGTGCTCTTGACAGCGCATCATATCGCTCAACACTTCTTTGCGGCATGGACACCGTCGTCGCTCTGCGGTTGATCTGCAAAAGGTTATCTGCAGCCCTCCAGATACAGGACGATCATGATCTTGGTAGAGAGCAAGATCGAACGGTTGTCATTTCTCACACACGGCGGAAAAACGCAAAGTGGCGCTAAAGAAGCCGAGTCTCTCTTCCCAGGAACCCGCGAGCCGATGCCGCATCATCATCTCCAAACCTTCTCTCGACACTCTACTGTATTCTACACACCCTCCAGCTCCTCTCGACTTTATCAATTTCTCCAATCACCATCGATAACCAGCATCTCACCACCCACACTACTAAACACAACACGAGCTCTCAGACCGTCGCTTACTTAGGGCATGAATCGAATCAAATCCATCCATCCCCAACCCATCATCCAGACCATCAGCCCAACAGAATTTGTATATGTATTATTTTTATATACATCGTCTCTCTGGTCCACCTCCAAGGTCTCTGAATTTAGCCATGACACAATGTTTCACCACACCCCACTATCTCACCGCCCGGAAACGCTCATCTTGCAATCCAGCAGTCTACTGTAGTCCAGCCCGTCCAGTCCTCTCGCAGCAATGCAGCCATGGAAAAAAAGCATTGAGCCGATGAGGTGACCACCAATCAGGACCTCAGAACAAGGTCCCCTTCATCCCATCGCTGTGTTGCCCCACGGTTTGAAAGAGTCATCGCCCGTTATGGTGTTACAGCAGCTAGCACCGATTACTCGCCAGCCCAACCAGCCAGCAACAGTACAGCATGTGAAAAGGGCCCTATGGGGCTGATAAGAGAAAAGACTCCTGTTTGCATCGACGGTTGGTATCGGGATTCTTCCCTTTATCCTTCTGGGTGCTGGTGGTGTTCTAGCCTCCTCGAAATCTCGATGATTCAATATCATTGTAAGTAGTGCTGACTTTCCATACCACGTGGAGAAGCGCTTGCACTCTTCGAGCAGAAGAAGAAGAAGAAGAGGAAAAGCTATGAACACCTTCAGGTCCCATCCTCGGAATCACCAAATCAGGAAGCTCCTCAAAATCCCTCTCTCTCTTTTTCTCCCTCCCTTCCGGATCCGTTACCAAAAAATCCTGCTCCAGAAATCCGCAGATTGTGGATTCGTTTCACGGTGCACGATATAAATGCTTGTTATCCGGAGAGAAAAGAAAATCCCCTATCCTCTCCGGCGCATCGATATCGATAAGAGGAAAACACTCATCAAGTTTCCCATGCATCACTCAATCAGCCGGCTTACCTCCTTTACGATGCATCGCATTACTTTCCTTGCCTTCGCATAGCAGCGGCATGCCCGTATTCGATGATGTGAAGCATGATCACGTGTTAATATCAAAGGCCTCGTTCGAGGAGAGAGTCCAGACCATTCGCCCCGATTAAGGTACCCGTTTAACGTTTGATTGTTCCTGGCATCCCACTTGTAAGCATGACCTTGAGAGAAAGCCCGCAACATTAATTCACAATTGTGGAACCCATCCTTGAATCGGCAGTGCACGAAAACCCACTCTGGAACTGGGATAGATGATGGACGGTATATAATTAGCATTACATGAATACTATATCTTAAATAATTGTGAATGCTCCACAATAGGGCTGATTAGCAGCAAGGGGGTGTCTTCCAATAAGATAATAGGCGTGACCTCCACCAAAGAATCTTCGAGATTCCTACTCGCGCACCTCCCTTGTCACTGCACAGACGCAAGAAGTGGAGCATTCACAATTATTTAGGGGGGGGGATAGTACAACATAACATAACACAGCAAATAAAAACCGGCCGATTCCGGCAATAGTAGTAGTAGTAGTAGTAGTAGTAGTGTCCCACAACTTTCAAACTCCAACATCCAATACAAAACAAATGCTTCACTCAGCAGAAACAACGCCATGAAACCACCTTTTTCGTCCCTTCGAAACACCACCCTGCACCAAGACCGCCACAGCAACCGAGTTATCGCTCCCAGTAGAAAACGACGAGGTGACATCGCTGCGCAGAAAACAGTTGCCCGTCGCTAGCTTGGCGTTGAAGGTTGCGGCGCGGCAGGTGGTCGTTTGTAGGTTCGTGTATTGGGCGCAGGCGTTGAAGCATTCGAGTATCGAGGTCGCGGTTACGGTGCTGATGGAAGGGGAGGTGTAGTCTGTGTTGCAGGAGATTGTGTAGCTTGAGGATTCGGTGCCTGGATTGGGTTGGAGTTTAGCAGGTCTATGAATCCAGGGTCTTGAAGGAAGATGATGGAAGACTTACCAGCTGTTGTTGAAACTGTGTTTCCGTTTATAGCCGGGCAATCGAGTGGATATATATCTGTCGAAGAAGATTGTGTAGATTTCGAGGCTGCTGCTGCTGTACTCATTGAGGTCACCGATCCTGGAGAAAATGTCGTGGTGACGGAAGTGGCATTTTGGGACGAAGTAGCTGCATTTGCAGAAGTCGATGCAGAAGATGTAGTAGAAATTTTTGTCGTTGACGTAGCCTGTAAGCTCGTAGTCGTTTGAGGCTTGATAGTCTGTATTGCAGTGTATACTGAAGTGATCAGGATCACATCGCCGTTACTGAGGGTCGATGTGCTGGTAGAAGAGCTCACTGAGGTTGAGTAAGATGTTGTGGCAGCTAGGCCCGAGATAGCGGAGCCCGAAGCTGAATCACTGCTATGCAGACTATTGTCAATGTCTATTGCCCAAGCAGAGCTTAATTCCAACTTACCTCGAAGACTTTTTTGATGAACTAACCCCAGCAATGACCCCTCTTATAGCACCTCCTATAATCAAGAAACATATACACGAAAATACAGCCCAGAACGCCCATCGGACTACCCCGCACACCCTCCTTTCTTGTACGGTAGGAGGAACCCATGTGTTATTGTTGCCGGCCAGAGGTATGACGCCTTCCTCTTTCCACGCCACTTCCTTGCCTCCATATCGTTCCGGCATCTCATAGCCAATATCCACAGGTCGAGCCATTCTTGAAGGCTCGTTGTATTGAGGGTCGTACGCCCCTAGAGGGCCGCTGTTGGCATATGGTCCGTCTGGATGCTGGCTCGGCAGGATCCCCAAAACTCTCCTTCCCTTGTATCCAGGTTGTGAATCCTTGCCCCAAACAGGCGGCAGATCGTGATGCTCGATAAACACCGACGTACGATGAGACGACTTATCGATGCTCTCAGATCTCGTCGACCTCTCTATACTCTGGGCGCAGTCGTCGCTCTGGAGGCCATCATGAGTAGACAATGGCATGGTAACGACAGTATGGAGCAGCGAAGATCATATCCTTCAATGTCCTGAAGAATCAGAGTCATTTTGAAGTCCCTTCACGACACGCCTGCGAGGCTGTGCCTATCAAAGATCAACAATACACTTGAATCACTTCCGTCGTATTCGTGGGTAGTGTGGCTCTGATTGTTCGAGACAATGAGAGACTAGCCAATGACAGCGGGAAGCAGAAAAAGGAAACGAAGATGAGGCTGCGACAGAATATTGGAGTGAGGACTTCTAGACTCTTTCTGGATGATGTGGCTTGATCTTATCATTTCCCCTCATACTGACGGGCCTGTGGCAACGGTTCGTGAATAACAGAACGTCAATTAATCCAATCTTTGAAGTCCAAGGAGAGATGGTAAAGCTTCAAAAGACTTTAGACATGCAGAAATAGAATCACCAATGAGAGACTCACTCGAGTCAGTCTTCGAACTTGACTTTGAATGCTCTTGTTTAAGACAAGAGTAGAGAATGCCCATCAGAACTCAAAGAAGAAGAAGAGGCGCTTAGAAAAAGGAAGTTAGGAAGAGCCAGCACGTGAAGACCCCTAGATTCGACCCCAGTTCACGTGTCAAAGACCAGGGATAAAAAAGTTCAACCGGAGTTTCTCCGAGCAACATTATCCAGGATTCACTTTCGCCATCCAAGTCTTATCTGCGTTCGCATCTTTACATCTGTACATATTACCATTATTCGACGAGTCGAGGGATGGAATGCCTTCCTTCTTCGATTTTCAGCAGGGCAACGAAACCCGCGGTCCGGCGAACGACAGTTCTCCGCTATTAGGACGATTCCGCGCGGTGCCGGACGCGCAGCGGCATGGCACTAGAAGTCACCGCAATAGTCTGCTAGGAACATGGACGGGGAGAGGGTCGGGCTGGGGGTATGGTACGGTGTTCGGTACCAACGATGATGACGATGACGATTCGATTGAAATAGAGGATATGGGAAGGTTGAAGAGATGGGGACGAATACAGCGAGATCTGTGGCTGGAACCAAGACAAGCTGTTGTAGCCAGGCTCGTAGATAAGTGGTGGTCAAGATGGGTATTGCTTGCTGTTTTCCCAGCTGCTTTGGTGAGTTACCACGCCACCACCATCCTTCTGCAAAGGAAGATGGGAGACCGTTATACTGACCACCATCCATAGGCTGTTGGATGGTGTGCACTTCCAATTCCGCAATACGAAATAGACGACGACGATTTTGCGGAGGGCATCTCACTAGGGCATAAGATTCCTGGTCACGGAGCTGCGCGTGTTGAAATCAACTTCTGGTTCTTTTTGTTCGTTTATTATGGGCTATATAATTTGACGGCCTTATTATGGGTAACGAAAGTGTTCAATATATACAGCCTCAACTGGTAAGTATCTCTGAATTTCTGTTGGAATCAGCGCTAACAAATAAATAGGTGGCCAGAGACATTAGGATTTCCCCTAACTGTTTCGCTGATTGGCATAGTATCCCTAGCAGTCCCAATACCAGTATATTATTTCACTGATCTACGGGACTTCACGGGCTATAACACTTTGTGGATATGCTGGACCTTCTTCACCATGGCTATGCCGCTCATGTTAGCATTTGGTATTCTTGTGAATCACGAACGGCACCTCGGCCTACGACAGTCACTCTCAGAAACCCAACGCATATTTACAACATCTTGGTGGACGGGTGAGTCTGAAACGGTTGTAGCAAGAAGTCGTCCTCGAAGGGCAAATGTTACTCAAAATCATTATGACCCAGATGCCCCTCTCGAAGTAGCTCTGGCATCTGAAAATACGAATATGCGAGAACGGAATCTGGCTCTCCGAAAACGGTGGATTCCAGCTAGTTTTATGAGGTTCATATGGTTTTGTGCCGCGCTTTATGTTGGCATGATGGCATATGTGCTTGGAGAAGCTTATGCTGAAACCTATTTGAGAACTTTGCCGCATAACACTATCCAGACTATTGTATACGTCTATACCTGGGTCTTGACAATCAACTTATTGGATGGCTTGACAGGATGGATCTTGGGAGGAAATGAAGGAGAACGCGTTGGCAGCTATCCTTTGGGATGGGTATTCAAATTGTATGACATGCCTCCAAACTCACAATATCCAGCTAACAATAGCACTAGATACTATTCTCTAACGTATCAGACGTACGTTCGTGCTCTGTACGCCCGCCTGCGCTCGCCACAGCAATTTATCCTGCTTCAAGTTCTCTCTTCCAGCTTTCTCATCATCCTCTTCCCGCTCTCCATGTCAAGGGCATTCCACTATGTCCTCACAATCCTTGGCATCAATGGTCAAACAACACAGCAATACCAGAAATTTTGTGCCCGAAACATATTCATTCGAGGCCTCTCCGAGAACGTCTCAATGCTAGCCTTCCTAGGCTCAATTCTGGTTCTGCATTACGGAGCCAACAAAAATGTCTATCCATATTTTGCATTCGATAAAGAAGACACACCAGCCACTCCTCCCACTGATGGCGGGTTGCCCATCAGCGATGGCTCAGAATACGATTTTGGATTGACATTCTACGCCTCAATGGTGACATGGGCCTGCGAAATGGTCGCAGCTTGGATAGTACGTAGAATCATCTGGTACGGTTGGAAAATCGACGTGACCGGTGAAGCGAAGCAGGATTTGGGAACTTGGCCTGAACTCCTGCCTACAGGAGTGGTGGTTATTTTTCACGTGCTGCAGAATATGTTGTTTTCGATTGCGCGGTTGAAATTTCATTGATGGCGTTATGATGACTTGGTTGGAAATTGTCGATTGTTCAGCGTGGAGTTGGAGGAATCTTTGATACCCCTTATCAGCGAATCGTCTTCTTCAACGACTTCGATACCCTTAGATTAATTTAATGCAACCCGTTTTGTGCTGTCACTTTAGAGGTGATGACTTATTTTCGCACAACGAGTTGAGCTGACCTGGGTCAGAGTACTGGATTGCTTTCGATGCTCAACACAAGAAGGTGAAAAGGTTTCACTGAAGACTTCTGCATGCATGAGATACTTCACGTTGACGGTTAATAGTCTGTGAAGAAATTTCTGGCAGCGCTGTTAAGATGTTGCCTTCTGAATTTATTGAGTTGAGTTGAGACAAGATAGTCCAGTGCCTAGTATACAGCAACAACAATAGGATAATTCTCGACATGAAATCAGGCATTCCAAAGACATCAATGAAGAGAAAAATCACGAAGCGAATATCTCCAATCCCCTCAGATATCCTTCCTACCCATCAATCAAATTATAATCCAAAGTTCTGAACTTTCAAGACCATGCGCTTGCTTTTGATAATTGTTTGTTTCAATAAAATAAATATAAAAATTGACGGGTTTGTGCTTGTGTGCCGACATCAAACAGCCCTCCCTGCACACTAGGTAAGGTATCACACTCGAGTCCCTCGGCACACATTTGCTCATTTCATGTACGATGTGCAACAAAGGCTCAGCCTCCTCCTCCACGCGGCGGCCTCGTGCCGTGCCGAGTCGGCGTTTGAGATGATTTATCAAATTGAGAGGGGAGGGAAGGTGAAGAGTTGTACGAGATGAAGTGAGGTGAATTGATGTGAAATTTGTTACTCACACCCATTTTAGGGCGGAGGAGTCACGTGAGGCTATTTTGGTGCACCGGATTTGGAGGGTGCTTGGTAAGGGATAGGGGGATGATGTCAAGGGGGAAGAATGCTAAGTGGTGAATAGGTCATCGTTGATTGACTTGCAGTGTTGATTTTCAGAGACAGCAGTGGTTGAGGAATGCCAAGAGACTGATCGCCCAAGATTTGTCGACGTGCAAAAAGCCAAGATATTCATGCGCGATCAATTCCTTAAATCTGAACTACAGTTCTTCTCTTGGCTTCTAGAGCTTGAAGTCATTGCAATAAGGGGCTTTGGTTATGAATGCCAAGTAGCGGCTCAATTGCCAAGGGCTGTCGACGTGCAAAATGCCAAGACGTCGCGATGATACTTCCGCAAGTTCTGAACTATAAGGACTTCTTGTCTTGGCTTGCTCATAATTAAGTAGAGGCGTTGTGCTGGTCAAGAAGTGTCAAGTGATGGTTTCTTCTGCCAAGTCTTGTCGATGTGCAAAAAGCCAAGAATTCTAGGGGAAGGAGCAGCTTATATGTGGACTGAAGAGCAACGAAATAGTACTTCCAAGCTAAATCTCCTAGATGATCTAGAGCTCTGTTGTAGCATCATAGTGCGAGGCGCTACGGAGCAATTACACAGAGCCATCGAAGTGGCAACAAATGAGTTCATTTCAAGCCAAATCTTGTGATATTCGATGGCCCTATCACTTCGGCATGGTGCAAGGCGCTATCCACCATGTGTCACGGTACTATCGAAGTGCAACAAAAGGGTATATTCCAGACTAAGTCTCCTAGATAATCTTAAGTTTCGCTATTTCATCATGGTCCAAGCCGCTGTCCACCGTGTGTCACGACGCCATCGAAGTGCAACAAAAGAGTAACTTCCAGGCTAAGCTCGCAAGTAACGGAGGTCTACGGGAGGAGAGGGGATGGCCGTTAACGTCTATCCCTGCCTGTCTGAATAGCCCGGCATAGACCAGCAGATGCACTACTCTTCAAGTACATCGTGGGGTAAAGCTCTATCGAAATGCAACAAAGGTGTACATCTCCGGGATAATGGTTTAGGAAGGTAAATCTAGAGGTTCTTCTCGGTGTCTAGAACATAGCATTAGTGAGATGGTGAGTACTGAACTATACTTTGAAAGGGAAAACAAGGAGATGTTTAGACCTGCTGGGAACTTTGTCCTTATGCTGGCATACTGCTGAGTAGTAGCTACCAAGTATCGCTTCACGAAGTAAATTCAAAACTTGGGGAATTGAAGATTCGGTGCTGGTTGCTGAATGTGCAGCCAGACAAATAATGCTCATGTTATTCAGCCCGCGGTGGACTCAGCTACAACTCCTTCCTCAAGATTCATCTCTAATCAGCAACCTCTTTCTGGTTGCTTCATGTCCCATGCGTTCACAAGGCGCGGGAATCAGAACCTCTGGAGTTGGACCGTTTCGAGCGAACTCACTTAGACATTTACGCATAAAACAGTACGATCCCACTTCTGGGCAAGTTGGCCGATCATCTTCTGCGATATGCAACATACCAAAGTTTCTTTACATCCAGAGCATTCCAAAAAACGTGCTTCGGTACTTTCCGAGTTAACTAGAAGTCTAGGACATTCGAAACTGTCAAAATACTTGATACCCAATAACACATATCGCTGATCGGCCAAATAAGTCGTCTAGCACGATAAATTAACCTCGTGAGCTAAGTGCCAAGGATTCTGGAGCCAGATCGTCCCCGCGATGAATCCTTGCGCGAAAACTCGAAATGCAACAAGCACTCATCTTCGATGTTCATTGGCTTATCTAAGACAATGACTGCATCATTCTGGAAATCAGACACCAGATACTCTTTTAGAGGGACCCTCATTTACCCCGCAGCATGGCCCATAAGGCTCTCTCTGATGTTATCGGCCTGAATCCATCTAGAACAATGACTTCATTCTTCTGTGACTTAGGCCCCAAAGATTCTATCAGAAGGTAGCCACTTGTATGCCACAGCGTAATCTGTAAGGCTGAAGGCGAAATGCAATGGAAACTCTCTTCTTCGCACTACCGGTCCACTAGACTCCACACTCTCCTGATATGAGATCACAACTTGCTCTTCTCCCCTCTTTTAAATGTCCTACAAGCAGTCCAGACTCATCCGCAGTAGATTGGAAAGAGATCGGCCCGAAAGACGATGTGCAACAAATATCAGATCGAGATGAGAAGAAAAACGCTGGAATGTGGTAATTATTATGATAGGAGGTAGAAAAGAAGGTCCGATAGTCGACGAGCAACAAAACTTTGTGTCCAGATGCTTTGACGATAGATAAATGTCGCTGCGGGGAACTTGTGGTTCTTAAGGTGGAGGATACGGGGAAAGAGTATCGAGATACATCCTTTTATCATTTAGCTCTTGCTTGCTTGAAGTCCGGTAAGACTCTGGGAAACCTGCCCATAGACGACGAGGACTTGGGACAATTTGAAGGAAGACTTCACTGCTCTTCTTGAATCAGCTGGCATGGATGGTCCGAAAATTGCAGGACAATGAAACTTCAGGAAGGACTCGAGGCGGGCAACATTCAACGCTCCATCTCTTGAGCTTGAATCATCGGGCCCGCGGAAACACTACAGCAGGTATCTGATAATGAGAATGGGCGAACGAGCCTTATCGTGGATACAAAATGGAGCTCCTACTCATCATCGAGACTTGGCCGTGAGTCTCCACAAGAGCACGAATTGAAAGTCCAGCAGGAGCGCAAATACTCAAGCGTGGGCCGGAACACTGCAGTTACTGCGACATTGCAGTGTTCCTGCGACATGCAACAAGAAATACTGAACTATTCATTCTCGAACGCCCCAGCGCTCGTGCATGACTTCAATAATCCAAACTTCACTGAAGTTTAGGACCTAAACAACTAGTTCAGCCTCACCATGCCGTTTCCACGTTCCCCGCGACTAGGTTTTGCTTAAGTAAGCGAAATAAAAAAGGGGGAAAGTGGTGTGGCACATCTCCTATTGGAAGTCTCTAACTGGACAAAAGCAAAATAAAATGAGACATCATGGCGCTTGAACGCCCTGCGGGGCAGCGAAATGCCCTTTTTTTTGCGGCGTGCAACATTAATTTCTCCCAAGGACCGGGACGCGCTGATTGGCTGCGTTTGAGATGTGGTGAGAAAAGGGGGTGATGTGAGAATCTTGTTCTCCTGTCCCTTCTAGAAAAAAGTCTTCATCTCATGAGACCAGATCATGAGAGTAAGATATACGAACGTACCTCAGGCAATTATTTCCCAAGTTTCGAAACTGGGTTCTCGTATGTTGCAAGCCAGTCGCTAGGGGAAGAGTCACAATTTCGTGTAACGCCATCCACCACACCACACCAGTGCCAATAAACAAATCTTAAAACGACTATTAAAGCGCAGTAAGCATGCTTTTGTTGCATCTCGCACTTAAGCTAATGCAGGTGGAAGGGAGACGTGACGTCCCGTTCCGTAATTACTGCTTTTCTTTGTTGCCTTGGAAAAAGCACTTACTGCTGCACCAATCATGCGGGGATTTTGCGCTTTGCTTCTGGGGTTGGCTGGGAGGGTGGTGATGGAGGGGTGTGTATATCTGACGAGTTTATGCCAATTTTTAGGTCGCGGGGCACTTTGATTGTGTATGTTTCTGTTCTGCTAAGGACATCATTTTGGCATGTCGCCCCCTTTGTGAGGTCATCTGTTTTCCTTGGGGTCCGAAATCTGATAGAGAGGAAAATACAGAGCAATGGCAGCGATGGTGAAACCTGCTGGCTGACAACTATAAGGCTGAGTTCGTTTACCTCTGCCTTTGATATGTACTTGGCAGGCTGGTCTCGAAGGGACGGCCAAGGCCCCGCTGAGGCAACTCTCCAGTTTCAACGGAATCCTTCAGGATTCTTCATGCAACACTCTTAGCAGATTGCGTGGAGTCGGCCACGTGCTTGACAACCGGTTTCTGATTTCCGCAATGCCGAGTACTACCGGTAGTTGCTACGTACCGAGTTTTGGACCCGTTGAGGCGGTTTTGGGGAAGAATACGAATTTGAGCCGACATGCCACGATGTTTAGTCTTACTCTCGGTAGAAAGGGAGAGAAGTAGAAGATGTGGGGAAGAGTTCTAGAACTCTTGGTGATCTAGACTCATGGTGATGATCCAGTCGTGAATCTGTGGGGCGATGTGTTTCGGTTCTAGAAACGATGATGTTTCGGCTCCTGATGGTTAGCGCTTTAAATTTCTGACGTTTGGTTCAACTAGCGGAATAAACAGTGTTAGACGGATGCTGAGATATGATTATAGATGAGATAAAAAGAAGTAAGTGAAAGGCATCCACACTGGAAGGAGCTGCGTATGGTGGAAGTGGCAGGAACAAGATTGGGTACGTACCTTGAGTCTGGACCAGATCCAAAAGACCCCGCAGATGCAAAGATCGATTTGCAAAGCGGTTAATCAACTACGTAGTAACAAATGTCCCAGATCATCAAGAACATCTAGGCCAGAGAAGGTCAGTCTCGGACCAGAAATGAGATCATCCCCGAATTACCAATACAAAAGAATGGATTTCGGGCAACTTGTCGACGTGCAACGAAACTTGCTCGTCCACTTAAAGCCAGAAAGCTGCTTGGCGCTTGATTTGGGCCACGAAGAGGGCACTAACTCCTCTAAGGCTGGAGCAGGACCCATACTTTTCATCAGCCAAAAGACATTGGTCAGGATCCCAACACATATTCAATTATTGTTATTGTTATCATTGCTAGAGTAGAGTCGAGTCAGCAAGCAAGAATGGTCCGAGATGTAAGTAACAAGAGAAGGAGTGAAGAAAGAGAAGTATATGTTCAAGTTAAGTTCAGGATGGGGACAGCAGCATCTCATCTGAAGCGAACTCATTTCAACAATCAGACTTTGATGTAATCTTCTATAAGTGTCCAGGCTGTTAAGATGTCATTGTATTATCCCAAACATATCTCACACGCAATATCAGTAAAGAATAATCAACTCAGAAACACATCACGTGAACACAGAAAAGCAGCTTCCTCTAGTTACAGACCTACGAAGCCCAGTCCTCCAACTAAAGCCCATCTAATAGACTTGAATTATTGTTGTCATATGATAACCTTTATCCTTTAAATATTCGTTATCCAAACAAGACGGTAGAAAACAAATGAGGCTAATATCAATATCCGCTCGAAAGCCTGGGGTAGAAACCACTTATGACTTGCGACAAACAGCAATGATAGACGAAGATAGAGGTTGAGGCAGGAATCTGTAGAGAATCTTTCAAATAAGTACGGGAGCTAGAAGCTAAAACCATCTACTATCTAGAAGCATAGCGCAGTAGATCACTTGTGACATGCATCAAAACCCCACCTTCAAGTTGCTAACCCCAAATAAAGATCGAATCATTACACAACGTAGCACGCCTGTCGACGCGCAACAAGTCCACAGTCTCAACTTAGTAAACTAAAGGCGTAGCTTAAAGAGACTACCCATTTAACAGTATGGTGTACAAGACGCTAACGATGTGCAACAAACACTGAAGACAATAGACTAAAGAAGGAGGCTAACCTGTAAACATCAAGAATGACATCTTACGAACAGGAACTCAAGACGCTAACGATGTGCAACAAACACTAAGGACAACAAGCTAAAGAAAGAGCCTAAACGGTAAACATCAAAGGATATCTGTCCTCTAATTATTATCCATCGACATGCAACAAAACTGCCTTCTCACACCATTCCCTATCTGTAAAGATAACATACCAAAAGCAAAGATAAGCTCATTGCGACTTGCAACAACAGATGTCTTTCTAGACGATTCCCCATCTAAGTAAGGTAGCACACTAGAAGAGGACGTTACAGGTACTTGACAGGTCTCGATGTGCTGCAAATCCCACTTCAAGATTCTGGACCAGAAACACGGAAGCTGATTATCAAAGCATGACACCTTATAGAAAGGCAAAATATCGATGTGCAACCAAATTCTCTTCCCGGACCATTCCCCATCTAAATAAGACAAAGAGATTAAGAGCGGAAGCTACAGCTACATAAGCGCGTATCGACATGCAACAAACTTATCTTCCCAGACCATTCCTTGGTTAAGTAAGACAAAGAGACTAAGAGCGGGAGCTATAGCTACATAAGCGCGTATCGATCTGCAACAAAACCCGTCCTCCCAGCCTATTCCTACTTTGTGAACTATGACGGAGTACAAACAGAAATGGCGCTCTGTCGCGATGTGCAACAAAACCTATCATCCCAGCCTATTCCTACTTTGTGAAGTATGACGGAATACAAGCAGAAATGGCGCTCTGTCGCGATGTGCAACAAACTCTATTTTCTTGAGCTATTCCTTATTCAGGTAAGACGACAGACTAAGAGCGGAAGCTACACATGCTCTGTGATAGGCAACATTAAGAGTGATTGTGGTCTAGAAGAATGGGACCTTGCCTCGGACCGCACAGCACCAATGTACAAAGCAATAGTAAGAAAAAGCACGAGATTAGGAAACATGTTCCAAAACCATCATCAAATTGAATAGAGACTCAAAGCTATGTACGAACCCACCCCTCAAAAAACGCCAATCATCATCATTACCATCCAAAACCACAAATCTAATCCTCCCATCTCACCAAAAAACTTTTCTCTAAGCCAACTCGGAAACCTTGGGATACGGCCATCTCCAGTTACGAATATAATCCGGGTCGATACCATGCTCGAAAGCCCACGTCTTAGCCGCAATCTGAAGGTTCATCAACTTCTCGCGCACACCGCTGGCTCTGTTGTGCAGAGTGGGAATACGGTCGATGGCGTCCATGGCTAGGGAGTATCGATCTGTTTGGTTGCGGATGGCGAGTTCGAGGGGTGTATCGATGTTGCCCTTCTCCTTGTAGCCGCGGACGTGAATGTTCAACTGTCCAGGTCGTTTGTAGGTCAGACGATGGATGAGCCATGGGTATGAGTGGAAGTTGAAGATGATGGGTTTATCGTCTGTGAATATGGATTTCCATTCCCGGTCTGAAAGACCGTGCGGATGGTCGACTTCGGAAATCAGCTTGAAGAGGTCGACGACGTTGACGAATCTAATCTTGAGGTCGGGGAGGAACTCGCGGAGGAGGGCGACGGCGGCGAGGGATTCGTGGGTTGGTACGTCGCCGCAGGAGGCCATTACGACGTCGGGTTCGACGCCTTGGTCGTTGGATGCCCAGTCCCAGATTCCGAGGCCCTTGGTGCAGTGCTCGATGGCTTCTTCCATGTCGAGGAATTGCAGATGGTCTTGTTTATCGGCTACAATGACGTTTACGTAGTTGACGCTGCGGAGACAATGGTCTGTGACTGAGAGAAGACAGTTTCCGTCAGGGGGAAGGTAGATACGAACGACTTCTGGTGACTTGTTGGCGACGACGTCGAGGAAGCCGGGATCTTGGTGAGTGAAGCCGTTGTGGTCTTGACGCCAGACGGTGGCTGTGAGGAGAATGTTGAGAGAAGCGACCTTAACACGCCATTCGACCTCGAGACACTTCTCGATCCATTTGCAATGTTGGTTGACCATGGAGTCGATAATGTGGATGAATGGTTCGTAGCTGTTGAGTAGACCATGTCGGCCAGAGAGAATGTAACCTTCAAGCCAACCTTCGACAGTATGCTCAGAAAGCATTTCCATGACACGTCCTTCCATGGCAAGATTTCCTCCATCTAAATCTTCCTCGAAGTAGTCAGCCATCCAGACCTTCTTGCCTGCCTTGTAGATCTCGCCAAGCTTATTCGATTCAGTCTCATCTGGGCCGAAAACACGGAAGTTGGTCATGTTCTTGGCAACCACATCTCGAAGAAGCTTTGCCATGTTCGACATGCTAGGAAGGTTAGAGATACCGGGCTCGATTGGTCCAAGTGCGTATTTCCGGAAGTCCGGCATATCGAGAGGCTTACGAAGCAAGCCACCATTACCGACCGGGTTGGCACTCATACGAGCATTGCCAGTAGGAGCAAGTTCTTTGAGCTCTGAAATCAGCTTACCCTCCTTGTCGAAGACCTCTTCTGGCTTGTAGCTCTTCATCCAGTTCTCCAAAACCTTGAGATGTTCTGGGTTCGTAGCAACATCTGGGATTGGGACTTGATGAGCACGCCAGAAACCTTCGAGAAGCTTTCCATCAACCTTTCTTGGTGCAGTCCAGCCCTTAGGACTTCGGAGAACAATCATGGGCCAACGTGGTCTGAACGCCTTCTTCGAGTCTCGTGCTTGCTTCTGGTACTTCTTGATCTCGAGAACGCAGTGTTCTAATGTAGCTGCCATTGCCTGGTGCATAGACTCCTGGTCACTTCCTTCGACAAAGTATGGGGTCCATCCATAGCCGATGAATAACGAGGTCAGCTCCTCGTGGCTGATACGGGCGAGAAGAGTTGGGTTGTTAATCTTGTATCCGTTCAAGTGAAGAACAGGGAGAACGGCACCATCGGTGATGGGATTGAGGAATTTAGTGCTGTGCCAGCTCGTAGCAAGAGGTCCAGTCTCCGCCTCACCATCTCCTACCATCGTGACTGTGATCAGGTTGGGGTGGTCGAAGACAGTTCCGAAAGCATGTGATATTGAATAGCCGAGCTCTCCGCCCTCATGAATACTGCCTGGTGTCTCTGGAGTGGCATGACTGCCAATACCGCCTGGGAATGAGAATTGCTTGAAGAATCTTCGCATGCCCTCCTCAGTCTCAGCCTTGTCGGGGTAAACTTCGGAATAAACACCTTCAAGATATGATTGTGAGATGATACCTGGAGCTCCGTGACCTGGGCCCGAAACGAATAGTGCATCCAAGTCGTATTTCTTGATCAAACGATTCATATGCATCCATGTGAAGGATTGACCGGCATCTGATCCCCAATGACCGAGTAATCGAGCCTTGAGATGATCGACTGTAAGAGGCTCCTTCAGGAGAGCGTTTTCGCGGAGGTAGAGCATGCCTAGACATAAATACATACTCGCTCGGAAGTAAGCATCGAATTTGCGAATCTCCTCTGCGCTCAAAGGCTTCCCCTCTACTGTTGATCGAGCAACTCCATAAGGTGAAATGCTCTTGGCGACGACCTCGTCTGCTCCTGGTGCCATGGTTGCGAGGTTTGAGGTTGTCTTTGCAGACGTTGTGATTGTTTGTAATACTCGAGTAGTCGAGAATGTGGGGTGCAATCAACTTGTTTTTGTTGTTGATGTTGATGGTGGGAAGAGGAACCTCAAATAATAAGAGGATCTTTGAGTTTCCGAAGTGGTTCGATTTCTCGAAGTGAATGGATTGTATGAATGAAATGAAAGAGATCAGAGGAAAGTGGCAGCGCCTTACCTTTTAAATGAATCTGTTCGGGAGGGAAGAGCAAACGACCGTGATAGCAGCGAGAGTTGTGAGAGCAATAGAGGGGCAGTGGCAGCACGGGCGAGCTTCGTGGAAGCATGATAGGCCGGGTACAAAGTGGCCTGATCATGGAGTTCGCAGTCTGCAGTTGTCCTGGAGCTTGGCCTGCACCACAGATTCTGGGTTTGTCGATGAGAGGACAGGATGGCGATTGCTGAGATTGTGGGGTGATTATGTGGCACAACAATTTGTCCCTCACTCACGGTTCTGGCCGCCAATTGAGTCGTGAAGACCAACGAATTGCTGCAAATACAGCACTCCCACGATACTGCGGGCCGAACGATGCTCCCAGCTTACTGTGGCCCCTCAACGGCAACTCCTGTACGTGCTATTCGCAATCGTGCTTCGCGGTGATAGGGCTGGTGGCCGCCATGCTATTCATGTTTCTCCCAGACGTGCAGAGACCCAGACTTTGGATCTTGTCAAGGTTGGGTGAAGGACGTTGATGGAGGGGTTCATAGAGGGGCTCATGCAGACGAACGCTCTCTGCGCCACCAAACATCCATGGACTGATTATGACGATGACGCACCCTAATCATCGTACGAGTTTATCCGTACGCGCAGAAAATCCTTTCAAGCCAGAATTTGTTCCCGAAGACGGGTAATTTTGAGCTGGGAAGAGATCCGAGATGTGTGGCCTGATGTTTTGGAAAATTTGGTACAAGAGAAGAGAAGAAAGTTGCTTTAGTCTCGGCGGGCGGCGCGGTGCTACTTGAATCTTCCGAGTCATGTGTATTTCGCAGGATCTCTTGATGTCTTTGGGGAATTAAGTTGGATAAGAGTGTATACAATCGTCAGGTATCGTCAATTTGCTGTACAGTAAGGTTCATCCACATAATCAACCTAATTACCAAAATACCTAGGTACCTAGAACAATCAACACATCACGTGATAGTACATATCCTCAGGTAAGGCTTTGCGACCGAGTAAATCCTATTCAACAATATTTCAAGCTAATCTGTGCATTCCTTCAGTACTTCAAATCTTCTCAATCATACGTGCTGCGTCGTTTGTGATATTCTTTATACCAGGTGACTTGGTGTTTCTAGTCGACGGGAGGCGCTTGAACGAAACGCGACTTCCTCTTTCTCTTCACTTTCTCAGGGCCGTTCTTCTTTGCTCACGGTGATCCACCATTCTCATACTCATGGTTGCAAAATAATATGTTGAATATCAAGCACCGGAAAAACTTCTTTGACGACCTAGGGTCACCAGACTGTTTTGTCACTATTTCAAGCACGCGTTTCAAGCATTGCTCGCTGTCTACTTCATCTGCACGCTGCTTATTCCATGCCTTCCTCATCGCCCTCAATGGATTCCAATCCTTCTTCTGTGCCTTCAGAAGACCAATCTTCACCACCCAAGAAGAATCGCACAGCGATGACTTGTCCATTCTCCTCGGCCACAGCAATTCTAGGCGGACTTCCAACTTCGTCCTGAAAGACTAGATGCTACGTTAGCATGCCCACGAAGCATCCGAGAGAGAGACACCAACAATTCATCCCTCCGATTGTGAGCCCTTCTTGATCCCCAACTCCAATATCAGCGCCATTCAAGGACAAGGTCTCCAAATAGTACCCAAAGTCCAGCTCCTCGTCACTGTCACCATCACCGAACATGATAGCTCTGGCCGCTTTATGCGTCAGGTATTCGGTGGAAACGATGGTGCAAATACCTCCATCATCAAAGTAACTTCCGTGGCGTCGCCATTTCGTGCCTGGAGGTACAATCTTGGAGATTGTTACAGCAGCATCACCTTGGCGAGTTGCTTCTTCGTACGCTTTCCAGTCATCAACAGATTGTGCAAGATCAATTGATCCTTCGCACACCCAGCGGAGGATACACTCCCGGTCTGGTTGGTCAGGCTCTGCATCTGAAAGCTCTCTCGTCATAGACGTCCAAATCCCTGGCTTGCAATTTCGAATCTGATCACTCATATTGAAGAATTCCTCAAGATTATCCTCGTGATAGTCCTCGTTCTCATGACCAAAAATCAGAAAGCCTATTCCAAAAGGCGGATTTGCTGATATATGAAACCGACGAGGAGTGAGCGTTGTCAATTGTCTGAGTCTGTCATCCTCTTGTTCGTCCATTTTCAGAATTGGTAGCTATCGTTAGACTGGGAGATGCATAAAGTTCGCAGGATGAGGATATCTTGGAGTATATCTAGGCGCGGTATCGATTACTCATTCCTCGTATGCATAACTGAAATATGCTAATGCTTGGTTGCTAGGCTTATACGAAGAAGGCGATCGTAACAACCCTTGGATCTCACCGTCAGAATATTTGCCTCTCTACATCGGCCGCAATTCTTTTTTGACCTTGATCCAATGTTGTTGACAGTGCCTACATGGCATTTACACACGGACTTTATTTTCTTAACGCCTGCTCCTGCTCGCAAATCAGAAGTGCAGTTTTATACCGTACGTGCATACGCCACAGTGGCTTGCATGATCAAACCACGTATTCGCTACCATAGACGAGGCTGTTAATGCAGCTACATACACGAAGCAGACGTCGAAAATTGTCTTGAAGTAAGTTCATTGCTCAGTAGAAAAGGTCGGTATTTCGAACATTGCCAGTCTCGGCATGTCCAGAGAAGGCGACGGTCTTCACCCGCCATCAATCGGCATGGCGGCAGCACGCCCTTCTTTGTCATCCAACAAGCATAACGCCTCCAATTTTGCTCCACTGTCTCTCCCAAGGTCAATTCGCCTGTTGCGGATCGTAGCTCTGTCTCCTGAAGCAGGATCTCCTTCTCAGGATCCTCCTGTCCTGGGAGTTTTCCTCGAACAATTTCATCTTGATCAATCTCCAGAATATCACGCATTGTCATACACGTGGGGAGAGGCGTGTCGGGCAGATATAGAAGACACTGATGCTCCAGAGACTGCAAGTACGAACGGATGCCCGACAATCCTGGTTCTTGAAAATACTCGTAGCCCAGGCGAGCCAACGAGTGAAGATAAATCCAGCCAAGCCAATTTTCGGCCGCAAAGAAAACCTTACTTGATCACCCAAAATCTTCAAGATGGCTTGCAACACCTTGCTAGGACGGTTTATGCTGGGAAGTGGTTTTGGATTGATGCACTCTGTATTGATCAAGAGAACCTTAGCGAGAAGGCAATACAGGTCGCATTGATGGGCGAGATCTATTCCAAAGCTTCGAAAGTGATCATCTGGCTCGGGTCGGATACGAAAGACTTGGAGGAAGTCGAATGGCTGTGTAATGATTATCTGATCGCCTTGTCTAATTATTACTTGACTTTCGGCATGGAAGATCTGAGAGCGCAGACCCCCTACAGTCCCAAGCTCTTGGCTCACTTGAATCTTCAGCTTCCGCATGGAGATATCCTCCTCTGCTGGGAGAAATATCTCGAATTCTGCAGACGTAGGAGATGGCTCTCTCGAATATGGATCGTTCAAGAAGTTGCGCTTGCAAGAGACATCGTTGTTGAGTGTGGTGAGACATCACTTGTCTGGGACCACTTGCAGACTCTGGGTAGGTTGATCAAAGCGCTAGGTTGGCAGCCAATGACCGCTCCCAGTGTCAATAAAGCCTTTGGAAGGGCCATCTGCGACGAGGTCATCAGACTCTTCTTGGTAAAGGACGACTTGGGTGCAGCAACGGAGAGATTGAAGAAACGTGGAACAGTACAAGGCGAACTTGCCAATTCTTTTGCCAACAGTCCAGACACTTCTGACCAAGATGTCCATCTAGAATGGTACCGGTATCTGCAAAGACTTCTCTACACCACTCGACCTTATTCAGCTACCGATGCTCGAGATAAGATCTTTGGTTTGCTGGGTATTGCACAGACAGTCCTTCCCGTTGGTATGCCATTGCCTATCCAGCCAGATTATTCTGAACACTCTACCGCTGTGTCAGTCTACACTTCAGTCTCATCTATGCTACTTGAGAAGGTCTCTAGGTCACAGAATCTGTCATTTGTCGAAGATCCTGGAAGCCGCATAATTCAGGGTCTACCTTCATGGGTTCCAGATTACTCGGTCACCTTAATCACTGCACCACTCACTTTGATTCGTCATCCAGATCATTTGTTTGACTGTTGTCCTGTCGAAGGGTCCGTGATAACGCCCTTCACCATTCAACAGAGTACGCTCGAGACAGAAGGAGCAGTCTTTGATCACATTGTAGCATTTGGCCCACCAATGTGGGATGTGCTTAAGAAATCCAACGTCAAATCATGCCTCGACATGTGCAAGAACATTGTTCAACCATACCTCGATACTAACCAAGACCCCTCTGAAGTGCTCTGGAGAACACTCATAGCAGATACCTACGCCAGCTTACCCGCAGCTCCCAGCATACTCGCCTCCTTTAAAGCATGGACACGAAGCCGAATCGCACAAGATCTAACACCAGACATTATCTCAACTGACGAAACAGGTGCACAAGTTACCAACGTACTCCTCAACGAATCACAAATTCGAGCCCAACTTTCCTTCGTACAGGACCTCCACGATACTATCCCTGCTCTCTCACTACCAACAGTGAACGAAGTCCTAGATACAATTCGCATCACCCACCGCTTCATGCTTCAAGATTTCGTAGCGAGATACGCAACTCTGGACCCGAACGACCCGTTCCCATCGAGATCGGAGCAACGTTATCGGATTGAAGCCGACGCTGGGGCATATCATGAGGCTTTAGGCATCTCGGCTCCTTTCCGGAGACTATTTAGAACCGAACGAGGATTCCTGGGCTTGGGACCACAGAGTGCGGAGGTTGGCGATGGAATATGGTTGCTCAAAGATGCTGCGGTGCCATTTGTGTTGAAGGCGGGAGATGAGGACGGGACGATGAGGTTGGTTGGAGAGTGTTACTTGCACGGGTTTATGGGTGGAAGGATGGCTCAGGAGGTGGGAGGTAAGGTTGCGAGGATTCGGATTGTTTGAGCTTTCCGAGGGCAATATAGTCGGACCTATTTACTTTTGGACTATCATGTCCTGATCTGATGGGTGCGAATCGCCCTTGTTTTCTGGACCTCGTTCTCATTATTCGGGCTCGCTATGGATGCGGTTTGAACAGAGCGAGAACCTCGCTTAGCTTTGTAAACAAGAGCGCATCTTCAGTATATTCAGCCCATGACGAACGCCTGTGCTATCATAATGAAATTCATCGCTAGTATTGCATAAGGTCTTCAAAATAAAACAATTCTCAAACCATATAAACACCCTTACATAAAGCACTTCTCAAGTGTCATCAATCATCTCTCCGCCAAAAAAGACAAAAAAAAAAAAAACCTCATAGACCCCAGGAACAAAACAAACTCCCGCGGCTGCAGGAGAACAAATAACCCATCGACCCTCGGGGTTTTTGCTTTTTATCACGTCGTCTTTTGTTGTATCCCGGACCGCACTCCCCATACAAGTGCACATCCGAGTCATCTGCGTCGGGGGACCCTCCGTCACGCTAAGTGTCCCTTGTCGCCTCGTATGCGGGGCCGCTGTTTGTATTTGTTAGTGTTTTGAAGGCTTGTGTTTTTTTTGGGAGGGGAGGGGGATAACTTACGCGTTTAGGCTGCGAGTGGCGATGGGAGGCTTTGGGGTATTGGGGGTTATTAGGGAGGGTGGGTAGGCGGTGGGGGATAAGGCTGGTAAACTAAGGGGGATGACGAAGGTGAATGGGATGTGATGTCAGGTATGGAGGTTTGGATGATGTTTTGCTAGTAGGTATCTACTTCTCCAATAACCATTCTCCCACGGTCTTCAAATACAACTCCTTCTCTTCATACAATCCCATATGCGAACTATGATGGAACTTTACATACTTAACGCCCTTGATATTATCCAAGAAAGGCTTGATAGCCTCGTCAGTTGCACCTTCGTTGACTCCGTTGATGACTAGTGTCGGGACGGAGATCAGCTTTGAGGCTTCGACTGCGGACCAGTTTTTCATGTTGCCGGTTACCACGAATTCACTTGACCCGGACCTATTTTCTATATCAATATCTTTTTTCTTTGGGAGAAGGAGAGCAGGGACCTACATGGTCTTGCTGACTGTTTCGTCTTTTCCGGCCCACTCGAAACTCACTGCAAGTTCAGGAGGAGCTTTCTCGCCGAGACAATGCTTTGCCATGAATTTCTCCATCGCAGCCTATGACACCCGCTTCGTTAGCCTCCATCCCTTACAACCAAGAATAAAGACATACCTCATACTCCTTCGACTCCCTCTCTCCAGTCTCCTCCCCCTTTTTGATAGCCGCTTTGACATCATCATCCATCGCCTCCTATCAACAAATCAGCTCAATTTCTCCAAAAGTTTCTCAACCCCTAACTTACCAAGTACCGCCCATAAGCATCAACCCACGCACTCATATACGCCGGCGCATTCCCCAAAATCAACTTCCTCAACCCCTTCGGACTAGGCGTCCTCCCCGCAAACGTAGCACCCATCATACCTCCCCAACTATGTCCCAATAAATCCCCTAAATAAATCTCATCAGCAACCTTTCTCTTTCCCCTCCCCTCTAATCTCCTCTCACTTACAAGAATCTCCAATCCCCAACCCCACCACCAAATTCTCCAACTCCCTCCAAAACAGCTCCTCCACCCAGAAACTCTCATCCCCGCTCTTCTCCCTCAGATGCGTACTCTTCCCATTCCCAATCTGGTCATAAAATACGACTGGAATACCATACAGAGAGTTGAGTTCAGACAGCTGCAGCAGGTAATCGTGCGTGAGGCCGGGGCCGCCGTGCACGACGACCACGGGCGTGGTGCCCGAGTGCAGGTCGCCGATGGTTTTGTACCAGGTGGAGCACGGTTTGTCGATTCCGGGGATGGGGAAGGGGAGCGTGCCTTCTTTCTCTGATGCCATTTTGGATGATGATTGGGGAGGCGGGAATGGTTGTGGCAAGTGAAGGGTGAGGTGAAGATGTCGTCGTCAAAGTCTCGGCTAAATGCTCAGCTCAACTCTGCTTCTTCTCTTCCAGAATTGATATAATCCACGATCCAGCAATGAAACCTGTCTTTTCTCTGCCAAGAAGGGAATTGATGTAATCTTATATCTCCTTTCCGTTTCTGTTCCTGCTTAACGTACGTAGCATCTAGAATAGTGAAAAGTGGGCATATCTTCGCGCGGAGTAATCACCAGCCCAATCAGGAAGGTCCTGTCGGCTATTAAACATCCCGTTTTACTATCTGCTATCGAGCAGAAAGGCACAGTAAATTGGATAGCTTGCAGGTGAATGAGTCATTCGGGACAAAAATGCTCGTTTGCTGATATACAGAAGGGTATACGAATCTAATCACGCTTTTCTGAACCTATGTACTCGCTCCCATAATCATCCCATCAGATCCTCTCCTCCTCATCACTACTATACGAATAATTCGCCCCATCACCCCCTCCCATGACCATCTCTTTCCCCTTTCCCTTCCCTTTCGTAAAGCTCGTGAACCTCTGAATTGCACTTGGTCGCCTCTCTCTAACCACCTCCTGCTGCTCGTCAAAATTATCTTCGTACCATAAAGCCGGAACCAGTATTCGATAAGGTGCCGTGGCTCCAGTTGGTTCTTTGGGGTTGATTTCAACGTTTAAACAGATGTCAAGACTGTTTTCGACGTTGATTTCGAAATCACCGCCTCTCTTTAGCTTCTTTTCGGATAAACCGGTTGGTGTACGCTTGAATGCATTTCGCTGGAGACCTTTTGATGCTGGCGCACCGGCGATGGATGTGGGTATTTGATCTGAGGGGACTTCTCGCGAACGACCATTCGGCGGAGGGAGAGATGGGAAGTAGCCACCGTCGTCCTCTGGGCCCCCGCTTCCGCCTCGAAGTCCAGGTCTGGGTGGTGCATCATCGAAAGACATGTCATCCTCGCTGTCTCCATAACCATTGATGCCTCCACTATCCGATCTGCGCTTGCTGCTTCTCCTAAATAGACCTTTGGGCATGAAGTCTTTGCGGGTCAAGGACAATGTTCTTGTGAGGACACCAGGCCGCTGTGAGTCTACAGAGCCCCGTCGCGTTGTTGATCCACGTCGAGAGAAGAAACCAGGGTTTGAGAGAGGCGGTGCATCTGTTGATCCTCGTCGGGCGAAAAATCCAGCGTTGGATACAGGTGGCGCATCGGAACCTCGACGCATACCCCAAAAACCTGTGCCTTGAGACGGTATCGCAGCATCGGGTCGATAGCTTGGTCCACGGGAATTCGACAAACGACGAAGCAAACCTCCTCTTGGAGGAGGTGAAGGTGAGCCATCTGTTTGTGGCGTGGGAGGCGGTGAAAGCTCTGGATCGTACATCCGTATTGAGCACCAATTTCTGCGATTGAGAAGTCGTTTGTTGTTTCTTGGTTTGCCATTCACATCTTGGATGAAGATGGGTATCATGTCCTCATCAGTATCTGCATCAAGGTGATGGACTTTGTTTCGTTTATTGAGTAAGTCGGCAAGAGTGTCTGGCGGCGGAGCGTTAACAATAGCTGAAGATACAATGTTTGGCATGTATCTGAAGTCACGATCTTTCGCAATGCCAAGCTTCGGGTTGGAGTAGAATTGGCCGATAGCCGCAAGATGAACATCACCACTAAAACATTGTCAGTGGGGAACCAGAGGGAGTGTCATCTGAGATTACCCAAGAATAGTGACTCGAACAGACTTTTCAGCAGCTATGTCTTGCAGCTCCTGAATGAACCGATTTCGCTCCTTCTTGTGATGTCTTGCGGTCCAATGATCATCGAGGTCATCAAGAATCTCAACGCCCCCATCCATATGGTTAAGAAGCTTTTTACCCAAAAGTCCTGCTCTTCCCAGAGCTTTGACTGGTTCCATAACTCTTGACGTAAGGCTAGAAAAGTGATTAGCTACGAACTAAAATCCAGAAATGGAAACGTACATATTCTCCAGCCAGACCATCCTTGGATAAGCCACCGGAATGCCGACAAGAACGATCAAATGTTTCGTCTCGCCCTTGATGATTTCTCTATCAAGTCGATCAAAGACTTTGTCATACGTCTCCCGGCTTACTACCTCGTCGTACATCCTTTCAGTTCTACAATCCAAACCGAGGAAGGCAACACTTCTACCCAAGTGTGTGAAAACACTTCGACTAAGCTCTTGGATATAAGGACCAGGCTGTGTACCCAGAATCCAGGTCGGTTCATTCTCTTCTCCTTCGTCAATACTACTCTGGTGTTGGAACAGCATGTAATATTTGAAAGCCACCATTCCCAGGCCGGAGAACACAGGCGAACTCATATAGTCATCCGGATATGATCCAAATCCATCAATGATGTCGTGATCATCAAAGATGTTGATCATAGGGATTTGAGACACAGCGAGGCCAAAAAGTCCTTGCGAGAACCACATGCAGTATCGATTTAAGTAGAATTCTTCCAATTCTTGCTGAAGTTCGTTGGTGAAAGGAAGTCTCTCTTTGTGAAGCGGATTTTTGATGTCCATCCATTCCTTGAAATGGACTGTCTCTTCCATGACCCTGTCGTTGTAGATCTGATCGCCCCCTCCTAGCATGACATGGAACGGCTGAGTTTGATGAGTATTCAGGACGTCTCTCCACATTGGATCTGGACCACAGAACTGATTTGGGTTAATATCGTGACTGAATCCATTGCAGCTGTGGAACATGATGTTCATAGCTTCACCACGTGCGGGAACCCAGAAACCAGTCGCGGGACCACGATTAATGCGGTAGGCGATTCGTTGTTGTTTTTCTCGAAGTTCAATCTCCAGATTGAATCGCCAAAACGTGACGCCATGTTCAGCGTGGAGTCGGAAACCACGGACTTCCTTGTACTTCCCAGCTTTCTCGCCATCATACTGGGTTCTTCTGGTTGCAGGGTTCCGGTCTGCAGCACCATCCACAAGAGTCCTCTGCATTTCGTATAGGCCCGCGTCAGACTCCTCTCTTGACAAATCCTTTTCTTCCTCGAGATCGTCAACTGGACGAATATACAGTGTTCGCCCATCTCTTCCCATTCTCGGTAGGCCTGCAAGTGGGTCAACATACTCTGGAGCTAATTCTTCGCCGTCGAATTGCGGCGGAGGAAGAAGCTCGATTGGTTGCAAGAACAATCGTAAAGTAGGCGCCAATTCATATGAAGATTGGGAATCATTGGTCACGATCATTATACTTCCCCTCCATATTTCTCGGTCTGGGAGTACAGCGTTTCGTGGAGAGCGGGTCTTCGTCTTTTCTCGTCGCAGGCCACAATATCGCAACATAGGTCCACTTTTGAGGAACAATGGTGGTTTGAATCTTGTTGGTGCTATATCAGGCCGAACGCGGATAGCCCGCATCGGACAAGTCAGTAAATGAGGCTTGAGTATTGGTACAGGGGGTATTTTAGGGATCGTCTTTTGGTTCGGAAGCGATAGAGCAGCAGTGGATGATGGCGACTCAAGTGATTCCATCTCAGAAGAGGGTTGACCAGCTTGAGCGACTCCATGCTCTGACACATATTTGCTCTTCGTCTTTCGATCGTAACCAGCAAGGTGACGAGACCGTAGATTGACCGCATTCTGGCGATACTGTCGCTCAGAGGCGCAGCCTTCACAATTTTTTGTAAGGGAGATGTCAGGATGCATACCGCTACTATCATCGTACTCCCCATCGTATGCCTCTGCTTTTCTCTGTTTGACCGAGCTTCGCCTCCGAGTGGTATTGCCCGCCTCCCACCATGCTTTGTCCTTTTCAGCTTCAGTCTTCTCATTGACTTCTAGGTCAAGTGCAGCTCCAGACAAAAGCGCCACACCACCTTTCTTCCATTCATCTAAGCGCCGAGGCGCAGTATAGACACCTGTCTCGGTTGGATGCCCTTGCTTGTGATGTAGGATGTTTGATAGATGAGGGTGAGGTTTAGCATTTTGGCGAGGAACATCATCAGTTGGGCCATCAGAGATAGTGGGCGACACATTGAAATGAACGCCATTGACCTGTTTATTGTCAGCACTCAATATATCTAATATTCGTGGTCATTGTGTCGGAGATTTCCATGCTTGTCCGACAGTAAGACCCGACATTGACGCAACTAGATCTTCGGACGAAAGTGACACTCAAACTTGGGTGTAAGTGCTCAAGCCAGGACAAACAATGCAATCTCTGTTCTACAACGAAGGGAAGTAGTCAATCATACCTTGACACGTTCTGTCCGAATGCCCTTGTCGTTTTTCGGCATTGATGCGGCTGGAATGGGAGCTTTATGGCCTGTCAATTGTTCTATCTTGCTCAAAGTTCCCCGTCGGACAGGTTTTGCGTCAACCTCGTCGTCGTTATAAATATCTTCGTCTTGACCAGAGTCTCCCGGCAGTGTTGGAAGCTCTTTCTCCTTGATAGTCTGTGGATGGCTCCTGAATGCAGTCTCTTTGGAAGGCCTAGTAGCACTAGCAGTAGTTTCCTGGGTTTTGCTTACAGAAGTCTTTCGAGGTACAATAACCTCAGGATATTTCTTTTCCGCTTCTACACGCTTGTGCAACCATGGGTCGCCGGGAGGGTCCTTTTTCAGCTTGTTGCTTCCGCTTCGACTCAGTCCGGATGCCGCTACTGCTGCTGCCCCAACCCCTGCTGTGGCGACAGGAATATAAGATCTTTCCCGAAAGCTTGCCCCACGTTTTGGAGTTGTTGCTGTTTCTATTTTCCTAGGTACATCGGTGCTCTCTTGTCTTGCTTGATCTGTCAAAATCAGTGCCAAGTCATATGTTGTGTGTAAATTCAACTTACTCTTATTAGAAGGAGAAACGTCTGAGCCTGACGGCCGGGTTCTTTCATCGGTACCGCTTCGTGGTGAGCGCTCTTTCTGCTTGGTGCTCTGGTTTCTGTCCAGACTCGATTCTGGAAGACTTTGAGGTTGCGAGTGAGATGTGCTTTCAGAAGCTTTGGCTACAGGCCTGTTTCTAAACCGTACCGAGTTCTGCGTGGGTTTCTCATCAACTCGGCCCGCTTTTGCTTCCCGGGCAAATTGTTCGGCCTCCTCAACCCGAGCTCGCTTTTCCTCTTTGGTAATGCTATCCAAAGTCAACTCTAGTCTCTGTAGAGGAGATCGATCTGATGCCCACTCTCTGCGCCTTGAAACTTCTGCATCCGCAAGAGATCCCTTTCTAGATTGCGATTGTCCGGCCGTGTGGTCAATACTCTGCCTCACTCTGGCTTTACCATTTGCAGGTTCAGTCCTTCTGGCGCGACCGACTTCAGCAACAGGTTCGTCTCTTGACCCTTGTCGGTGGTATTCCTCCGCAGGCGCTTTACCAGAACTCACTGGTCCTTCGGTTCTTCTGCTCGAGCGTGACCTGGTAGGAGCTTGATAACTCGACGAGGAAGCGCTGTTGGTGTAAGGTTCTTTATAGCTAGATGGTGGAGGGACTCGAGGTGCATCGGGCGCGGCCGGTGGTATAAACTCCAGATCCTGTGGAGGAACTTCCTCTCTATTTCGACTTTCCCGCCGCCTTCTTCTGTCTATAGCCTCTTTATTGTATACTGGAGCAGATGCGCCGGCTTGAAAAGACGGTGGCCGAGGAGCCAACCCTTCACCACGAAATTCGGAAGCTATGGGCGAGACAAACGGACTGTTCGTGGAATAAGTAGCTTCAGTCTTGTCGGTTTGTGTGGAAAATCGATTCTGCCTCGAAGATGCTGGCGCAGCGGATTGACTCGACAAACGATCGCCTGTCATTTTCGTATCTATCATTAGGTCGTTGTTTCCCTTCGTGGTGTAACCTTCTTCACGCCGTAGTGAGTTTCCTCGAGCTACCTTTGGCGGAGGAAGCTGCCCCCAGTATGGCGTCGTCATTATTCGCAACCGTCGATATCGAAATGGCGGAACCAGTCTGCGACAAAATGTATGGGAAGTATGTCGGATGGCAGAGCTTGTCCGAGCTATACACGATCAAGATGCACCGAGATCCAGCTTCTCCATGGGTCAAGATGAGGTGTGAAATGCTAAGCCGCAGATTTGGGAATCCTCGTCATCAATCACCACGCTGTCTTTGGTGGTTTGCGCCGGGATGGATCAGTGGCCAGTCACGATGGCAGATTCAAAAGTCGAATTGGCAGATGCATGATTAGCTCGTAGCAAATCGGATAGCAAGTAGAAAGAGTCGGACGAACTGCAGGATATGCAGCAACAGAGATAGTGTACGTAGATTTCTGCAGATTTATTTGGGAGGTTGGGCACAACCAGCACACACCAAGTTATTTTTTGTGGCTTCGAAGAGCATGGATAATGTGATAATATGATAGACGACCAGGATGCCGAGTCAAGCTTAGCGTGGTACATGTGTACCTCCGTACAATAAAAAAATAACAGGCAATATGAAGTGCTGGTCTGCCAAGGGGACGGGACGGAAGTACCATGAGCGTTATCATATCCGCGCGCTCGTGAGACATCGTGAGACTTTGAATGTTGAAGACAGCCAGAATGATTCCGTGAATTAATTATGTACTCAACGCCTGAGGCCGCAATATACAATCCCATATCTTTTCTGGGGTTTCTTTAATTCGGCGCCGAATGTAGTTAGGTAGAGTCCGACGGCTAAGCTGGTGGCGCACCTGTCCCTTGTGGCTTAGATCGTCCCTCACTGCGGCGAAGTGCAGTGCTTTGCTTGGTGCTTTGTTCGAGTGCCGTGAGCGAGCGAGCGTGAAACATCGAAGGCCACCTAAGAACGAGAATAAGCTCGGACAGAACATCCATCCTCACTCTCAAACATCGAAACAAAACTCCATCCTCGACAATCTACCTCCTACGTTTCCTCTCATTCTCCCGGCTTCATCTGCGAATACCCTTTTTTCTTTGTCAAAGGCGATGCTGTATCCCCAATAACGTCCATTTTTCAACCTCAAGCTTTAGACGGCAACCTAGTCGTCGTACTCCTCGGGACACGACATTGAAACAGCAAACCATCAATGCGCGAACCTTGAACAGCCCTCACCATATCTACCTTCCTCGACACTCGACGTGTCTCTAATCTGATCTTTTTGCGCAAGTCTCTGGAGATCCCATTGCTGCAATGAGATTACACTCCATTCTAGGCCTCGTTGGCCTGGGATACCTGGCGTCAGCCTCGAATCTGCATGCTCGAAACTACGAAGCGCAAGACTACTACGTCCTTCACCTCGATCCGACAACTCCTCCATCACAAGTTGCAGTCAAATTGGGCTTGACGCATGAGGGCCCGTTGGGGGAGCTACAAGATCACCATGTCTTTTCATGCCATAAGCAGGAAGAAGACGT
The DNA here is from genome assembly GCF_001500285.1 of Mollisia scopiformis. Taxonomy (NCBI): domain Eukaryota; kingdom Fungi; phylum Ascomycota; class Leotiomycetes; order Helotiales; family Mollisiaceae; genus Mollisia; species Mollisia scopiformis. The sequence goes on from NW_017263581.1 coordinate 1,932,365, forward strand.
GGTACACACGGCTTTGAAGGAACGACGACGCCGGAAGCGGTCAATTGGAGGATACGATGTCCTCGATGGAGTCAAACTTGCACAGAAACAGAAGCTGAAGGCTCGTATGGAGAAGAGGGGGATAATACCGCCTCGGCCGGCAGGATATGCTTCTCCGATTGAAGAGAGGCAGACCCCTGAAGAGGCCGCTGTGGCAAAGCAGGCCTCAGTTGCAGCGGCTTTGGGTATTCAAGATCCCATTTTCAATGAGCAATGGCATCTTTTCAATCCGGTCCAGATCGGCCATGATGTTAATGTTACCGATATCTGGATGCAGGGCATCACAGGTCACAATGCGACTGTGGCAATCGTGGACGACGGGCTGGACATGTACAGCGATGATTTGAAGGACAACTACTTTGCCGAAGGGTCATACGATTTCAATGATAACCAACTCGAACCGAAGCCGGTACTGTCCGACGACAAACATGGAACACGTTGCGCAGGAGAGGTCTCGGCTGTCAAGAATAATGTTTGTGGTGTTGGCGTTGCATGGGACTCTAAGATTGCAGGCATTCGAATTCTGTCTAAAATGATCACTGACGCCGACGAAGCTATTGCTATGAATTACGCATATCAAAAGAATCAAATCTATTCGTGCTCATGGGGTCCACCAGATGACGGCAGATCTATGGACGCTCCAGGAATACTCATCAAAAGAGCTATGCTCAATGCTGTCCAGAATGGACGAGGTGGCCTGGGTTCAATCTATGTGTTTGCTTCTGGAAATGGAGCTATGAACGAGGACAACTGCAATTTTGATGGGTACACAAACAGCATCTACAGTATCACTGTGGGGGCTATTGACCGAAAAGGGCTTCATCCATATTATTCTGAGAAATGCTCAGCCCAATTGGTTGTGACCTACAGCAGTGGCAGTGGGGATGCTATTGTAAGTATACTCTACCCGCATCAGAATCGCACTAATCAGTATCTAGCACACCACAGACGTTGGCACCAATGCTTGCTACTCTGGACACGGCGGAACTTCAGCTGCAGCACCACTCGCAGCAGGGATCTTTGCTCTCGTCTTGCAAATCCGGCCAGACTTGACCTGGCGAGACATGCAATATTTGGTCATGCAGACTGCCTTGCCGATCGATCTCGAGACGGGCGAGTGGCAAACAACTAGTATAGGACGAAAGTTCAGTCACACTTTTGGATACGGAAAAATCGACACTTGGGCTACAGTTGAAGCTGCCAAGACTTTCCAGAACGTCAAACCTCAGGCGTGGTATTATTCACCTTGGATCCATGTGAATCAAGCTATTCCTCAAGGTGATCAGGGCTTGGCTGTCTCTTTTGAAGTCACAGCAGATATGTTGATGGCTGCTAATGTTGAGCGTCTCGAGCATGTCACTGTTTCCATGAATATTGACCACAAACGAAGAGGTGACTTGAGCGTTGATCTCGTCAGCCCTGATAAGGTCATTAGTCATCTTTCTGTCACTCGTCGACTAGATACCGCCGCTGAAGGTTATAATGATTGGACTTTCATGTCTGTTGTTCACTGGTATGTTGACCTAGCGTTCGAATGTGGAGCACTGCTAACACAATTTAGGGGCGAGTCTGGTATCGGTACATGGACAATTATTGTCAAAGACACGGTGGTCAACGAATTTAACGGTACTTTCATTGACTGGCACCTGAAACTTTGGGGCGAGTCTATCGACGCTTCAAAGGCAACCCTACTGCCAATGCCATCTGAACACGATGATGATAACCACGACCTAGTCGTCTCAACCACCACAATTGCAGGTGCCACGACATCCGTGACCCCAGTAGCCACACCAACGTCTCTCATGGCCAATCCCACCGACCATCCCGATCGTCCTACTAAACCCACAGGCACAACGGATGAAGAGACCAGCGCTACCGCAACCAGCTCTCCTGCTGCTACAACCAGTGCTTCAAGTTGGCTCCCATCATTCTTCCCCACTTTCTCTTCAAAGACTCAGTTCTGGATTTATGGTGCTGCAGCATTAATCCTTATCTTCTGCTCGGCCCTTGGCATTTATCTCTACATGGCCCGCCGCAAGAGACTTCGTAACAACCCCCGCGATGAATGGGAATTCGACCTCCTCGAAGAAGATGAGACCGAAGGTCTCACAGGCGGCGGCAAGAAAGGCACTAAGAAAGGAGGCAAGCGCCGAGCAGGCGAGCTCTATGATGCCTTTGCTGCAGGAAGCGACGAGGAGAGCGAAGAGTATCTCGATGAAGGCGGTGATGAGAGAGAAAAGAAGCTCTATGAGAGCGATGATGAGGGAAAGCATGTCATTGGTGAAGACGAGGATGAGGAGGAGGGTGATCACAATGAGAAGAACCAGGGAGAGCATTTGTTGCGAAAGTAAAGGCGCTTGGACCGAAAATGGAAGATGCTTGGGAGGGAGCGTGGTTTTGTATATGGTGTTTACAAATAGGAGCAAGGTTGCATCGTTGGTCTCGTTCACATCTGAAAATCCATATATGTGCGCTTTGAATAAATAGATACATATATACAGGGTGTGCTCAAGTGAGATTGTTTTGGTCTGCTCCTTCTCCAAAAGGTTAGCCACTAGCTGCTTCCTAGTTCTATCCATGGCGCGAATAAAAAGCTCCTCCCGTTCCCGATTTCCTTTTCTTCCTCTATCACTCTCTTCGTTCTCGAGAACATTCGTTGATCTCATTTATTTCTCAATCGAGACTCTGCTTGGCCTTCAAGGCATCTAGTTTGACAAGCAAAGCTACAAGAGATCACATGGTTCGTCCTCACCACCCGAGGCCGTTTTCTTTCCTACATTATCAATTGCACTGAAATCTGCAACTCAGATGTCGCATACAACATTGTCTGCACGACAAGTTGCTCTACGGATCAACAACTTCTCATGAAGGATGTCGAGATCTTGTTCTTCACGATCTTAATTCAAGCCTGATGATTGGCAGGGCAAAACGCCCATGTTCACCGAGTATCCAGCCTCACCAGCTAGCTCAACTCTCTTTCGCACGTCTACCTATTTCTTTCAACAAACCCTCTTGATAGCAATCCTCATTGCCAACTAATATCTATTGCTGAGTGCTCTCAACAACAATTCAACAATAACTTAGCTCTACTCTGCCCGTATTCTGCAGTTGCCTATAGGGCTCAGCATGCACATACATTCAGCTTCGTTCACCAATCTAACCGACGACATTCCCATCAGCAGCCCTGCAGCTTTGAGGACAAAATGCTGTGCCAGAAATGCCAACGCATGTTTACGGGACAGCGAATTTTTGCGTCAGCTGCTGAGGGGCAATTAATGTCGGAATTGGTTATGGGAACCACAGACGATGCCAAATTTCGACATCACGTCAACCTTAATACTCTAGAACGTTCGGCTGCAACAGGTTGCCATGTCTGTGTCTTGATGATGGGCTGCCTTACTCGAGACGAGATCGAGATTCTACGGCCACCAGTAGAACGACCTTCGGAGCTTTACAAGATACTTTTCGAGATTAAAGAGCAACTCAACAGCCGCTATTGGCTACGGTTTTTCTTCGTGCATCCAACAGGCCAATCGTCGTCAGGATTGAATGCTATGTCCTCGCAGTCATCTACGGTACGATGCATCGAGAAACATTTGGACTTGTACCCAATGAGCAGTAAGTACTAACTATACGTTGTGCATCTTTCAAGCCACGTCAACCACTGACACTGTATTCAAAGAAAACTACGTTGCCGGCAGCGAATGGGGAGATTCGACACGTTCTCAGCAATCTTGGACTTGTGTGCATAAGTGGCTTGAAACCTGCATCCAGTCGCACAAGTCCTGTTCCTCACAGCCTTCGGTAGCTTCATGGAAACCGACGCGACTGCTCGATCTAGGTCCTATGGGAGCGAAGCTCCTTCCACGTCTTATCGAACATGAAGAGATACCCGCAGGAGTGGTATATGCGACTCTCAGTCATTGTTGTAAGTGTTTCTGCCCCTTCTCTATCAAATCTTTTCCTCCCATCTGCAAGGATTAGTATTGTAAGGGAGCTATTAGGGCGGCGTGTCAGGCATGCCCTTTCCCTAACAATTGGAGATCACGTACTAAACTTCACGATTCGTAGGGGGTTCTGCAAAAGTTTTCAAACTTCAGAAAGGAAGTATCTCCACGGCTAAGAATCAAGTATCTTTTCGTCACTTGTCAAAAACCTTTCAAGATGCAGTTGAAGCCTGTCGGAGAATGAAAATCAGATACCTCTGGATAGACTCCCTTTGTATCATACAGGATTCGTCTGAAGATTGGGATGCGGAAGCATCTAGGATGGAATACGTTTACAACCATTGTGTTATTAACATCGCAGCAAGTCATGCCTTGGATGGTGGATGGGGTTTGCACACCGACAGGGATCCTCTAATTCTACAGCCATGCCCCCTCACGGTAACATGGGATGATGGAAAACCTATGGATATGCTCTGTGCGGATTTAGATGATTGGATAAAGCGTTTCGACAGCGAGCCTCTAAGTACGAGAGGATGGGTTGTTCAGGAAAGACTTCTTTCACCGAGAATTTGCCACTTCAGCGGAACCCAGATCATTTGGGAATGTAACGAAGCATTCGCCTCGGAAAGCTTTCCACTTGGCTTTACATCAAACGATCACAAGTTCAACATCCGGAACCTTAGAGGTCTCACATCGCTCACCACCTCGAGCGAGGATCATCTTAAGTGGGATTGCTGGCGTGATGTTATCAGACATTACTCCAGCGCAGGACTATCTTTTGAGAGGGATAAGTTAGTTGCCATATCAGGGATTATCCGAAGAATGCGTGATGTGTTTCAGACCGAGTACTTGGCTGGGTTGTGGTGGAAAGGCATCGAGTATCAACTGTTGTGGGCAGTCCACCGAGAAGGAAAGAATATGCCCACACGCAGTTCAGTGTTCATTGCACCAACTTGGTCTTGGGCATCTCTTAATGGAGCCGAGATTGACCTATATTCACACACAAATACACAAACAACTCCGTCACTCTACCGAGGCCGTTACTTACTGTGCAGGGCTATTGATGCGCAGGTTGTCCCTGCATCCAGCACCACAATCTGTACAGACGGTCATATTCACATGCAGTGTTTCTTGGTACCAGCGTTCATTACTCCCAGCACGTTCGGCTGGTACGATATTGCAGTGCCAATACATGAGAAGCGCCTAGGACGACAGCCACTCATTTCACTTTTCACGATCATCGATGTACATATGACCAATCGCGGAGAGCTAAATTTTTGGTTAATGCCAATCTTAGACGGCTTGGAGGACAAACATTTGGAAGGGCTCCTCTTATATTCAAACAATCACGAAGAAGGTATTTTTCGGCGTTATGGCTCGTTTAGATTACGGGGTGTCATAGACCTCGATAACCTCTGGAAGAGTGTCTTTGAGTTTGAGGCATCGGCTTTGGAAGCAAGACACAGTAACATAGGATTGTACGACAAAGTCTGGAAGTATCAGATTGGATCTAAGAAGGAAGAAAAATATGAGAAGTGTGATGCTGTGCCACAGTTTTTGATTACTATCAAATAGTGACGGGTAGTCAAGAGGACAGCACTCGATGTTGGGGTTTTCAAACCTCCTTTTTGCTGGGAGGGAATATACGAGGAAGCTGGCAGGCTGACAGCGGCACATGAATCTGCAGACTTATCTGCCTTTTGATCAGGGGTATATCCAGCAAGCAGTTTGCATGCGCCGTACCATGTGAGGTTGCGCCCACATCTTGGACCGAGAGAAGTATTTACCCGCTCCACAATGGCACTAAATGTTGTACTTCTTACCCAAAACTTATTTGTAATCTCTCAAGTGAGAACATTTTGGTCTTCCCCTATTAGCATTGTCAACTATCAGCTGCTTTCTCATTTTATTCATTGCACTAATACAAATACCCTCGTTCCAGTTTCCTTTTCCAAAGCTCTCATCTCACCACACGCGAAAATTTTCGTCGTCTAAGTCCAATCTAGACTTTGCAGTGGGACCTGGTTATACGAAATCACTTTATTTGTCTTCACCGCCTCAGGCGGAGTCGACGGCGAGATTCGCCCCCGAATTGGGAGAGATAGTAAATTTAAGCCTTAGTAGTCAAGTCTTTAGGCAGTTATCTCTAGTTCTGATAGACTAGATACTGTCTCCTCATCCGAAACAAGAAATTTACTCGTACATGCTCTCAAAAATAAGGCAGAAGGCTAGGATACACACCGTCTTTTACCTCCTACCTCTCAGACATTAGATCGATCCTGTGCTCGAAATGAGCTTTTCCCAGCAGCCGCGTGCGCAATATTATCAATGGTCGCTCCCCGGATGTCAAATACTGCAATATCGGCACCAATCTCTTTGAGCAGCCAGTTTCTCAACTCGACTGTAACGAGTGAATCCACTCCATAACTATCGATCAGAGCATTCCCATCTATGTTATCTTCTAGCAGCCCCAGGATCTGGGATAATATTTTTTTCAATGCTCCTGCTATGATATTGTTGGCCTCTTCTGCAGATTTCGCTGAGGAGATGAGATCTCTATAGTCTAAAGAACTTGTTCTAATGGCTGGAGTTGTTCGTGTAAACATTTCAAGCTGATGGAGATGGCGAAAGATAGGCTGGCAAAGACCCATTGGGACATCCGATCCAGCAGCGCGGATCCTGGCAGGAAGTTCGATGCCAACCACAATCTGCGCTTGCGCTTCCGTGAGAGTTTGGCGAGACGGATCGCAGTAGAAGTCGAGCAAGCCAGAAAGCTCGTCCTGCGAGATAGGCCGTGTGACTTTCAAATTTTTTACACGCTCATTCACTTGAGGATTTTCTGCGAGGTAGCCCTCGAATAGCATAGGTCCAAGATCTAGTGAGACTGCATTTTCACCAAGGGCAACTCGATATCGGGCTAACGCATCTTGGTATGTGTTACCGGCAGAGTAGTTCCCTTGTCCTGCGTTTCCGTAAATTCCGCAGAACGAGGAAAGGAGAACGAAGAATTCCAAGTCTCTAGGTAGTATATTATGAAGATTCCACAAGCCATCGACTTTAGGTTTTACAGCAGCAGTCCACTGTTCGAAGCTCATTTCATTCAAGGTTGAGTCCTGCCCGTATTCAGTATTCTAAAGCAGCGGACTGGATAGAAGACTTACTTGAAGAACCATTGCACCTTGAAAACATCCTTTTATAGGAGGCAGTACATCTTCGAACGTCCTTAGGACTCTTCGAAGACTTTGAGGGTCCGAAATATCGCATATTGGTGTTTCAACTCGAACTCCTCTCTTAAGTAAGTCTGTCGTCAATGTTTGAGCTTTTTCGTGTCCCTTTACTCCAGACCGAGACAACATGAGTAGATTTTTGGCTCCACGATCAACTAGCCACGTTGCAATCCTACGTCCTATGCCTCCTAGTCCACCGGCTATGACATAAGTTGCATTTTGACTGAGTTTGTAGTCAAGTTTTGGCTTTAAAACTGTCTGCAATGTAATCAGCCTATGCCTCATGATATCACTAGAAATTACCTACAGAAACTTCTGCATCTCTCTTCAGTTCTAGAACAAACTTGCCGGAGCTGTTGCCACTCTGCAGCATTCGGAAAGTCTTTTCTATCTCTGAAATGGAATGAACCTGTAGCGGAAACGGTGAATGGATATTCCCCGCTGTGGCAAATTCAAATACCGCTTCTAGAATCTTTTGAGCTTTAGTCGGACGTTGTTGGATGATTGCAAGAAAATCCACCCCAGTGAATGAAGCATTGTTTCCGAATGGCTTCATTGAGAGAGAGCTATGCAACTCGATGTCTCGCTTACCGATTTCGAAAAAATGTCCAAATGACGCAATGCACTCCCAAGAGGCAGCCAGACTTCCACCAGATAAAGAATTAAGAACAACATCTACTCCTCTGCCTTTCGTAATTCTTTTGATGTATTCAGCGAAGGATGTGTCTCGGCTATAGTATATATGATCCTCCGGAATTTGGTAGAGATCAATAAGAAGTTTTTTCTTCGTGTCTGAGCCCACGGTGACAAATACTTCGGCGTTTAGAAGCAGAGCGAGCTGAATAGCTGCTTGTCCGGTTCCTCCGGAGCCACTGTGTATTAAGACAGAGTCACCTGGTTGTACCTGCGCAAGCTCATAAAGACAGCGATACGCTGTTCCGAAGCAAATCGGTAGAGCCGCAGCCTCCGAGAATGACATGCTATCGGGGATCTTGAGAAGCAATTCCGCTTTTGCACGCACAATAGACTTGTAGCAGTCTATAGCACACATAGCTACGCGGTCTCCAGTGTTGAACTCCAGGCAGTTCTTTCCAACTCTGCGGACGATGCCAGCACATTCCAACCCAACAGTGTCGGTCTTCAACCGACCCATGGCAGCCAGACAATCCATGAAGTTGACACCTACTGCTTGAACCTCCACTTCTACTTCGTTTTGACCAAGTTCATCCCCTGTAGTCTCGTCTTCAATGAAATGTAGCGAGTCTAGCATTCCCACAGTCCCAATTTCTAGTTTGAGAGGTGACCCTTTGCCAAATTCTTGGATTCCACCGACAGCCATGTTCCGGGCTTTGATATAAGCATCGCCAGCTTGATCTTGTAGAAGCCGACTAACATGAAGTAGCCCGAGATACTCAGGCTCAAAAGTATCGTGCCCAAAATTGATTGCAGCATGGCGAAAGGCTTTAGCAATGGTCGCTGCTTTCAATTGTAAATTGTCACCTGTAATTGGCTCCATATTAAGGATGCTCAGTGCCAAGTTGGGATTTTCTTGTCTGCTCACTCTGCATAGACCTTGGGCCATGCCGGCATCAGGCGACATGGATATCCCACCGCCTTGAGACACCCAGAGGAACGATCCTGACAGGAATAGAAGTCTTTCCAGTGCTTCAAATTGCGAGGGCTGAATTCTTCTAAGCACAGAGGACTCAAGCTCGTTCAGAAATATTGTGTGAGAGTTGTTTGCCGCAACAATTGTCTCTATATCGTCCAGGCTAGCAATTTTGTATGATGGCGATAAGTGTTCTTCGAGCTTCAGTTGCTCAAAGATGCTCTTGGCCATTTGTTGCTGGAAAGCTGAGTGCTTATCAATAATGATAATCGGGTTTGGGGTTATTGTTGGTTCCAGGCTGACAGCCGTTGAAACCATCAGACTCCAAACATGACATTCGCTGCTCTTGTAGTCCTGGAAAACGACATCAGTCCCGGAAAAGCCGCTATTGATCAAAACTTCATTCCATTGTGTCTCCGAGATGCAGGGACTTTGCTGGCGATAGTCTTCTGTACTTCGCCACCAGCCTGGGAGCAGACCGAAAATGAATGGAACGAGGTGATGCTGAGCTGTCAGCTCTATGAGGATGAGCTTCCCTCCTGGCTTTAATAGCTTCCTGCAGTGTTTAAGTGTTTCAGTCAACGTTCTTGTAGCGTGAAGCACGTGTGAAGCGACAAGCAGATCATAGCCCTCCCCTTCAAAACCTTGCATGATAGGATCTTTTTCGATATCGAGCACGCCGAACTTCATAAGTTCATCCTCTTGAAACCTCATTCTTGCCTTTTCTAAGAATGACGGACCAATGTCGGTGAGATAGTAGCTCTGGTAATGAGGGTTTTCTGATCGACCATCTAGGTTCAAAAGTCCCAGAAGGAGCTCAGTTGTCGCTGCTGTTCCAGCCCCGATTTCTAATATGTTCATGCAGGGGTTTTTGCCTAACAGAGCTTGAAAGTATGTGGAAAAGATCGCCCAGAGAGGGGAGGTTTTATTGAGTTCCATAAAGAATCCTCGAATTTGCTTCTCATTTTCGTAGATGACATGTAACGGATCTAAGTCGCCTGACAGAATTCTGGGTAGACTTCGGCCAACTTGAACAAACGTTTGACCAATATTGGTAGAATTCATTTTGCTGCTGATGGCCAACATTGCATCTGTATTTGCAAGCTTTTTCTCCCATTCCTCGCGACTGTATGGCTCGAGCTGAGAAAAACCTTGATCGAGCAGATTTCGCATCCACGAGATGTACTTGTCTACGGAGGGGATATGTTGTCGGTCAGCTCTACGCAGCTCTTCGATAGCCTGAAAGCCAAATGCGAGCGCCAAGAACTCAATATCTCGGAACCAGCTAACAGGCTCGTCGTACAATACAATTCCTTTGCTGCAATATTGCAGGATGTCCTGGGAATCCATCATATCAAGGTCAACTATCCAGTCCATGTTGTAGCATAGATGACTTGGCTGATCATGACTCTCCTGAGGAGGATCGCTGTTGGATATCGTTGTATACTCTAGACCTTGTAGTAGAATCTGCATTTGCTGAGCACCTTCGCTGAGGGCGGAAACTGAGCAAACACGTTTGCGCTTATTCACAACGTTCTCCTCATGAGACTTGGAAAAGGCTGTAAATGGCCCAAGATTTGGGTTATCAAGGTCTGTGCCAGATATATGAACTCTGTCAATTCGAGTAGGCAACATTGTTTGATCCACAACTGTCCCGCCCCTTGTCCAGGAAGCAAATATCAGCTGGAAGAGAGCATCAAGTGAGGTGGCATGAACCAGGAAATCTTGAGTCGAGGTTTTACCATCTGATGCCGTTGCTTCTTCGATGAGCAGTGGTCTCTGCACTGTTGATAGAGCTTTTCCAGTATTGCTGAATCGAATTTGGTCTAGCAATTGGACCATTGGCTTCAGATCAAGACCCATGCCTTTCCAGCTCCTATATAGTAGATCTGGGGATACCTCTTGAGGACAATGAATTGATTCTGATGCAAAGAAACTTCTAAGTTGCTCGACTTGGCTTTGCAATTTGGTATCCAACTCATGGGCGAGATGACGAAGGTTTGCGCACACGGATCCACGCCCGATTTCTTCCCACTCTCCATCAGACTTGCTAAGATGAAGCCGATATTCGTACCAGGTACTCTCGTCACTATCTCCGACAAGTGATAAGGGTCGAAGACACATTTGAGTCTCTCGGACGGTGGTCTCTGTTGGAAACACCAGGGGTGTGTGAAAAATCGCATCCCGGATCTCGTATGATGCGACTGTCTTGCCTTTGACAAGCTGTCTCACAGCTTCAATGGCCATGGCAATAACCCCAGATCCAGGAAGGACGATTCTGTTATTGACTCTATGATCTTGAAGCCATTTCATCTCGTCTAATCGCATAACATTTCTCCAAGTTGGCTCCAGAGGATTCCAGTCGATGACTCGGGTTCCTAGGAGCTCGTTGTTTGCATAGGGTCGAAGCCTAAACTCTCTATTGAGACGTGCCTCTTGCGTATGTATGATCGAATGGTCGAATGGATATTGTGGGAGATCAGTCAGCACGCGCTGTTTGTGAGCAGAGAGTTGATTTAGCCGGTCCAAGTGAACAGGAACACCCCGACAACAAAGTTTTCCAGCCGCTGCAAGGAGAGTTTCAATACTGCGGTCTCCACGAAGAAGAGTTGAACTATAGTCGACTTGATTTGTTCTTTCAAAGGAGGCTAGAATATTCCGAATTGGTCCTTGCAAAGTCGAGTGGGGGCCAATCTCGAGCCAGAAATCGATGGAAACCATTTTTGTATGCTCCCTATTCATTTTATGAACGATACTCTTCGAGCTCTGCTTGGAGCACCTGCTGAAGGCCCCCAGGAAATCTACCGGAGAGAGCATGTTTTGAACCCAGTAATCAGCTTGCCGAAGCTCATGCTGAGAAACTATTTCGCTTGTAATGGATGAGACCATGAGGGGATGAATCTTTCCACCTTTAGCGTCTGCTTCAAGTCCCTGTAAGTTACTGCAGTAATCCGTCGAGATCAACTGCATTTGCGGAGAATGGTAGCCTACTCCAATCTTCAATTTTCGGGCGAATATTTTCTCCTTCTCACAATACGTGATGACCTCGTCAACCTGTATTTCCGGGCCCGAGATGGTTACGTTACAATGGCTGTTGATACAGCTAATGGTGACTAAGTCTAGGTAGAATCCACTTTGCGAGCCCAATTTCTCGAGATGGATGTTCAAGTCTTCTTTTGAAAGACCGATCGAGGCCATGCGATACTGGCTGGAAGTTGATGTTGATAGCTTTGACACCAAAATTCCACGGTGATATGATATTCTCATGGCACATGCTGCAGATATTGCGCCTGTACAGTACCTGTGATTCAATAAACCAACTGACAGAAGATGGATTTGGGTGTCATTGCATCTTACGCTGAGGCTATCTCTCCTGAAGAATGACCAACTACCACATTTGGGACAACGTTGCACGACTTTAACAAGTCCACGAGAGCGATTTGAAGGGCCGTTGTTATTGGTTGGCCGAACTCTGGGAGATATATCTTCGTTGAGTCTGGAGCTTTCTCAAGTTCGTCTGGTGAACAGCGATACTCAGTTATGGCTAAACATTCTAGGTTGGTGACATTACCTGCCAGAGACCATTCACACCCCATATCATGCAATAATTGCTGTGATCTGAGTATGCTGAGTTCAAATTCCACAAAAGAACGAAGCTCAATCCCCATCCTAGCCCATTGTGAGCCTTGTCCCGAAAAAACGAAGCCAACTTAAGGCCGAGATGTGCAGATCTTCAAAGGACTAGATAACTTGGTTTCCAAATCTGTCAACTCGGAAATTGACCGAGCTACGATATACGACCTCCAGGGCAAGAATGTCCTCCGGTTGTTCAAGGTGAACGCCAAGCTCTGAAAGATATCTGGATTGACCTTGCTATTGTTGATGAGACTGAGGAAGTAGTGACGGTAGCTGGCGGAGAGTCGATGTATACCTTTCTCATCAGCAGCAGAAAGCATGAGCAGCTTGGGCAGAAGTATGTGTGGAAAATTGCCATTCGCTTGAGTCGGTTGAATGTCCACATTGGAATCGGGTGTCAACGAGACATCTCGGTTGTTCTGCCCGATCATCATATGCCTCTTGACTAGGTAATGCTGAGCCTCATCAAGTATAACGTGGCAATTGGTTCCACTATCAAGATTAGCGACTTATAGAAGAAACTTCGCGGAAAGCTTGTGCTCAAAGAATGAATGACTAACCCCATCCCAAATGAATTGACAGAGGCCCTTCGTAGACCTTCACTACGCCACTGCACAGCTTCTGTTGGAAACTAGAAATCCAAGTTAAAAACGTCAAACCAACCATGAGAGGAGGATGTTTACCTTTATATTGAAGAAATCGGCGTCGATGCGGGGGTTCAACTTCTCCAAATTGGCAATCGGAGGAATCACGCCTTTCTCCAATACCAATACTGTTTTGATTACTCCAGCTATTTCAGCTGTTCCTTCTAGATGTCCTACGTTCGACTTCAGGGCACCGCTAAGAGAACGGCAATTAGCATACCTCATTCATGTGGTTAATGCTTGGTGGAAACCTACATATAGAGAGGCGTTCGATGGTGACGCTTCCGACGAAAACTCTCACCGATAGCCCGAGCTTCTATCGGATCTCCAAGTGGTGTTCCCGTCCCTGTTAAGTTCAAGTTAGTCTCTTTGCACAATTGAGGTAAAAGATTCAGACCATGTGCCTCAAAGTAGCCGGTCAAAGTATTATCAAGTCCTGCCCTCTTATAAGTTTCGATGATGAGATTGGACTGAGCTTTCTTGCTTGGCTCAGTAATGCCGCTGAGACTTCCGTCCTGATTGATGCCTGTCGAACGGATTATTATTGGTGCCCATTCCATGGAGGCAAAGAACGCGGATCTTCTGGTCTGTCATGTTGACGCTTGACTTCTTTTGGGACGTGTTCCAGAGAAAATACTTCTGAATCAAGGATTCTTTTGAAGAAGCGCAGAGTATACAGTTTACAAGCATAAAACGAAGGTATTTAGGAAGTTGTTATAGTTGTATGATATTAACACGAAACTGAAATGAACCCCATGCTCCTTGAGCAAAAGCAATCCCAGATGCTATGGGGGAAACATAACAAGGTAACCAAGTCGTCTTGGTTGGAGTCTCTCAGCTGACTCTGGTATCACAACATCATCACCTAGAACCAACATACTGATGAGTTCCTGAGAGAGACCTTACCCGGATCAAAAAGGTGGTGGACAATCCCAACTCGTGTCAAGAAAATGGAGTGGAGTATTCCAGGACAAAGAGTTGATACGACTGGAAATAGATCGTCGGTGCCATATCCGTGTTTGACTAATAGATAACAAACTCCCGAATTCTCTCAGCTGCTTCACATAGATGTATTATAATATCCTATCCTTGACTTCTTGTACAGTACTCCAGCTCGGTGACTTCTTTCGCTTTGGCGACAATCAGCACCACATATCAGCCTACAGATGATAATCGCTGCGCCTTACACGATGCGATCCATGGTTTCCCCTAAAACGTTTCCAACATTGGTGCAGAATCTTCCCGCTCGGAATTATCCTGCAATGTTGGTCTTTCAGGGCGATAATATAAAATGTTGGAATGTGTATCCTTGTAATTGGCCAGTGTGCTTAATGCAACATGCGAGTAACCCACCCCGCAAAAACATATCGGCAATCAAGATGCTCAGCTTGACGCGATGCTTTGGCACTCACTTTCCCGACTTCATCCTATCCGGAACAATTCTAAGTGAGCCTTGTACATCCTGCAGGTTGGTGGCAAGGCGGTGGGAAAAGCTCAAGCGGGGCAAGTGTTGGCAGATGCAAGTGATACATGCGTGTGGCTCTTGTGTCCCAGATACCGAATTATGAGTATTGATCAGATTTCAGTAAGGGCAAGATGATTGTTGTAGTTGGTCAATATTGAGCATCTTTGGGTGAGTACAGATCTGCACTCATGAACTGCTCCCTCTTCTTCGTTCTCTATTCTCCTTGGAATTGGTAGCACCGCGATCGAAAGTAGGCTCGAAATCATGGCTTCGACAACAAGTTACCCACCTGGATATTTGGAGGAAAGTCGAAGTGGTCCACTGGTCAGGGTATCCATCGCATTCATCGTCCTCGAAATAATCTTTGTTGGGCTTTTCATTGCATCGAATATTCAACGCAAGACACGGGCTGGATTAGACGCCTATTTGATCCCACTGGCGCTCCCATTCTGTTTGGCGAGCGCTGTATGTGCGTTATGTGAGTAAACCGAAATCATTTTCGAACGTTACTAACAGCTCTGGTCAGTGGCTGTGAAATATGGTGGATTAGGTCGACATATGGCATACGTCGAAAGCTATCATCCAAATGACTTCATTGTCTGGTTGAAGCTTCAAACTGCTTTAGTCTTCGTCAACCCCTCTGCAGTTAACCTGTCCCGCTTGGGGCTCTTATGTTTGTATCTTCGACTCTTCAAAGTCTCCAACTATCGCTGGGTCGCCTACGGTGTCATCATCATTATAGTGGTCAATTGGGTTGTCCTCCAATCCATATTATTCGCCATGTGCATTCCTTTCCAGTACAACTGGGACAAGAAGATCAAAGGAGGCCACTGTATCGATCAACAGATGTTCTTCCGCTGGGCAACCGTCCCGAATATCGTGACGGATCTTGTTATGTTTTTCCTGCCAATGCCAGCAGTGTGGGGACTTCATTTGCCGACCTCGCAGAAGATTGGAGTAACATTTACCTTCTTTTTAGGATCTGTGTACGTAAAATCTGTGAAATAACCCCTGAAAATAAAGATAGCTAATTCCCTTTAGTGGTGTCTTCACGGCTATCTTTCGTCTGAGAGAGTTCATTCGACTCCACGCCTTCAAAGATTTGACGTGGTACTCCGTTGATACTTACACTTGGACTGTCATCGAAACCGGTGTTTACCTCATTGCGACTTGCCTTCCGTCTCTACGCTCTCTAATAAAGCCTGTTCTGAAAGATTTGGATATTCGCTCGATCAGGTCTTTGTTCGGAGAAGATTCGACAAACCAGCAAAAAGGAAGCAGTAAGACCGAAGTGAACTCAAATATAGCTCCATTCAATCGACTTGGGGTCCTTTCCGAGCCCGGATTGTCTGATGATAATGCATACCCATTTGTACCTAACTGGTGCTCCACAACCTCAGAAGAGGCGACGTCCAAAAACGAAGCGGCAAGCTATACTCACGAGGTCCAGCTTGACAACTTCCTCACCAGTGCTTTGGACGGATCAGAAAGTTCGGAAGCCCAGGTTGAGAAAAGGCATGTCAGGTGAAGAGCTTTTTCGTGCGAGCTGGTGGCATTCGAGTTCGAGGTGAGGAGTGAGTCAAAAGTTTTATGAAGGAGTTCCATTCTTAAGATCTTCAGGGTTCTTCAAGTCTGCTGTATTGACCTTACAAGGCTCATTAGCTTAGTACCTAAGCCAAATGGAGTCTTCTACCTTGAATTGTCCTTGTCCGTGATAGTATCCTCAAATAAGCATTCCATTCTCTTCAAATCACCATCTAAACCACCCTCCCCTCAACCAGCTTAAAATCCTTAACCTTAATATCCCTCCAAACCGCCACGCTCACAAAAGCCACAACGAACACCGCCGTCCTCACTATCAACATCAACTCCTAACTCTCCCCATACGCCCCAATAATCGCCTCCCTCACTGGACTCCTCCATACACTCATAACTCAACTCCCCATAGATACTAGTAACACCACCCCTCGCATCCTTGTTTCCGATGTCTACAGACCACTTGATCGACTAAAAGTCATGCAGCTAGAAGAACCGCGAACCCTTGGCGCAGGAGAAGGAGATCTGATTTGAGGATGTGGGGAGGGAGAGGGTTTATCAGATGATCAGCTCGGATCAGATAAGATTGAAAAGTTAGCCTGTGAATGTAGGTTGGCTTGGCATAACTCAGAGTGGAGCACTGGCTCGTCTCTCGTTGGCGAGTTTCGATTTAGCTTGACTTATCAGATCTTCCTAAGCGGCCTGGATGGGATGCTGTCCCACTCTTAGACCTAATGACTGGAGTCTATGCTATCGATCTTGATAGCATGAATTGGTCTCTCGTTCAAAGATACCCATAATAGATGTGCTTCGCGCAACAAAATCCTCTACTTGCATCTAGTCCGAAAGCTCTTGCATCGTTAAATCCACCAACTCGTCCCAAGGAAATGGTTCGGTCCCTGCCACTGCAGCAGAATTCCTCTAGCGCAAGGTCTCGATCTAGTCCCTGACTCATGCAAGGAGATTGTGAAGATATATCTGAGCCAAATCTTGGATAATTTCAATGATGCGATATTCTAGAGGGACTGATAATTCATTACTCTTAATATGATACCGTCCATATTGTAGAAAAGCTAAGCTGAAATTTCTTCTCTTGCTTCTATCAGATTATTGAACACTTGATGTACTGTACGTACTATACACTTCCAAGATTGAGCATGATTCTTATTCTAGAAAGGACAAGATTGGCGTTCGTGATTGGCACTATCTAGCGACCACTCGTTGGATCTGAGATGTAAATGCTACTTCGCATTTTCTCATCTAAAGCAAAGCATCCAAAAAGCTCCCTTGCCGATCATGCATCTAATCACATTCTCTTGGTATCAACAAGATCATTGCTCGAATCGACAAGCTCTATATCGATAATTTGTGAGGCAAGCAGGACTAGCATTGAACACTGATCCAATATGCAACTCCTCTCTTTGTTACTTGCAGACTGTGCAGAAACCGGTGGGAAAATTGCCACAAGCTCCCTGGTTCAAGAGTCGTACTCAACTCTGCCTTCATCTGTTTTATTCTCGAAAGAGCGTAAGCAGCGTATGACATGATCTTTAGAAGTCAACTATATCAAGTCTGCTGCTCTAAATAGGTAGTGGAAGTTGGGAAAAGACTCCCATCAACACGACACAAATTCAAATTTCGTAAACGCCTTGGATAGGTATAGAATGGGAAAACTGGGTCAGCGGGAACATCAGTTCGCTTGTGATGAATCTGGCGTGAGACATCTTCCTTCATAGCATCCATTGAGACATCAGTTGTAGTTGGAAACCGATCCGTGACGAGGAAGTACAAGAATAGGCGGCGAGATGCGAGTAGGTATGTATCGTGAATCCAAAAACAGGTATATCTGTCGACGACTTTTTCGATCCTTGGCTTGGAGAATTCGGACGGTGATCGAGCTCGAAGCCCGTTCTTTAGACACAGGTAATTCTTTCGAGCAATTTCTCAGCAGCCTGCTCTTGGACAGTGGTCCTGCCGCCAAGGTTTGATGGCAGATTTCGACTCTTGGGTTTCATATCTCTTTCGTACCTGCAGATCAGTTTAAAGTGAGTGCGAAGGAGAGCAAGTGTTATCTTAGGAGTAACTCGCCGGGTATTCGACAGAACTAATTTACACTATTTTCACAGTCAGCGGCAATCAGAGACTTCTCATGGTCGTGGGACTGGGAACTATTTTCCATCCGCCCAAATAGCCGTCTTGCAAGGATTGGGGCCTATTCGAGACTACGAGAAAGGTGGTAGATTCCCGCTCCACGGGACTGGTACTCGTGTCAGCTTTGGAGCTGGATTGTGCCGATTTGGTGGAGGATACGACTCTTGCGGGGTTGATGGTGCAATAATTTTCCTACAAATCAGTCTCTACTCAGCATCTCGTGTTGAGGGGTATCTCTCACCGAAAGGCACGGGCTGACGACAACTGCTCGCGTTTGTTGGTCGTTGGTCTTGGTAGAATGTTGGATGATGCTTTCTAGAATCTGCGTACTTTCAAATGGAATCATGTTGGCAAACGTCCCAATCATTATCGTATACTTCAGAGAAAGTGTTGCCACTTTCTAAAGCCAGCCAGCAAAGAACCCATCGCCCGATGTGTTCCCCGTAGACTTGAGGTGGACTTTGAAGGCCGCAATATGAGTCAAGCCGCCATCTTACCCCTAGCTTAACCGAAGGGCCATCAAGGTAAATTTCGCTTTCGGAGTCCGGAAAGGAATGAACTACTTCCCACGGAAGCAACCAACCACATCTGCATGAAGGCCACGAACCTTTCCAGTCATTCCTGTCAGGATACAAGCATAATTTACTTCCAGGGTCGAATATTGAAAAGCCCAAAGCACATCCGAAGTCGGAGATCATCCGTGTCGGTATGAATGTTCTGATGAAACCTAATAAAGTATATCTGTCCCACGGACCAGTGCGCGTCGATGCCGATATCCTTTCGGTCATCGTGCTGATGCTGATCAAAGCATACAGTATCGTCTTTGTTACTGACATAAGCACCTCTTAGAGCAGTCACAGCTCAAAAGCCACAATGCAATTGCAAGCGCTGGCCCACTGTTTTTATACGTTGACCTTCTGAGTCACCACCACATGGACTTTCATTCGAGAAACAACTTGTCGAGCGCAAGGCGTTGCTCCATCCATCCACATCCACATCCACCTCATCAACACATCCCGGAGTCCAGAACATCAAACGGGAACTGGCTGGCTGGCATGGCGGTTTCACGATCTCAGCACCTCACTATCCAATCCCTCCGCCACGGTCACTCGTATGTAGCGGATACCATTATTCACAATCATGCTACGGCGCGAGAAATTTTCATGATGGTGGAATCGCAGTGTCATGGTCACGACTCCCAACTCCTAACAGCAGGAAGGAACGAGGCTCTGACCGTGTACGTTAAGTCTTGACGGTGTTGACACAGAGAATCTCAGGCGTCGCGATAGAAAATTTCCTCGGGCGGCCAATGGCTGGACGGACGCTCTTGACGAGGAAAGGCTGGAGGATAGATATATGGGGCTCTGCAGACTACCTGACTATGGTTGGGGTTCGGAGTAGCCAGCGGAGTTCGGTGCGGCGCTCGTTGGCATCAGACGGCGAGATAATTTTTCCATTTTTGCTTGGAGAATTGGTGGCCATGGATGGGTGTGCTGCTAATTTGGATGAGATGACCAAATGATGCTGGGGAAGAAAATTGTAATTGTGATTGTGATTGTGACGGCATCGGTATGCGGTGCAGGTACATCAAGCATGGAGTGTGGAAAGGGGCCAATCCTCCTCGCCAGGAAAGGGCAATCTTCTCCGGCATGGGCATTGCAGTAAGGTTACTCGCTTATCATATCGTCACCCCTTTAATCATTGAAGGGGGTGTGTTGATGGCCAGCTTAGAAATGCGGAGAAGGGACGGTGAGAGGGGAGGGGAGTTTATCGAACAGTGGTGACGGAGAAGGCTGAAGCAGTGCTGACCAAAAAGTCTCGCTGACTGATCATACATGTGAAGCAACGATGGTGGTGTGCCAGAAGGGCGACCATTCACGGCTCTCGCTTAGACCACTTTGGTGGGGACCGCCAGACCGCGTGTCGATCCCTGACTGCACTTGCAGGCGACAAGGCGTGTTGGGTCCGTTCGTCGGACGACCACTCGCGAAGATCCAACCATGGAAAATGTATGAGAGAGAGCAAGAAAAAGTGAGTCAGGCGCACGCTTTTCCCAAGATGTCAACATGCTCGACTCGAGTATCGAGTACCAGGTCGTATATAAGGGTTGCATGCTCCCCAACTTCCTTTTTCTTGGTAAGAAATCCGATCATCAACAGCATACCTATCCATTGGTTCATCAGCCACAAGTGTTACTTTCCCCGCATCAAGGCTGCGACATCACCAATTGTTATCAGAATCCTTGCCTGTTATCTATACGCCTCCCCCCTCGGGTCGCAAGACCATCTTCTCTTCCTTACACATCACCAAAATGTACGCTGCTTCAATTCAGTCGACGACCGGTACCCTCGCTGGGTATGCGAGGAAGATGACCCAGAATGGGCGTCCAGATATGGAAATCATCTTGGAGGACCATAATGAGGGAAAGACGTATACTACCTTCGATCCCTTATCTGGTAGAGTGGAAATCACTGCCCCTCACGAAGCACGGTTCGACGAAATCCGAATTACGTTGGAAGGCACAGTAAAGACATTCGTCGAGAACCTATCACCACACAGTACGAAAGCGAGAACGACGGCCACACACAACTTCCTGAGATTGTCCATGCCGATTCGAGAGTCGGATTATCCTCAACCACGAATTGCAGAGGCTGGCCGAACCTACACTTTCCCCTTCAATTTCGTCGTTCCAGATCAATTGCTCCCTCGATCATGCTCACATGCCTGCGTTTCAGACCATGTGCGTGATGCACATCTTCGTCTCCCACCAAGTATGGGCGGCCGAAGTTTCTCGGGACAAGATGATCTGACACCAGAAATGGCAAAGGTCAATTACGCAATCAAGGTCAAGATCGTGAGAACCAGGGAAAGAGACGGGCAGGAAGTGGTGCTGGTCGAAGGATCGAAGAAGATTCATATCATTCCAGCCATTGCAGAGGAACCGCCAATGAGTGTCACACATTTGGATAAGGATTACGTTCTCTCGAAGACCAAGTCATTGAAGAAAGGAATGTTTTCCGGCAAGCTGGGCAAGATCACGGTCACAGCGGCTCAACCCAATGCGTTGGTCCTCCCAGCACCATCTGCTTCTAGCACCATGGTACCTGGTACGACCATGACTACCGTCAACCTCAGATTCGATCCGCACGACAGCTCGTCTCAACCACCACGATTGGGAGGTCTGACTACCAAAATAAAGGCATCAACTTTCTACGCTGCTCGACCCGCAATGGAAGTCCCCTCGCATTTCGGCATGGTCCACCAATTCGAGAGCACAAGAGGCGTATACGATACCTCCGTCCCGCTCTCATCCCGCTGCGTCGAAGCAGTCACATGGACTCGACACACTCCCTCACCAGCCTACGTCCGACGAAACTCAGCATCATCAACCAGCTCCGACGACTGCTCGGACGAAATCCACGCTTCACCACCAAAAGAGAATAAACCATACTACACAGCGGAGATCCTGCTCCCAATCACATTACCCACGTCCAAAGCGTGGATCCCGACTTTCCACACCTGCATCCTGTCGCGCTCATATACCATCGATCTCTCGCTCACGATCCACACGCCTGGAACCGGCGTCCCTGCTTCAACAGTAGCACTCCATCTCCCCGTCCAGATCGCGGCAAATGGAAACAACGCCCGAAGAGCAACTCTGACTGCTGAAGAAGCTGCCGCGGAACTAGCTGACGCGGATGAATTCCTGCGTCCAAGAGTCCTCGAGATGCCGAGCCCGGAGTTGGTGGGGAATAGTGTTATCAACGCTGGTGCAGAGCTGCCGCCTAGCTATGAGGATTTTGCGGTGCCGAGACGGTCGGTGGTTAGTAGGGGATGAGGGTTTGGGAGGAGAGTGAGAGGGTTTTCGAAAGAGTTTTGATTTTGGGAAGCGTGTTTGGGATTATTTGCAAGGCGTTGAGGAGCGGGATATATAATTGGGTTTGGTTTTTTTTGGGGAGGGCGTTCGGATGGGATGGGATGGGATGATCAAATCAAGATTGGATACCCGGAAAGGGTGAATACATAAGGATACCCCATAGAAACAAATTATAATTATAATGTTATCTCTTTGATAAAACGATATCAATTGAATTGTTCTTGATCTGTGGAGATGTGTGTATGACAAGTAAGATCTCACCTTCCTGCTCCTGAACCAAGCAAGTAGGTAGGCACATCTGGAGGATGTTGAAGTTTAACTTGAGAGCACTTCTCCCGTTATATCAAAGATGCATTCTACTAAACTCGTCATCTTGCATCCTATCACCTCCCAATAATCTGATCCAAGCCACATTCTCTCCTCCCTGCACCTTACTGCAAGAAAGAAACACGACCCACTCTCGGCCTCCTCTCACCCCAAAAACGGGTAGTCCGACTACCTGTTCTCCAGACCCTCTCTCATTCCTCTCCAACTTTTCTCTCCTCCTCAAACCCTTTCTCTCATCTCGTCGTACGAAATCCTAAAAATTGTCCGACACAATGTTCGTTTCACGAGACAGAAACAGATCACATGCCACTCGTTCGTTCTTGGCCGCCGCCTCACCGCTCCCCGATCCATTCGGATGAAAACCCGCTTACTGGACCTTATTATTTTTTGTGCCTTACTGCCAACTCACGGGCTGCTGTTGATGACTGGACCATGTTTGCTTCTGCCAGCCAGACAGCCAGCACCTCCATTTTTCTTGCATCTCGTACCTCACGAGTATGCACTCGCTATCCTGCCGTCGATCGATTATGCGCATACGATCCGGAGACTTGCAGCAGCAGCAGCAGCATCTAGCTTAGAAGGAAGATCTTAGACAGGACAGGCGGCGGGGATGGCGGCTCCTTCCGCGACCGCGACGGGCTCGACGACGACCGCGACCGATCCGAAAGCGTTTTATGGATACCTGTTCGAGGTGGATAAGAAGCCCACCAAGACTTTGGATGCGCTGCTCCGGGGCATCGCGGGCTATATCGTGAGTCTACTTGCGACGAGGATAGAAGGGCTCAGGCTGACGGACGGTGTTGCAGAGTGAGAATATAGGGAATAAGGATCAGAAGGCTTTGACGCCCGATAAGTTGGCCAGCTTCTATAAGGCTGTGGGAGGGAATTATGATTGTAGGCTCCTACTTCTTGCGTTTATCTGATGGTAGAGTTAGGCTGACTGGTATCTTTTCTACATACAGCGCTCTTCGTCGATGTCCCCAACCCGTCGATATCGTGGATCTATGCATCCATAGGCTGTCAACATACCCTCCAACCTACAACCGATGACTTCCAACCACCCTGCGTGCCTGCGCTCACAACGAGAGGCTTTGTACGATGGCAATCCATCGAGATCTTGCTTGGACCAGAGGAACACGTTCCATTCATCCAAAATGCTGTCAGAGACTTCAACATAAAACATCCAGACACAGGAGAGCTATTCCCCGGTCCCGTACCCAAAGAAGCCTTTCCCCTAGTCGCAGACCCCGAGATCGAGAAATGGCACGATCAGTGCGCACAAGAGTTACGGAAACGAGCAACACCTACAGAGAGTATGCCAGATGAGAGAGATTTCAGACCAGAGATGCCGCCGCGACCCAAAGTCCAAGCGACCTACGTCCACGTCCGACCAACTCGCCCCAGCGCCCGACCAACATCAGAATACTTCCCCCGAACCACACGAGAAAGTGTCCCTGGAGGACCACCCCCTACGAGCGCGAGGCCATTCTACCAACACGTCCACTCTGCCACCGGGCAGCCAGTTCGACCAAAACTAAGCAGAAGTCCTAGCCACCGCGCCCGACAATTCCTCGCTCCAGAAGACGACATCGCAACTGGTCCGCGAACAGCGAGGACGAGAAGGAGGAGTTTCCCCGAAAACATGACCGCGAGTCCGACTTCGCCGCCAAACGTCGAGCCGGTGAGGAGTCCGATGGACGACCCGCGTGTGAGGCGGCATAGTCACCCCCGACACGCGAGACGAGGCAGCATGAGCAGTGACGCGAGTAGCAGCGAAGATGGCGGCCCGCCCAGCCCCATGGACACGGAGCGCAGACGCAGAAGAAGGCGAGATTACGCACGACCTCCCGATCCAGACTCGCCTCAGGTGCCGCCTGCTGGTGTGCGGTACTCTGGGCCAGCGCCACCTGTAGATCCGAGATTAAGACCTAGAGGCCGAGTAAGAGTCGACGAAGAAGAAGAAGTAAAGCGGAGAAGCTTCCCTATCCCCATCGATCTGAGCGGGAAATTGAGCGCGCCGTTCCTACTCGGGAAGCGGGACCGGGCTGCTCAGGCCGCGAGGAGCAATTCTCGGAATAATGGGAACTTAAGGTGGAAAGATCTCGATGGGCCGGATTTGTGGCGGAGTTCGGGGGGCAGTATGGAGGAAGACGAACGGCCTGCTACTAGCGGGAGGAGGAGCGGGGAGTATAAGCGCCGAGAGAGGGAACCGCGGCCGAGGATGAGCGAGAGAAGGAGTAGTCATGAGGATGGTGGGGGAGGAGGCGGGAGACGGAGCCACAGTGATCGAGATGCGGTGCCGGTGTCTGATCGGAGGAGTTTTCGGGACAGGGAGAGGGAGAGGCGGTATGGGAGTCCGATTCGAGGCGTGGATGGGAGGAGGTATCCTGCTCATTGAGTGAGTGGTGTTTGGTACGATATATGGTTGAATGACGATTTACGAAGATCTACCAAAGATAAGACATCTCCGCAAGGTTTACATGCACGATTTTATAGGGAATATAATACACTCTCTTCTTTTGAGGATAGGGGTTGCTTTATTTGTGACTTAAGGTCTGACTTATCTTTTTTTTTGGGTTCGCTTGTCGCCGCTTATGGAGCCGCGGACCAATTCGGGTTCTTGAGAATTAGAGCACGTCTTTGTCGCGTTTTTCTAGACCTCAGGCGGACTAATTAGGATCTTGGACCAGTGTCCCTCTAGTGTTAGTCCTACCTACTTAACTCCTGGAGGAAATGTCGACGTGCAGTTTTCAATCTCATGCTCCCGAGGATAAGTCGAGTTGTACTGTACGATTATCAGTTGGTGGTCTGTCTGTGAGGAATAGAGATTGAAAAGGTATTCGACCTCAAGCCATGAACAGAGATATCCATGTAGATGTTCGAAGAATTGATTAGTCGTGACTGGAGGTCAGCTAGCAAATTATGTGTTTCGAAAGTTCCGAAGACTGCGGAATCGCGCAAACTGCGCATTTTGCGCCAGTTGCGCTCACTGCGCAAAACGCGCGATGTTTTCAAGGTCGGGTATTGACAGAGGACGACAATCTTCCATAAAAATACAAAAATAGATGAGAATAAACAGAGAAGCTGAATCGGGATAGGAAGTCGCTGCGTCCAACACAAAGACCTTCAGTCACGGGGACCACCTCATCTTACTCTCCACACATCAAATTCTAAATCAGTTACCTATATACCCTCACCAACTACACAACACTCTCCCTCCCTCTTCCCTCATCCGACCCCGACCCCTCAACCTCAACCTCAGCATACGTCCACCGCAAAAGACTCGCATCCTTATCCACCCTCCCTCCCTCCCTCCCACTCCCCGTCCTCTTCTTCCCCAGCTCCAGATCCATCCCTTTCGATCTCCCCTCCACCACATACCGACTAAAGAGCACATTCAGCGCCGGCAGCGTCGCGCATATGAGTCCTATCGACGTTTCTGCCACTCTATCGAATTCGAGTCAGTTTGAAAAAGAATACAGAGCAGGAAGGAGGGAACTCACCCCAAAAGACTAATATCAACAGTAGTAATCGTTCGATCCGGACTATCCCCCGTCCGTAATAACATCACCAACCGCGCCACACTCGCCGCAACCGCCAAACCGCCCGCTCCCAGGAGCCCAATGACGCGCAACCTCCTTCTGAGCGGTAAGTGCAGCACCCACATCAACGGCATCGGGATAATCAGGACGGCGAAATCGGTCAGGACGGAGACGATGGTGTCGGCGAGGTAGATGTTGTGCTGGTCGAAGCACGAGGGCGAAGAGGAGGAGGAGGAAGAGGAGGACCAGAAGGCGGAGATGGGGGCGCAGATCATGATCTTGACGAATTGCATGGGGAGGTAGAAGAGGAGCATGAGCAGCATGAAGAGGTTGATGGCGAAGACGGTGCGGGGGAAGGGGGCGAAGAGGCGGGTGGAGATTAGGAGGAGGGAGCATTTGATCAGGAAGGCTGTGGGTCCGTAGACGAGGAGGCCGGCGTAGGAGACCTGGGGGGTTAGGTTGGAGAGAGGTGGAGGTGAGAGGTTGGGTTCCTTACTAGGAGGAATTTTGACATGGCTTCTTCGGTTACTTCCCATTGATGATGTCCGCCTCCAAATCGGTCGACTGGGAGCTGTTAGTAAAAGCTGAGGGACTCATAAGAAGAGACTGACAGAGAAGGTTGGTTGTGATATATCCAAGAAATGGAATCTAGACAGAAGTTAGTATCTAAATTTTACAATCGAAGAAATAATACCCAAGCTACAAGACAACACCCTGCCAACAATCAGCACTGAACGTCATAGGCAAACCAATACTTACAATCCTCTCTATACATTACTTTCTGTACCTTTGCTCTGGCATATATCTTCAAAAGAACGACGGGCGAGACGATGCTCAAGCACAAAATTTGAGTCACCAAGCTGATCGTGTATCGAACATCTCGAGGATGCTCGAAGTCCGGAATCACGCCTGCTGGTGGAGATAATGCTCCTACGATATCTGGATCTGACATCCTGATCATATCATAACGTGGAAACTAGTTCCTTCACTTCATGTTTGGGAGCTACCAGTCCAGGCTCAGGCTGAACTCCGGGTCTGCCGAGAAGTAAATATGTAAACAAAAAATTTCAACAGCAAGTGGACACAGAGATATCTTAATGTCAAAGTGGGGAGACAGCGGCGGAGAGAGATAATCTGCCAAGCTGCACGTTTTTGCGGTGAGTCCACATCATCAAGAACTGCTGAGCCCAAGGTAGAAGAAGACGGGATGTTGCTTCGCACAGACCTTCATCTCACCCCCAGAATTTAACTTTCTCGAGATAAGAGAACAGTTCTCTCCTTACCTTCTAGAATGACGCATAAATGGGGAAAAAATCCCGACTTCAGAGTCCGAGAATCCGATGTCCTCGCACAAGTTGAGGCTTGCGAGGCTTGCGTCTGGATAGGGATTGACGATCTCATCTTAACTTTAACATCTCGTCGTGTCAAGTGCGTGAAGTGTATCGGTGCTTTCTGGCGACGACGATACGGAAAATACCCAGAAGCCAAAACCACGTTTCAGATAGCTCTGTCGAGTGCCATAGGTCAGGTATTCGGGCTCAGATCATCAAGATCTTGAAGGAGACGTACGCACGAACGCGGCAGTCGTGTTAACTTCGCTCCCGTGTTGCCTGCTGCTCTGCACGAGTTTATTTCTCCGCAGATGCTAGTACACATCTCAAAGTGTGGAAGAATCTGTAGTTTGGAGTAGGATAGAGTTGGCAGCTCGCCGATGACAATCGCAAGTTGCCTGTGGATTGTCTGGCATCATTGGTTGCATGAAAGAGGGTAAGCCTTATTCTACAGCTCGATCCCAGTCACAACTCCTAGGACTACGAAAACGAGGATGCCCATGACTCAGCGGCCAAGCAAACTTAATTCATGGGCAGTTCTAAGGTTCGAACCACGTGTAGACAGCAATGTCTTGAACATTTATGGTTTCAAAATCTGAATACCGATCGGCGCCTCAGCACGATTTGCATTCCCCAATCAACCACTTGGAAGTAATCGAACGCCTGACCAGTGCTGCAAATTCGCTCGAAACCGGATTTGCAAGGCGTTGGAGCCGGAAAAGCTTCATTTGTGTCGTTGATGAGTTCATATTCTCGGGAGCATACACGTGACTCTCACTTGTCGCTCGATGCTAACGACAGAAACGAGAACACGAATACTCTTCAGGAGTGAGTCAGTGGCAGATGCAGTAGAAGGGCATTCTTCTCATTTATTCGATAAATCCAGCTTTATAGGCAACTGTCGCTTGCAAGAGTGTCAGTCATGTTTTGCAGTCTGTGAACAACTTTATCATTTGTGACGAGAACCCAACTGGCAAGGTCTGTAAGAAAAGGTATTGGTACTAATCTCAAACTTAGGCCCGATTATTATTCTAACGAGATTCCAACGATGAGTCTTTCTAATGGGATCATTCAATCACACGAGTTCCCCTGCTCTAAGGACGGGGTTATTCATCACTTCGCCTTCGCCTGAATCTCCAGGACCTCATTTTGCGCCTTTGTGCTAAGCGAGGGGGTTCGCTTGCTGGTTAGCGAAGGAGACTTACAGTCCCCCCCCCACCCCCCTTGGAATTTAGCTTTGACCTCTTGTAAGATCCACTATTATTTGTGGTGCTATTTTATTGCTGTGTGCTGACACTCTTACAGCAAATATACATTAAAGCAATTTATAGGTTTCAAATGTATTTTGTGTTTGATATCCATAAAGCAGCAAACAAATAACGCCGGATTTGGTCGCATAATCGAAGCAGTCTCAAATACCCTGGTTTCTTACTAGGGTACACACTATTACCTAGGCCTAGGGCCAGCTGAGCGAAGAGGACTCAAGTAAATAATTATCACGTTACAATGAATGACAACTGTGTTTAGAAGTTGCTAGAAATTTAGATAAGTATGATTTAATCATAATACTTCTGCTTCACCCCCGCAATAATCTCCCCCTCCCGACTCCCCACCAACCCCGCCCTAAACCTATGATCCTTCGCAATCCTCGCTCTCGCCCACTCCTCCGCCGTAACACCCCCCAACGACTCCTCCCCCTCCGCTTTCACGCCCAACCGCTCCAACAACGGACTCCGCACCCTCTCCAACCGCACCTGACTCTCGGGCCGCGCAAAATAAATCAAACTCAACCTCGCACTCTCCCTCTGGTCCACCGGCGGCCGGACAACCCTATGCACCGTACTCTTCAGGTACCCGCCGGACAGGAGTTCTAAAGCGTCGGCGACGTTGACGATGATTGAGAGGGGGGACGAGCGGATGTATTTCCAGCCGAGGGGAGTTTGTACTTGGAGACCCGAGATGGGTTGGTGGAAGAGGAATGTGAGGGTGTTGTAGTCGGTGTGGCCGATGGCCCAGAGGGGGCGGGGCGAGGGGTGGTATTTCATGTAGCGGAGGTATTCGAGGCCCGGGGCGGTGTACCGGTGCTGGTTTACGAAGTATTCGGTGTCGAGTTCCAGCGCGTGGGCGAAGATTCGAAGGAGGGGGAGGAGAATTTGGTTGTGGATGTGCTGGGTTCGTTAATCAGTCACATGGACGGATTGGATGGGAGGAGAGGAGAGGGGAAGACGTACCAAAGAGAAGGTCTTTATTTCTTCATAGTGATCAAGTATCAGTTGTGGATGCGGACGTTCATGTTCAGGTGTAAATTTTGGGATATTGTATCGTTCGTCATTGTCTTTTCCTGCTTGCTCTCCCGTAGCCCTTGCTTTGTAGCCTCGAAAATCGCCGGCTGCGGTGTTGGCTAGGTATTTTGTCTTTTCTTCTAATGGGAGGTCGAAGAACTGTTCCGCGATGGCGTATTGGCGTCTGATGTCCTCGTCTGTTAAGCCGTGGCCTGCAACGTAGAAGAAGCCTGGGTTGTGTCAGCCGACTTGGGCTTTGTGCTGGAGGTGGAGGCCTTGCCATTCTTGTTGATGAAGTTTAGGACTTGTGCTGATAACTCTTCTATGCCTCCAGGTTGATCAAGTTTGGAGATATCAAGAGCCTCGAGATCAGCGTAGTCAACTATGGTTTATTAGAGTTAACGTCTCTCAAGTTCTGGTAGACTTACGCTTCTCTGTTGTTTCCTTTGGATACTCATATTCTGGAAGATCTTTCCTTGTTTTTCCTGGAGACATGGCTTTTTACTTGAACGTTGACTAGGAGAGATGACAGTCTCCGTGATTTGTGTTGCTCTATGAGGTCGATCTAATATCCCAAATGTTCGGGGATGATGTTCAGACGCAATGTGGGACAATCAGATCATTTCTATCAAGAGTGGGATAACTAGTACCATGTAACGTACAAAAGTAGATGTACTGTACAGTAGCTCAAATGCGATGATCAACGAGTCCGCACCTGATTAGCGCCCCTCAGCACGTCATCGAACCTTGAATTTACCTCATTTTGTAATCATTAAATTCTTTCGTTGTGACTCTGTTTCAGTGGCTAGATTTCAAGTAGGGCCCTCTAGACCGTATGGAAGACTGTATCCGCAGTGTATTTGGTAGGTAAGTCCTGAGTTTAGATACTAACACACGTGATCGTGCCCCTCCTTGGATCTAGGCAGCTGCATTTTGAAAGATCCCAGAGGCAAAATACCCACTTCCAACCAGGATAATGATGTTGGAATATGCAAGGTATCTTTCGTGCTTATGAGTTCCATATATTAGATCTTTAGATATCTACACCAATCGACTACCAACCGCGAAAACTTTCTATTGTGACAGCCAAATTTTAAGCTTAGTCCAAGATGTCTTCAGAGATCCAGAAGACAACTGCTGGTGCTGAAGTAGTATCTCCAGTAGCAAGTTCATTATCGGGATCTTCGCGGAACAAGGCGTTGCGACATCGAATTCGTGAGGTTGTTTGGGATAGCTTGGATCGTTCACCAGAAGAACGTCGTTTGATATTCAAACTTGATATTTTTATCTTGTAAGAAAGGATTCCAGATCCTCAAAAATAGAGCTTACATGTACAACAGGACGTGGGCAGGCTTCACCTACTTCTCGAAGAACTTGAACTCAAACAATCTCTCCAATGCCTACGTCTCCGGAATGAAAGAAGATCTGAATGTGGTGGCAAATGAGTATCAGACTTTCACTACCATGTGGACAATCGGATATGTTATCAGTCAGATTCCTTCACAGATGATTTGCACTCGCATCCGATCATCTCTTTGGTGTCCAAGCTGGGAACTGATTTGGGTCATTGTAACCTTCGCCACTGCAGCTGTCAAAACTCCTCATCAACTATACATTTGTCAGTTCTTTGTGGGCTTTGCTGAAGGAACATTCTACCCTGCGGTTCACACGGTACTAGGAGGATGGTAGTACGTCAAATTTGTCCCTGTTTTTGATTCATTCTAGGAGCTGAGGACATGGAGATCCTCTTCGAGACCTGCTCATCATAGAAGACTGTCTCAACTCTTCGAATGAGTTCTCTTCGTCTCCTAGATCTCTTATCAAAAATGCATACTGATTTGCCTGCAGCACTAAACGAGAACTTGGGAAGAGAGCTTCGATATTTTTTGCTTCAGCATTTGTCGGGTCCATGTTCAGCGGATATCTGCAAGCAGCATTGTATACAGGAATGGATGGTACTGGAGGGCTTGCTGGGTGGAGATGGCTGTTCATATTTGACGGAGTTATAACTTTCCCTATGGCCATGTGGGGTAAAGTACCCCGCCATTGTGAGATGAACCGGACTGAAAAATAGCAGCGTATTATGCACTTCCTGACTTGCCAAGCAACACTCGTGTGAAATGGCTAAAACCACAGGAGATAGTACTAGCTCGACAACGAAGGGTAGATGCTGGAAAAGGCAAAGATGAGCCGATGACTTGGCTTGGGATAAAGCGAGTCCTAGGAAAGTGGCACTTCTGGGTCTATACTGCGTACTATACGTGAGTTATATGGACTACCAGTCTCATCCGAAATTGACACATCCAGATTCTTCATCTGCAGTGAGAATATTGGAGGATATATGAATCTCTGGCTGAAAAGCTTGAAGAGATATTCAGCTCCACAGATCAACACTTACCCCACCGTAATCAACGCTATCACGATCGTCACCACCTTGTCATATGGCTGGACTTCAGACGCTCTGCAACTTCGCAGTCCGATCGTCTACTTCTCTTTGACCGTCTGCTTCTTTGCAGCCATGAACCTCGCAATTTGGGATGGTGTACCCTTCGGTCTGAAATGGGCATCGTACTACCTCACCGGCTTCGCTCAAGGATCTGGACCCATTTTCCTAACCATGGTCAACGAAGCTTGTGCTACAGATACCTTGGAAAGGAAGTTCATTTTGGGGACTACGAACTCTGTTGCTTATGCCTTCAACGCTTGGATCCCTCTTATAACATACAACACGACTAAAGCTCCTCGGTTCTTGGTTGGTAATTCGGTGACTGTCGGGTTGATAGTTTGTGCTGCTTTGACGTTGACATTGGCTGTCTACCTCCAGCTTCGAGATGCGTAAGTCCGATCTGTTCCTTTTCTGTCATAGGCTTTGACGAATGAAGTAGAGAGAAGGCCAGCGAGGCAGAAAGAAGCGACGTTGAAGTGATGGTGGTCGAAGGAGGACGATGGGCGAAGAAGCAAGACCTGGATATTTGATGACCACAGCATCTTGAATATGAATTATAATCATGTAGATTCATCAACACAATGCTTGAGGGTGGGCGGTATTTGGAGAGATGTTATACTTACCTAGGTACTTGAAGATGTCGAGTCGCGGAGAAATAGGTATACAATCGCGTCTGGATTATGTAACATTCCAATCTGTCACATCTCGTATTGTACCAGCCACCAACCAACCACTTGAAAATGCTGCAACATCGATTTTGCAACCCCCTCTCTTGTCCAAGGCCATCGCAATAATCAAACTATGTTTCTGCAATTCCCGTCGCAATGACACGTTATCACAACGTTGCTTCTCTGTACCTTGGGTTTCAAAAGCAATCATCCGAGCCATTCCTCCGCTTCCAGCACAAGATCAGGTCACGATACCATGAAATTTTATCTACTCGTATTGCTCAAGTGCCTTTGGTGAGCAGATTGGCTTGCTATCCAAGTAACGTCGAAAATTTCACCAGGATAGTCACAAATCTTGCTGCAACTCAGCATATTTTTGAGCTTCGATTTACGAGCCCCTTTATACATCCAAATCCAGCAAAGGATGATTATGTACCAGCAATCCAAGAACGAAAGAGAGCTGTGAAATACAGTCTTCAATCGGATGGTTACAACTTAGTACGGAGAGATCTGATGAGACAACTTGGGGATGTGACAGTGCTTCGCACTGTGCATAATAGATTGATCAAAGGTCACCCACCGCTGCCGCTGTTCCACGCCCTACGTTACGACTCTCAAGCCAAAATAGCCGCCAAATCACAGATGACAATAGTCAAAAGACTGAATAGAGAGCAGGCGTTCAAGGAATTCGACAAAATCAGGAAGATCGATGCCACGAAAGAATTTGGCGTTCTAGTTGCGGACAGCTTCATATTGATCTATAACCAAACTCAAGAGGAGCATGATGCGAAGATCTTTCCAACAAAGATTCGCATACCATTTCTAGGGAGCAAATAGCAGCGTTCATGGCCTTGAATGCTCCTAGTTCGCTATCTCATACCGCTTGCCACTTTACCATCCTCCCTTCGCCTCGGAATATTATCACTCTCAACTCAACTTTGGTGCTCAGGTTTCCACATATCGAATTGCTACTATTACAATCTTCCTTCACCAGCATTGCATCAACGGACCTAGTTCGCGCCTAGCATAGGTTGATGTATCGAAACACGTAAGATCTGAAGTGCCTCTTCGCCTTCGCCTCAGCGACCACTGCTTTTGGCTTTTCTTTGCCTTTAGAGCTACGCTTTGAAAGTCTATGGTATCTTCTTCCGGGGAAGAGAGGGCGGGCGGGTTATTTCCAACGACCTGGAGAGATGCTTCTGGGTTCGGAAGGTTTCGCTTTCCTTTGGGCTTTCGATCCTACTGTATTGTAATCTTAACTCTTTACACCCACATCACCACTCCGATTGATACCACTGGGAGGATTGATGTGAGGGACTAGGCAGGAGGGAAGCCCGAGGGAGGCTACTTAGTCAAGTCTCAGAGCAAAGATTCAGGGGTTAGAGGCAGACAGCTGTTCTTATTCGGAGGTGGAGTGTCATGTGACACGCTTTTATTGCGGCGTATATTTATCTTTGAAAACGGATAACCTTATTGATTCGTTACTTGGGGTTTTGATTTGAGAGGATCTTCTATGTGTTGCCTTACATATGACCCGAGCATTGACATCAAAATATTGATTCAAGTCACGAGTCTCGTAATTTTTCATCAAGGGTAGCTTCTCGTACGCGAGAACAGGGCAAGCTATGGAATCAGATATACTTCAGAAGAATATAATAGAATTAAATTGTTGTGAAAGAACAGCTTCCTTGAAATATTACCAGGGATAGCCATGTTGAAGTGAGACACGTCAAACTGCATAAAGAAAATCAACGCAACAGCATGGTATCATCAAGGACAGGACGTCTTCGTATAGTCGAATATCACAGGGGATCATTGGTTTGGGACAAATTACTGGCTATCTTCTTTGACACCTCAAACCCAAAAAGTTTCGACAACAACAGCAATCTGTTCACCACCGTCACAATATCTTTGTTGAATAGTGACTTGAGAGTTCTTCAAAGATGGTATTGGCTTTTTGTTCTACTGCATCTATTGTTCTAACAGAACAGCTCTCTCTTAGAATCTATAATACAAAACTTCATACCTTCAGGAAATTCTTCAATACAAGATCAATCAACACATACACACATACACACACTTCAATAGCACTTACTCGTAACCAAATACACTTCCAAAATCTTCAAGGCCCCACCCAATCCCCAAACAACACACAGCTAACACCAATAGAAATGGATTCTTACTACAACCAACTCGCTGGAAAGCATGATGACCCAGGATTCATAGACTTCTGTCGAAAGTCCAACCTTGATCTATCAAACATGGACCCTTTCTTCGCACCACTCGTGAAGAATGAATTGAAGGAGCGATACCAAGCCTCCTGTCGTGAGTCCAACATTGACACCAAGCAGCAACACCCCGTGGATGCCAGTGAGCAAGACCTCCTCACTGAGCGTGCCAAGAAGACTCGAAGATTGAGACTCCAATCTCTAGCTCAGAGAGCAGAGGAATCTGAAGAGTACCGTGAGCACCGTCGCCAATCATGAAACAGAGACAGACATCGTGAAATGAACATCCGACGACGACAACGGCGTCGGGATGCAGGGAGGTTCGGAACTAGGTGAGTTGATGGTAGGTGATATGGTGGTGATGTGAACGCGACGGAACATAGCGGCGGTTAGATGAGAAGCTCGGGTTCTCCTCGAGGGACAGGACAATGGTCCTGCTTCGGCAGTGTGGTAAATATTGTTAGGGGCACAGTAGTATATGGGGTGTTATCGCCACCCCCTCCTAGACAATTCAAACCCATGTCCCTCAAAAAGTGATTCAGACCTCTTTCGTGACAACTCTATCTGATCAAATATTCTTACTCATTGGACTTTGTGATATCATGTAATGTTAAAGGAGATAGCACGTCGGAGTCAAGTAGACAGGAATTTGCAATTTCGAACGTGATTCCGCAGTCGGCCTTGACTTGAGTCAGGCAACTCGCTCTTAAATTCAGTTTCCATATATTGTGTTCAGCCCTTTCTGTTTACCACAACCCGCCTAAACACAGGACCACTCAAAATACGAGATAAGATACTCGCTATGGAGGAACAACCGTTGCAAACCGAGTCGATGGATTTATATCAGGCCCATCATGAAGAGGAACCAGATGTGAGACTCCCTGGATCCCGTCCATCGTCTCTCCTCTCATGGACGGCGAGCGAAAATTCCTCTACATCAGCTCGAAGATCGGCTCGCACATCTCTAACAGAGCGTGCCCTAAAGGAGCAGGATGAAGAGCAGTCCATAGCTCGAAAGGATTCCAACCGTAGCTCTCAAAGAACCTTGATTGGTGAGAATATCGCCCGACCTCGAACTCCACGAATGAAGGACGAAACTACGAATCAAGCACCTCCAACGCCAGGTCAAAGAAGACAGCCGGAACTACCTCGTGGGATATATTCACGCCCCGGCTCTCTTACCGAAGAACAAGTAGGTGACGCTATCGAGGAGCTCATTGTGTATCAGTTCGAGAATCGAGACCTTCTACTGGAAGCTCTGGAGAGTCCTAAATCCGGGATCACATGTGTGGGCCAAGGTAACCGACCGATTCCTGATGGTAATAAAGCGCTAGCCAACCTCG
Source organism: Mollisia scopiformis (assembly GCF_001500285.1). Taxonomy (NCBI): domain Eukaryota; kingdom Fungi; phylum Ascomycota; class Leotiomycetes; order Helotiales; family Mollisiaceae; genus Mollisia; species Mollisia scopiformis. The sequence goes on from NW_017263581.1 coordinate 1,968,663, forward strand.
GTAAGGCTGTGATGAACCTGGCATTGATGGAACAGCTCTATGAATACCAGATACCAGAATGTAAGCAAACTTCCTTGGGAAAATTGCGAGATGCTGATAACTACAGCTGAACATCCACGCATGTTCAAACTCTTTGAGAGAGACAACCTAGCAAGTGTGGGAAACCACAGCGGATTTCAGAAATGGATACGACCAAGAAAGCCTCTGCCACCATCTCAGCAGAGGAACGTCATGTTAATGATCAAGGACGATTTACGAGCTTTAACGGGCGAAAAGGATCCCAAAAGAGTTATTGCAAGAGCTATGCGAGCTCTCATTGGAGCGGTATACTTAGACGGTGGTAGAGAGGCAGCGGTGGATGTGATGAGGGAATTGAGACTACTCATCAGTACCAGTCCGCTGGTAGGGCCGCACGATGAGTGAACTAGGCAATGAAAAACATAGCTTTGGTTCCGAGGCATATCGAATATTCCGTGTGCCTATGGAAATAGAACATGAACGTTGCTCTTAAAGTCTGTTATCCTGCCAGACGGCTGTCGGGAGTTGCGTCAGGCCATATGCCGAAGCAGAACCCAACAAAGGCACGTGACAGAATTCATGAACACATCTCTGGGCTTGAGGAGGATAATCAACATGACAATGGGAGTCAAAACATTATTCTGTCATATCGAGCACTCATTGCAGCTTCGATAACAGACTCAGCTTGATTCCACAAGTTTGAATAGCGGCCAGCGTGTGAATCATCAACGTCAGGAACAACGAAGTAGCCATGTATACCATCGACGACGACAATGAATGAATTATACATCTGCGAAGTCAAGAATAATCAAAAATCGTAGTACCAATGCCAAACAGACTATAAGGAAAGAAGTATGTGCAACGTCCTGGCTTGTGGAACCAGATTGATATCAACTTCTCGCAGTGTGCACGGACCAGTTCCAACCCACCTCTGCCATTATGCATTTGCGTTCTTGGAATTGCAGAACGGATGGGATGGACAGTATGAATGAGTTGTCAAGGGTCTGCCTCATTTGTGTAGGGAGAGTGATGACATGTCGCTAAGCTGCTTTGGAGGAGGGACATGCAGGGCCGTAGAAATTTCTCTCCATCTGATTGGTCGACCCCGAGCCTCCGCACCTTAAAAGCTGCGACTCCCCCCATCCACACCAACTTTCTTCCACACTCCTCTTCCTTATCCTCGTTCATCGGAATCATCACTCCAGTCATCATCAAACTCGTTTCAATTCATTTGAGCCTCATCGTACTCCTGGGTGGACTTCCATACGTAGGCCATATCGGGTACCCTCGATTGCTCGTATCGCTTGATTCTGTGATTGATACCGGCCAAGGCACCCACCTGAGCCCAACATTCATCAACATCTCATCCACGTTGCATGTTCCATCACTACCAACCATCAATACTATCCATTCTATCATCAACAAACACAGATATCAACCCAGAAAAGATAACATTTCTTTCTAACCTCTTTTTCACGACTCCCACTTCAGCCTCACACTTGTGACGGCTGCTCAAGCGAGAGACCGCTTCATCAACACTCGATATGCCAGAGCCGGTCTCTACTTCCAGGAAGAAGACAACGACTATGTCGTTCAAATCTGCTCTCCTCAATCCAAAGAGCAGGCGTCAGAAGAAAAGGGTCCACTGGGACGCTTCAGCAAAAGACAACGAGTATAAAATGCAACCTAGAACGCCGGCGCTTGCTCCAAACAAGAAAACCGCAACAGCAGAAAAAGTCATGGCTGCTCAAAGAGCGAAGCTCCAGAATGGAGGAAAATCACTGACGTCCCAGGGCTCGAGCTATCGCAGTCCCAGTCCGCACCCATTCTCCAAAACATCATGGAGTGCTCTGGACTCGCAATCACAGAGTGTCAATCGGCTTGCGGACCGGAATCCTCCTCCACCCCCGAAAGCTGCCGGGTCAAGTGGCCATGCTCATTCGAATCATGGACAGAGTAATCCAATCACGACTCGTACCTCGACTCATCACCAGGGCAAAGTCTATGCTCCGACAACAAGTCAATCTTCCAAAATCCAATCTCAACAGACTCATGCACCAAAGAAAGCCGGAGAAAGCTCGACACATAGCCAGAGACACCCCACTTCAGCGAATACTGCGACCAAGATGGCCACGCATCGACCACAGCCGAGTGTACCAAGTCAGGGAAAGGCTGCCCAGTCTACCAGGCATCAGTCCCAGTCGAGCGTCACCACAGATCAATCCCACAAGGCTGTGCATCATCGGGAGAAGCCGGCAGTAGCTACGGCTCCTGCAAACACCGGAGCCAGAAGGGATCCGAAGCATTCAGGACAAGAAAGCTCGAAGAAGAGATCAATGGCATTTGCACGTGTTCCACCGGCTGTCCCAGATCCGCCAGAGCGCCGATGGGTGCAGCCACCACCAACACCAAGACCGGCGAGATTGCCAACTCCAGATTTGCAAGAGATTGGTGGCCGATACTTTTGCCATTGTGATGTGGGCCATAGAAATCAGGATTGTATGTCCCATCGGCCAGATGCGACCAGAAATGCAAACCTAGACATGAACCAGATGGACATCAATCGTGAGATTGCCGAAGTCCAGAACTTAGTGAGCGACGCATTGCTGATAGACGAAATAACAGTTCAGGCTGCGATGGCACAGATACAAGCCGACCGTTTAGCTTATCTAGAGATGCATGGATATCTAAATTAAGATGGAAGATGAAGTGACGATGATGTTTGCTGTTTTTCGTAGGTTTTGGTCGATCCTCTTTCCATTTTGCTGAAATGCTGGTGTTTGGTCCGGGAATGGTGACGGGGCGGAGACGAGAGAGACTGGGGGAAAATATTCATCCTTGTAGCAGTCGTAAAACTTTGGGAATATCTTCAAATCCTCTTCAATAGACCAGAATGAAACTCTTTCTATCGTATGATCCAAGCTTGCTCAGCGGGCGTCCTTGAGACGTACGCAAAGATGTCGAGATCAATACCTGTCGGCCAGCGCGCTGCACGCAGATTCGCTACTAAAGCAGTGCTATATCGTGCAGCGAGGGAGCGATGAGCGCTGTAAGGCCTGCGCATTTCCTCCGACCGGGCATTCGGGGCTCATATCGGGTGAGAGATCTCAGGGGCGTGTCCAGGCTCGAAAAGGTGTTGTAGTGGTGGAGATCTGGGGATTCGAGTTCATGAGATGTCGTTGAAATAGCTTCGTCAAAACTGCCTCGGAAGTAGGCCTGAGGCAGCAACAACAACCCCCGCCAACCCCACCTTCCCGAAATCGCTTCACTTGACTACAAACAAACTTGAAACCTTCCATCTCATCCCATTTTTGCAGTAAACACAAATTTCAACACATTACGACAAGTTTCACAATGGCAGACTTCAAGCCCGTTTATACCAAGGATGCTGCTTTTCGTAAGCTCCATATCTTTTACTTTCTGATCAAATATAGCTAACAAGTTTCACAGCAGCAGGACCTTATGTACATCTCCCCTCACTATCCCACCTTCATACAATCATTTCAACACCCTCACACTCACTAACACCAAACAGTCTCAAGCCATCGCCACACCCTCCACAATCTACTGCTCCGGCCAAATTCCCTGTGACAGTGCCGGCAAGATCCTAACACTCGAATCCTCAAACATCTCCGCCATGACCGAGCTCTGCATCCAGAATCTGACCGCCGTATTGAAAGCCGCTGGCTCTGGTATCGAGAAGGTCGTCAAGGTCAACGTGTTCTTGACTACTATGGATAATTTCGCGGAGATGAATGCTACGTATGAGAAGTTCTTCACCCATAAGCCGGCCAGGAGCTGTGTTGCTGTTTATCAGTTGCCGAAGGGAGTGCCGATTGAGATTGAGTGCATTGCTTTGGCATGAATCGTCAATACGCAGGTTTAGCAAGTTGAAGGGGGCTGTGGCCATTTCATCGAGGCCTTTGAGGTTGGGTTGATGGAGATGAAAATGTCTGATGACAAGAGAAAAGCAAATAGAATTCTTAAGGACTCTGTTCCTTTACATCCCTGCCAAGATCTTTCTACATTGTGATTATGGTGTTCATGGTACGTGTGTCATTATCAGCTCTTATACAAGAATGTATTCAAGTGTGGTGCAATCGCCGAAAACGGAAATAAAAATTGTAATAAAGGCCTTTCTGCTTCTACATCAAAAGCACGTTGGCATAAAGTAAGCATCGAACTCTAGAATAACAAACAGAACGAAAGAATGCACATCAGAAATTCATTTCCCCATCCCCATCCCAAGCTAATAAGTCAACAAATCAACAAAACTCGCTAGCTCAATCTATTCATCCTCAGCCTCGCCTACCCTAACCCCCTAATAATATCAAATAAGCACTTCCATGCCATAAGCTCACATGGCATAGTGGTTGGGGTCTCCATTTCAGGACAATTGTGATGCTAAGAGGAGGAAAAGGGATAAAATCGCCTGGCCCGCATACGAACGAACGAATCGCGACTTCAAAAACTGCACCCGACACCGAGCAAGTTTTCTACGACCTACTCACTTCGGTGGTTAGGTCTGAGTTTTTGCTTGTTTTTCCTATTTTTTGGGAGCGGCTATTGAGTTTTGATATCAGGATTTTTTTGGGGGAGCGTTGTGATTTAAGCGAGGAGTTTAGCGAGGAGGGGGGAAAGCGCGATGTAAATAAAGCTTCAATTGAGGAGATGGTTATTTTCACTTTTAATATCCATATCAGGCACATAATACTAGCCATTTCATCATTAATATCCACGCCCATGAGAGAAATTAGAAAAAATGTTCCTTCCATCCCCAGAACTTAAAGTGAGTTGCAAATCATCAAGCTCGCCCACCTCCCTCTCTTGTCATCTACCACACTGGTCTTGCATCAAGCAAGCAGTAAGTAGCCCCATCAATGCATTGTCTTTCCTCATGCTAACTCTTTGACACATCCTTAGCAACAACTCAAGAATTCTGGAGCACAACGAACAAGTCGAGACTTCGACTTGCGTTCAGCAAGCCATTCGAAGACACGATAAGTATGACTTTAGATCTCCTTTTATTTAGAGGCTCTCATATAATCGAGGGTTTTAAACAACACTGCCTAACGGAATTCAGAAGGTTAACCAAGCAAAGAAGACCAAAGGAACTTTCAAACATTTCAGAAATCAAGTCATCACATGCAAAACATAAACCTTGCAAATATCGAGTGCAAAGAATTCATTGCCTCGACCAAGTTCCCAAAAGAGCGTAATAAGTTTGTTATCCTATTCTCTCACAAGTCCCTCTCTTCCCAAAAATTCATGTCCTGCCAAACCCCCACATCCTCTCACAGAACCTCCTCTTTCAAAACAATCCGTCTCCCAATGCCCTCACTTCTTAACACCAGCACCACCGCCCTGAATTCCACCATTTCCGCCCTTATCTTGTAGACCACAAACACCCTTTGCAGCACCAGTACCAGACGATCCGCCGGCCGCATTAACGTTACGATCACCAGCGCCTTGAGCACGAGCAGCGAAGCCGCTGGAGGACATGTCGCGTCCGTTGGAGGCCTGTGATATCAGTCTTGATCTTGGAATATGGAGAATGGGCCGGAGGTATCTGAGAGGATTGGATGCGCGAGGCATCGTTCTTGATCATGTCGGATTTTGGGGACATTTTGGCGGGTGCGTGGGTTTCGGGCAGATGTTCAAGATGGAGTAGGAGGAGTTTGATTTGTTGAGGGAAGATGAGGAGGGTGATGTTGTGGATGACCTGAGGAGATTTAGGGAGGGAAGGAAGGTGCGTGTTATGTAGACTTTTGAGAGTAGAGGGGAAAAGAGTGCGTGTGGGGAAGACAGCAAACGGACGTTCTAGAAATGCCTCAATTACTTGGGTTCTATGTATACTCCCGCCAGGTATCTTGCTCACCTCGTCATCATCAAGCCCGGCGATAAGGCACGTTCCCGTGAATCATACATCCTCGTGTCAGATGTTAACCAGAATGGGTGTGTGCATGAGGCTCTGCATACTTGTCAGATACTGATCGAGAAGAGAACGACAAGTCAGAAGTTACAAGCCACGGCTTCGAAAGTCTTGGGTTGAACCCGAGTATATTCTCCTCTCAATATGAGACATCAGTATGTGACTTTGGAAGCTGTGTAAAATATGACAAGTAAGCAAACAGAAGAATTTCCCCGCCCTCTTGGGCTTGATGCTATTGTTTCAGATGCTGCAAGCAAACAAAAGCCACATCATTTCCGAGCATGGAAGCAGGGTGTGTGTGGGCACTGGACCCTGATATGTAGGGTTCCGAATGTGATCTCCAAAATCGCAAAAACGCGACGAGGCAGTATCCAATAACCAAAAATGATCTTCATCCCAGAATTGCAGGATTCCGAGAAAATGCCGTCAACCCATTGAGAATGTCTTTACTTGGCCAGGTCATTCACACATTTCCGCTAGAACTTTGTTGCACATCGCAGCAGGTCGCTAACAAATTTAAACTCTGCGCTAAGCTAAGATATCTTAACAAAAACTTTTCTTGATATCATTCTATACGCAGATTAATACCAGAAGCAAAGACTCAAAAGGGAATTTCAATATCTACAACAGAAAATCTAGAATTTATCAACAAAACTGCTGTACGTAATAATGCTCCGAGCGATAAAAGCTATCAAGTGGTCTATAGACTTTTGACACCTTGTACGAATGCCTCCAATTTTGATTCGAAGGTGAACTCAAAGTCCATGTATAGCACGTGACTGGACATATTTCCATCTCGTCTTTTGGTTTTTGGATAAAGAAATATAATGAAGGACAGAAGAGCTCCACGACGTACTTCAAATCATATCACTCACTCTCAAGTTTCAAGTCCACGAAGTCCCAGAAAATTCCCCATCAAACGATCACGTGGATCCCACATTGAACTCCGAAACGCCTCCATCACCACGCAAGCACAACGCAGAAACAACCACAGTCAGAAAATCCTCCGGATCCCCATGACGTCCTCACAAAGCATCGGACCCCAGTAGACAGATCTACAAATCCGTCATCTTGCTGACACTCCTCAGCAGGTTCGAACAAAACACAACTACTCTACAAAGCTGCTTCAAAAATTGCATCACCTAGCCAGCCTCACTTAGACCGGTATCTGAACAGCCGGTGTCACGTCCAGTCCAGCCCTATGGCATTGCAACGTCACTTCGCCTTGTCCGAATTATTCCAAAGAAAATTTCCAAGCCAAAAGACGAGATGCTTGCGTTATTAGAGTTAAGTTCGTAGCGCACAGCCACTTATATTCTATTCTTATCTCGAGTCCCGGTGTGGCGTCACGCACTAAACCCCATCAGACCAATTATGCGATTCGTGGTGGCAGGGTCCAACGCGGCTGGCTGACACACCGTTCGTTCGTTCGCACCGCTTCGTTTCTGGTGCGGATGCTTCTTCGGGCAATTCCTGTCTTCCTACCATTCGTGTTGTGTCTTCGTGTTGCAGGAAAAGATCCAGTCATCGTTCTCGCTCATCCATCCGCTCTCTGTCTCTGGTAGGTAAGTCCCGCCGAATACGTGGTTCGTCACTTGTCCGATGCAAGTCGATCGGGTGGCTTGTCTGATGCCTAGGTACCTAGTATAAGATTCCTTCAATCCCTCTCTATCTGCGTTTCCATATTCATTGTTTTTCCCTCCGCATATATACCCCGAACATATTTCACATCTATTTGCTGCTGCTTTGAAGTTTCGAATCGTCACTCGTTTCTCGATCCGGAAAGAACAAAACGTACTCTCGTTATTAGCCAAGAGGCTGCTGTGACGGTTTTGAGACAGCGAAGACATCATACATCTATCTATCGGCGGCGCGAACGCAGAACACGGGTCCTTCTAGACGCTATATATTCTTCGAAAGTATTCTATAGTTGTACACACAAACATCGACGATAAGCGGGCACAATGCGGTTCTCAAGTCAATTCCTTTCGATTTCTCTTGTGCTTCTCAGCACGTTTTCTCTTATCACAGCAACACCTGTACCATGCACAGATGTACGTTACTCTTCTTTCTGCTTCTATTGCCTTTGCTAACAAGAAACAGAGAACACGCGATCTCGTACTCCAGGGAATATTAGACCCGAGCGCATGCTGCAGTTACGGAGTCTGCAAAGGAGATGTGAACGTACAAGGAGGATAAGAGACCACTCGACCCAGAACGAACGCAGGCGTACGGGCAACGAACACACGAATCAATAAACGCGACATGATAACAGCATTCTGCATTTGGATAGCAAGGAGTTCTGGGGCCGGGTTTACACACAACAGATAAGTTGTAAAACACAGACCACAAGCAACGAGATACGAAATCTTTTTCTCGTCAGCAATTCGTCGGATTCGCTCGGATACCATCAGAAGGCTTAGAACAGGAACCAAGATGATGTGGTCATGAGGGATTTGTACATATCAGCCCACACGGATGTCCGGCCGGACTCTGAATTTTTTTGGAGGCTTCACACACAAGCAATGTCCTCACAAGACATGTGTATACGAGATCAAGATACGATAGAAAGATACCAATACCAATACCAAGTCCTTGGTACCTCACTAATCAACCATATCCACTCATGTCTCGTATTCCATGTGTAGTTCGTGTGCTAGCTCACCCCACCTTCGCGGCAACGAAACTCTTGCTATCGGTTACAAAGCCATACGATGTCTACTCAGCATTTCCTGTCAGTAATTCTCCAAGACATAACATATATCTCTCCCCAGAAAATCCCCAAAACATAAACAAAATACTCACAGCAATATTATAACAAAAAACCTCCCTCCCACCCCCCGTCGTCGTCGTCCCACAACAATCATCCACCAGCACACAATCCCACCCCTTATTATACGCATCCACCAGCGTGCCCCCCACACACTGATCCGTATTAACCCCCGCAAACAAAACACTTTCCACGCCCTTTCCCTTCAGCGTCTTATACAACGGTTGCTCCTCCGACCACATCCCACTCATCCTATTCTTCGCACAATGGAGATCTTCCTCCTTGACCATATCTTTCAGCGGTGGGTATATATCCGCGTTCCAAGAGCCCGCGAAGAGACACTTCCCTTTCCCGTCTCCGAGATCAGAGCCCAGGCCCGTGTAGGAGCGGATTTTCGAGGACGAGGAAGAAGAGGGGAGTAGAATATCTTTCATGAACCCGCGAGCTACGCCTGCGGGGAGGGTTTCCATGTCTTGGTCTGTGAGGCCCCAGTTGAGCCATATTACCTATTTGACCACATCAACATCTTCCTCTCCCTTTTTCTCTGAAGTAGATTTGAAGAGAAACAAACCTTTATCCCAACTTCCCGACATTTCTCGATGACAGCGATAGTAGGCTGCACGGCTTTCAAGCCGTTGGGATGGTCCATGCATTTCGAATCCAGGAAGAAATTCTGCATGTCGACGACGATTAATGCTGTTTTCTCAGGCGCGATGGTAATGTTTGTTGAGGGTGCGCCTTCGGTGGTGGGGATTGTGAGGGTGGGAGAGGAGGAGGAGGAGAGGGTGTAGGTTTTTGTTGAGGGGGTGTAGGTCCATTGATGGCTTTCGGGGCCGACGGAGACGTTGTTCGTCATGGTGGGAGCTTTGGATGGGGTGAGGAATTGAAGAGAGAAGAGAATTGCATGTTTGGAGATGTTGTAAGGTTGGGCTGGATAATTTGGTTGTGACGGGAGTGAGGGGTAGATAGTGACCTGGTTTCCCTTATCTTTTCTGGGGAAGGTGGGGTTGTTGTCTAGATTATTAAGGTTTGACGAATTGAAAGACTTTTGAGACAAAGAGCGCTAGTTAATGAAATATTGATATACTTTAACGCAACCTCAAAGTCAATGAGTGTCGCTGTCAAGTGTCACGATGTTTCATACATTGCGGGACTGTGATGCACGTCTGGCATTGGCTTGACTGCTTAGTCAGGGGCCATCAACTTCAGAGCAAGGGGGCTTGAACCTCTTCTTCCAATTTCCTTCTTCTATTTTCTTCCATTTTCACAAGCAATCTTCAATCTTGAGACATTCAGCTTATCCTCAAAGCTGTCATTGGCTAGATCCCCCAAATGGCTGGCTGAACTCCCTTGCTCTCATGTGTATCACTGCATAGTGGCTTTCAGCTCTGCTGACACCTCATTCCAGATGGTCAGCAAGTTGACTGTGTAACGACCAGCACTCTCCTAATTGGATGTTGTGGAATGTCTAAATGAACGTGTTCCAGGTGCCAGTTCAGCCCTGGTCATCAGTAATTGGAGTTGTATGTCTCTGGTCGTACCGGCAATCTGCACCATCAAGTCGTGGCGCACGGTATAACCGGCCACAGCGGTGTATGGGTAGAGATGACAGCTACCTTGCAGGGCGTAAGGCTGGTCCCGTTCTCGTAGAATATGAAGTGGGGATCTGCTTTAACTTTATTTCTACCTTTCTTGTTCTTCTCTCCTGTTCAGTCGATTTGGCGATTGATATCTTGCTTCGCTGTACTGCTAGTTCGTCGTTCTTCCGCATCGCCAGCATCCCGAAGATTTATACCCTTTCTTGGGAGCTGATTCCAAGCTTGCAACCATGTATTTGACGTTGATCAGCATCGTGAAGAGTATCTTCTCTTCCAGCCACAGCAAAGGAGTAGTAGCTCCCGCCTCCGAAGAAAACGAAGACCATGTCTACATCAAAGGCAACCCCGACGACCGCGGTCCTTGCCCCGGCCTCAACGCCCTCGCAAACCAAGGCTACCTGTACCTCACCCTCCCTCCCCTCCTCTATCAAACTAACCTCCCATCCAGCCCCCGCGACGGCAAAAACCTCACCTTAGCCCAAGTAGAAACCGCCCTCAAGAACGGCCTCCACATGACCCCCCTTCTCGCCACCTCCCTAACCAACGCCCTCAAACCCCTCCTCCGCAAAGACAAAACCTTCGACCTCGCCGACACGCGCCGCCACAACGTCATCGAGCACGACAACTCCTTCACGCGGCACGACCTCTGGCAAGGCGACAACTACACCTTCCAGCCCGACATGCTAGCCGCGATCCTCGACGACGCGGACGGGGGCCCCATCACACTCAAGAGCCTCGCCAAGAGTTTCAAGCGGAGGGATAGAGAGCAGAAGGCGATTGGGGCGCCGAAGTTGCCGCTGAAGTTGTGGTTTGTGCGGGTGTTGAATATTGCGGGGAGTATTAATACGGCGGCGTTGCCGAAGGGGAGGGTGCCGAGGGAGGTGTTTGAGCAGCTTTTTGCGGAGGAGAGGTGGGCGGGGGTTATTTTGGAGAATCAGAAGACGAGGAGTGTGGCGACGTTGTTGTATAATGCGGTGGTGCTGGTGTGGTATGTTGTTACTGGGCCGTAGGTTGGAGAGTGAGAGAGCTACGGATTTGCTTAAGGGGTGTGTTGGTTTGGTTGTTCAGCGTGTTTCTTTTGTTTTGCTTGAAAAGAGTTGAAATTGGTGATGGATCTGGTTGGCATTCAGAAGAAGGATATACAGATACCAAAAAATGACAACTCTTCAAATATATGTATTGACCAACTCTCCAGTTCTATCAGTAAATTGCGAATCAAGTGAAAAGTCACAGTCTCACAATGTAACAGTCAGCAACGAATTATCTACCAGTGATTTAATTAGCAATGCAAGCAAGCAAGCAATGTGTTCTATGACGCACCCAGTCCTCTAAGAAGACCAAGAAGAAGCTCAACGCCTCTGATGCAATGATAAAAATTGGAGGAAGTATATCATCTCCATGTGAAAACCACCTCCATCTCCAACCAACCACCAAGTCCATCAATCACCCAAACCATCCCACCTCCTCCTCAAAGTAAGGCATCAACCCTACCCACCCGAAGATGAGTATAGGACGCACCGACCAAGAAGTAGATCTTCAGATCCGGCCGAGAAGACGAAGCAGAAGTTCGAAGACTTCTGATGCTATGACAAAAATGGAGGTAAAATCGCATCTCCATGTGAAAACCAAATGCCCATAAACCAACAATGAGAGAAGAGACTGAGGCGCCACGTCTTACATCCATCCAGAAGATAGATAGATGATCAAAAGGTGCCAATCTCTCTCTCTCCAATCTCATACATGCCATGCCCCGCCAGAACGAAGAAAAATAGAAACGCCAGGCGCCATCAATGCTTCATCCCTAAAGACATCTCCATCATCACTCCCGGAACCCCATATGTACAAACCACCATGCAGAATCTAGTAAGAATCATCGCCGTCGTCGCCGGAGGTGTCGACTAGGGCAGAAGGAGGAACAAAGTAGGAGGGTTTACGCTTTCCCAGAGCTGGAGTACCAGGGGAGCTCAAAGCTTGGAAGGTATCGTACTCTGATCTGAATTCGGGCCGATCATCATCATCATCCTCGTCGTCCGAATCGTCTGCACCGTCAAGACCCATCATAGCACGGCTGGTAGGCTTGCGCTTACGGCCACTTTGTCTAGTAGCAGAAGAGGATGCCGAGATGGTGAGCGGAGCAGGGGCGGGTTTTGATGCGGATGCGGTAGCTGGAGGAGGAGCTGATGCAATAGTGGTGCTGAGTCCTGCGATGGTGGCGGGTTGGATGGGTGCAGCACTATCTTGAGTACCGTTCTTGGCAGCCAGTCGCGCAGCCTTCTTGGCTTCGTTGGTAGCTTGACGCTTTTGCATTGGACCAACCATCTTGCCAGAAGCCCATCGTAGCTTGGTTGCAATGGAGAGCTTCAATCGCTTTTGCTCCTTTGCATTTAATTCAGTTTCACTGAGCTTTCCATCTTCTGAGTAGTTAGTATCGTTTCGAATAGAGCATCACTGAATCACTTACCATCGACGCTCTTACCCTTCTTCCCAGCCTTGGCCTTTGATGGTCGACGCGAACCTGCCTTGGCAACTCCCTCTGCCTCAGTCTCATCATCCTCCATCTCATAGTCTGGCTCTTGGATGGGAGCAGCCTTAGCCTTTCGTCCTACTCTCTTCTTAGGTGGTGCCGGGTCATCGCCTTCATCATCACCATCCTCGGCTTGCTTGCTAGCCTTAGCCTTTGCTTGACGACCCGGGGTTCTCTTGACAGCCAATGCAACCTCCCCATCGGTTGTAAGCTCATTAATATCAGTTTCTGGCTCTGTGGCCACATTGGTCTTAGTCTTGCGTCCTACTCTCTTCTTGGGAGCTGGTTCGCTAGTCTCATCATCACTGTCTACTTCAGCGATAGTTCGCTTGCCATTCTTGCGTCTGGTGATAGGGCGAGCCTTGCGGGTCTTTCGGCTGGTCTCTTCGCCATCACCGCTGACATACTCTGACTCCGTGGATGATTGCTTGAGCGCCTTGCTCTTCCCGGTTTTGATACGGATCTTTGGAGGTGCAGGCATACTCTCGGCATCTTTCTTAGTATCGCTAGGCAGAACCGGATTGACAGGGAGGACGATGATGTTAGAAGGCTTCGCAACAACCTTCTTACGTCGACCACCTGCCTTGGGGGCCTTTGTTGGTGGAGGCGTGCTCTCGTAAATGCCATGTGGGTCAGAAGCCGATGGCTGAGTCGCAGCAGCTTTACCTCCCTTGCGTCGCTTTGGTGCCGGCGGTGTGCTCTCCTCCTCGTCTTCGACTGGATCCGGAAGGGCGACCTGAATAGAATCTTGTGTAAGAGTGGGTGCGCGCTTACGCTTTTGTCGACTAGAGGTAGGAGCAGAAGCTTCTCCATTAGCAACTGCGACATCAACAGGGCTCTCCTCTTGCTCCTTGGTTCTACGCTTCTTCGCGGGCGGAGCTACAATAGCAACTTGTTGCTGCTCAGGTTCGACAATTTGGGGCTCGTTGGCTCCTCTCTTACGCTTGGCCTTTCCCTTGGCTGGAGCAGATTGGTTTGCCGATGCTTCATTCGCAGCAGCTTGTTCCGTATTGACTTTGGATTGCTCACGAGTACTTTGACGAGTAGCACGTCGGCTTCCTAGAGTCGTAACAGTTGCCCCTGATGAGGACGTTGTTGGTCGTGACGTTGAAGCAGATGCGAAACGAGATTCATCATCTTGCTCAGTAGACTGAACAACCTCATGCTCGTCAACATTTGGCAAACCTGTCTTTTGAGTAACCTCCTTCTTAGCTCTACCACCTTTTCGTGGCTTAGCTGGAGCTGCTTCTGGTTGCTTCTTTCCACGTACTCCTCGGGCAGGCTTGACTGGTTCCTCGACCTCAGGCTTGGCCTTCTTTGTGCGAGCACCGCCATGCTGCCCCTTCTTGGGTGGAATAATGACATCCTTACCCTTAGCTGTCTTCTTGACAAGGAATTGAGCGGCTTCTTGCAATTGAGCTTCTTCATTGGCTGGGAGATCTTGGGTATGTGACTGGGCCCCATCTGGAATTGGTGTCTCACTCTCGGACGGTGACTTGGGTGGCAAATGTGATTGCTGCAACTTCGATTTTTCAGGCTTGATTTTGGTCTTAGATCCAGGAGGGCGACCGATACGCTTGCCAGAGGCGAAGGTTCTTGGGGCTGGTGAACCATCACGAGTCTCCGTTGCAGTGCGAGCACGAGCAGGAGATCCATTGGTGGTCGTTGCTTGTGTCTGTATTCTTCTTCGCTTTGCCGGTAGTTCTTCAGAGGATTCTCCTTGAGACACACTCTGCTCTGTCTCATAGGTAGTGGGTTTATTCCGATTGCGCTTCGGGCGACCGTTCGGATCTTCAACTGCCTCAGTGTCTTCGACAGCATTTCGATCTCGCAATTCAACCGTGGCAGCTTTGACACTATTACCAGGCTTAAGCGGAAGACCGTAGACATCTGCCATCTTTCGGAGTTCGAACATTTCAAGATCCTCCTCAATAGGTCTCTTTTGTCTGGTCGCATAGAATGCTCTCTCCGTCTGGTCGAGATTTGGATAAGGCACATCGATCAGATCCAGTTGACTCTTGGCTGCAGCGCCCTTTGGTGGTGCATTAACTCCGTTCTTTCGGGCAATCATTTCAGCCAAGGTCTTCCCGGTGAAGAGAGTTGCCAGGAGTTTTGCTGAAGCTTCAGGCTCTTCAGGGTAACCCTTGAGCAGCTCCTCTGCTTTATCGCGGATTGCTCGTGCTCGATACTGAGGCTTCCTTGAGTTGGAAGTGACTACGACAGCTTCTCCAACATCAGTCTCAGCTCCATTGCCACCTTCATCAGCCGTCGCAGCGGCGTCGTCTTCGTTTGGCTCGGCAGCTTCATCGTCATTGGCCTCAGCAGCCTCATCTTCTGGTGTCCCAGCAGTTGCATTCTCACTTGCCGGAGAGGCCTCCAAGAGAGCTTGGAGATTGGGATAGTACAGATTGTAGAGTCTCCACCGCTCTGCCTCTTTCTCTGCTTCAAGGCGTGCCTTCTCCTCCATTTCTTTCTGCTTGTTTGGGATCTTGCTCTTGGCAAAATCCTTGACTACTTGTTCGGTAGCCTTGAACTCTTTTTGGTAGGCTAGCAATGATTTTGACACGTTTGCAGTCCGACGGAACAGCATCTCAAGACTCATTTCCTCAGGATTCGCCAGGTATTGTTCGAAGTCTTCGAACTCCGTCAATTTTGGAAACCCGTAATGCTTCACTTTGGGATTTTGTGGGCGAAGGAGGTCTGCATCCGACTCATTCGTATGAGCCTTGCCGACATCCTTGGTTTCTGGTGCTTCAGAACCATCCGAGGCGCTTCTTGTTTGTGGATCTTGAGATTCTTGAGGAAATTCCGAAGGCTCACGCTCCATATGCTCAGCAGCTGGGGTTTCGGTTATCTCATCAAAATCGTAGTATTCCAGCTCATTTTGTACGTATGGGGTGATTCCTGAGGACTGACTGCCATTTCCGGCATTCTCGTCGTTGGCAATTGTATCGTCATACACGTCTAGCTCGTCGTCGTCCATTTCAGGGTCAGCAACAAAGCCTCTTTCGCTGAGCGCAGCAATGACTGGCGATTCCGGCGGACTTGTCAATCTGCTGGAAGAATCTAGAGATTCTTCACCTGTGCCTTGATGGATAGAGGCATTGGTGGCAGCTTCACTAGGAATCTCCAAAGAGCCTGACATTGTAGATGGCACGTGGTGACGAGTTCCCTGCAAGTAGTTAGAATGAAAATTTGGGCAGTAAAAAGGAAGGTAGAGAAATTGACAGGGGAGACAAACTATGAAAGAATCTTCTTCTTGAATCTCTCGGGGCGCAAAGTGATTGGGCGCAGTGCTTGGCAGACAAGCTGACATATGCTCTCGTCGATCCTGTAACGGGTAAGAATGGCCCGCAACATAACAAGTAATTAGCGACTTACCTCGATGCTCATGTTTGCAAGATCTGTATGACAGAATGTGCAATTGTAGATAGCGCGGGGCGTGTCTCCGTTGCGAGCAGTGCTAGGCACACAATCTGACATATGCTCTCGTTGTTCCTGTAGAGGGTCAGAAGGGCGCGAAACAGAACGAGTAAACAAAGAGTGACATACCCGAACGCTCATGTCTTTAAGGTCAGTATGACAGAACGTGCAATTGTAAGAAATACGGGGTGTAAATCCGTTGCGAGCAGTGCTGGGCATGCAGTTGTCAAGATGCCGGTGCTGTTCCTGCAGCTGGTCAGAAGGTCGCGAAACAGAACGAGTAAACAGAGCGTAACTTACTTGAACGGTCATGTTGGTAATATCAGCATGACAGTACGGGCATTTGTACGGACGATTTGGTGTATCGAATTGATCAGGAGCAGTGCCGAGCATACAATCGGCATGATGCTGTTGCTGTTGCTGCAAGAGATCAGAATGGCGCTCAACACAAGATGCAATTTATAAGCAACTTACCTTGGCGTTCAGATTCGAAAGATCAGCGCGGCAGGATTTACAGGATCGAGGGTACGGGGATTTAGAAGTCCTTTCCCAAGAAGTCGGCAACCCAGCAGAGGCCAGCTGATCTTCCAGTGTATTGACAGGAGCCCATTGGCTGGGCACGCCTTTGGTTCTCCCCATGATGGAAGAAATCGACAACGACTTTCTCAGTCAATTCAGGACGTTGAAAGAAGTTAGGAAGTTGTTTCGCGCTTGATCAATTGATTGCAGAATACTTCTCGGGTGTCTCACGACGGAGTTTGGTAAGAAAGGACTGTTGACAAGATCTGAAGTTCGAAAACGGGCGAAAAGGTTGACATCCGGTTTGTGAGAAAGAGACGGGTGATCGAAGTTCAAATTATGAAGCACAATAGCTAGGAGTGCGAAAATTTTGTTGGCATTGTCGTGATATTCAGATTCACTGTCAGTGACAGTTTTCAAGCAGCGCCTCTTTCAGGTGTGGCTAAGGCCGAACTAGCCCGACCAATCAGAAACCGCACTAAGTCCGAAACAATCGATGCAGACAACGTCAATAGCAAGACTTCACATCATACAGTGATATTGATGATTCTACAACAACGACAATACTAGTGACCATTTCTCGCCACCTCGTGCCTGAAGATGGCTACAAAGAAGACCAAAGCTGCCCCGACTGACGATGAATTGAACAAATTACTGGAAGGTATTGGTGAGGATGATAGCTCCACCCAAGCTCCACCCAAGGGAGCTTCGAAGTCAACAAAGACAACGACCTCCCAAACAGAGCAAGACCTTCTTGCAGAGTTGGAGAATCTTGGTGCGCAACCCACGAGTAGGCCACATACTCCTCGAATCCAGCAAGTGAAGCGTACCACCACTGGAACACCTCCACCAGCTTCCTCGCGAAACAGTGAGGAGAAAGCCTCGACTGCCAGAAAGTCGGTAGACAGTACCCGATCATTTCATACAAGCTTCACCCCTTCTGCGACAAGCAGTGAACTCCAAGAAGCAGAGAGAAAGGCTCCAGTTGCGCAACCTGCCGAGACTCCAGCAGCTTCAGGTGGCTGGTGGGGAGGCATCTTCGCAACAGCAAGTGCTGCCGTCAAGACTGCCGAGGCAGCTGTAAAGGAGATTCAACAGAATGAGGAGGCGAAGCGATGGGCTGAACAAGTCAAAGGAAATGTTGGCGCACTTCGAGGACTGGGTAAGATAGCGTGTCATGATATTGTCTCACATGCTAATCCTGTAAGGTGATGGCCTCCGATCAAGAGCTCTTCCTACGTTTACCAATATCCTACATACTCTCGCTCCTCCCATCTCCTCTCATGAACGCCTACAGATTCACATCACCCATGACTTCATTGGATATCCTTCTCTTGATCCCCTCATATACTCAACATTCTCCCGGGTGATGGCGCAAGTCGAGGGAGGTGACTTGTTAGTCATTCAACGAGGACATGAATCAGCCGCACGACGCAATTCCGATGCTGGCTACTCCGGAGGAAGCGCAGGTTGGAGTGATGGCCCCTGGTGGCGCCAAAGCAATGAACATCGAGACCTCGGTGCTGTCAAGGGTCTCGTCGAGGGAACAAAGCTGGTTCGAGTTAGCGCTGAAGCATACTCTACCGAATACTTCGCCTCCCATGGTGGGCTTGAACTCGCTGCCCAGCGAGCGACAGAAAACTTGAGCGAGTCAAATCCTGTTCGCAGCAGTGATATTTTCTTGGCCGTCCAAGCTATCTCTCATGATGCCCCAGAAGATCTCTTCCAAGGACCAACTCAAGAGAAGGAAGAAGGAAGTGTAGTCGAGGAGAAAGCGAAGCCAGATGAATTGGTTTCTTTTGCCATTTATCTACATGATCCCGTTCACACCATTACTTTCTATACTCTCTCGCAATCGATCCCAGCAAAATGGATCAGATGGCTAGATGCCCCTTCTCCACTCACTCCCGCATCCCCAACATCGCCAAGTCAAAAGACAAGCTTCTTTGGAAACGAAGGCCACAACTATAACCCCTATCTCCCGGAGGAGATCGCCGAGATCATCGAGAGCGGTGGTGTTGACCCCCGAGAATGGGTTTCCGAATGGGTCGAAGAGATCTTGAGCTTGAGTGTAGGCGTAGTAGCACAGCGATACGTAGCGAGGCGAATGGGCGTTGGAGAGGGTGGGATTGGTAGGGGTAAGGCCCCTATGTCGGAGATCTTGGAGGATGGTGGTGGGGAGATGGCTAGAGCGGGTGTGCTTTGATGAGTTTTCAGCGTGTGGTTTATGGCGTTCTGCTGGATGCATGTATGCATGTCTTTTTCAGGGGTAACTATCAAGATATCACACAGAGAATACAGCCTCTTTACTATGCTTCCCCGTACAGAATTCTAAGCGTGTACAAGACTTAGTGGTCAACCACAACCATCAACTGTGCATACTTCATCCTAGCGGTCAGATTTGACTAATAATCCAAGCAGGGGCAAAAATACTAGATATTGGGACCAGATTTTGTTGCACGTCGCACGTGTCCGACTTGCATACCCACATGGGTACACTCTTTTGATTATTCTAAGTCAAACCTAACACTCAAGCTCCTGGAGCTATGAGCTTTGGAGTAGAAATCCTCGTTCCATATCACACGAACTCATTAGTTCTGACAACTCTTTATCCAAGTTTCCAATTAGCTATAAACTTACTCTAGAGCAAAAGAAGACTGGGCAAGTTCTCAGTTCGAGTTCTTAGCAACACTATTGGTGGACAGAAAGTTCAACCATCAATACAGATATATTTTCTATTCCTACTCCTACATTCTATTACACACCTTAGCATACATTCTAGGCATATATACTACTAAAACGCAGTCTCTCAGATGCACATTTCCCGCGCCTCCAATTTCTTGCTTCATCCACTACAATATGAATCTATGTTTTCGATCATTGTTCGGTCTCTTTTTATAATAGTTTCTTCGCCAGGCCATGGTGCCTTCACACCCTCGAAAATAGCAACGGTAGATGTTTGCTTCTTAGGAAAATGGGAATTCATGCGTATTGGCTCACTGCCTTTCGAGTTTTTTCTTCTTTGGGTCGAAGTCCCCGAGCAACTCGACCTTCACCTCGTTGTATTCAACAAGGAATATTGCTTTCATCTCCCTATCTGAATCGAATACTCATGTTTTCTTCTTAGTTTCTTCTAGCGTTAGCAGCAGATTCAAGAAGTATCATTTGTGTCAATGCTGCGTTACAAAACTAAACACATCTAAAGCTTGATGCTTTGTACCAACCAGCTGTGTAGCTGTAGCACTACATTTAACTCAAAACCACCACCTTCCCCAGATCATTCCTCAAATTTGCACCTCCTAACTCAGTATACTCTATCTCTTCGAACAGCGGACTATCTTCACTAACTTGCATTCATAGAAATACATCTACCAACTTCCCTCCATCTCCCGGAGAAAATCCCCCTCCCGAAACCCGGAACCAAACTCTCCCTCCCTCCCTCCCTCAACATCCGACCTCAACTCTGGGACCCGAGCCTCCCGGACACCATGACGGTCGAAAGACTTATCCCAATAAAACCCAAGACCAAGCACTGCCCAGACCGAAATCTCCCCTACGTCCACATCATCGGGGAGCCTTTAAGAAATATTTTTCCGGGCACACTACTCGAAAAGGAAAAGACGCACGAGCGCGTACCTACCTAAGTTCCCGCCAGGCGCGCTGCCCTCGGAAACCTAGCTCCGCAATATGACATCTTAAGTATTCTTTCACCCCCAAATTTAACATCACACGAGCTCATCGATCTCTAGCTTATTCCTGAGTTCTAGAACTCCTCCACACACACGTGAGGGCAGGCAGGTAGGTAGGTAGGTAGGGGGGTGATCATTTACCGTTCTAGAGAGATACTGTACCCACTTAGGAGCGACCTGCGAGTTTGCGTCATGTTGCAGGACCCCTTGATTTCGTGGAGATGAGTGAGGGAGGGCGATGTGATGTATGACGTAGATTGGGGGGATCTACGAGGGGATGCGACGAGGATGAGGTGTTGGAGATTGATGTATGGATGGTGGGTTTGTGGGGTTTGAGTGTTGGTGATTTGGAGGTGATTTGAGAGGGAGGGAGGTGTTTGTGATTCTGTGCCTGGATTGCTTCGAAGAGGCTTGTTGCGTTTTTCCAAGGAAGGTATGTATGTATGTATGTATGTACGGAGTGCTGGAAGATACGAGTGCTGTACCTATTTGTGGCTTTCCCTCTGTCTCTGCCTTGATCTGGAGTCAGTGTCAAACTTCGGGCTGCGCATGGCTTGGAGCAAGTAGGTAAAGTGACGATGGGCGGACTGCAGATCATGGCACCTGAAACGTAGTGCTAAAGATCTTCACTGTGAGAACCCGCCAATCTTGCCTTCACTTCTGTATCAATGGTATCAAAATATCTACCATGTACCTCACTTTCTGAATGTTTGTCTCTCACTGATGTGAATGTTGTTGTGTTGTGATGGAAGTTCTAGATTGTGGAGAGATCACTTAGGTCCCAAAGAATACTGAAGTGACGATTCCTTCTCTGTGTTAGTATAGAAATCATTTGTTCATACATCACTAAGTAGCTAGAGTCACAATCATAATAAATCTCCCAGTTCCCCATCTCTCCTCCTCTTTCCTCTCTATTCAAACCCTCTCTTTTGTCCCGAGACTCTCAAATGGCGGCGTCGTCGACGTGGTCTTGCTGTATTCTTCTCGTTCAGAATATCATTTCCTGGCAAGATAATACTGCTATAACGTGATTGTACCACCACTATATTTTACCCATTTACTTTTTATCTATTTTTAATTCGTTTCTTCGAGGATCCTGGAACAAATCGAGGTCGTTGGGTTGAGATCCCCTGACCACGAACGACGACCCTGGTACTTTGATAAGTCGAACGAGCGTCATTCTGGCGTGCTACAACCGGATTGGCACTGCAGACCCCGGGAGAAATAAGGTTCACGGTTGACAAGGGATTGGAGGAGGTATCTGGCTGAGGACATTGAGGAAAAGGAGGTACTGTACAGTACGCAAGATGAATTTGTGGCCGACCGTGAGTGTCCCTTTTTATTTCGTACTTTTGATGCTGCCGTTGAGTTTGTTGTACAGAGGAGAGAGGAATGTGTAGAAATTGTCCGACTGCTGTGTAGTCATCAGGGTGCAGGTACATGTCCCTCTCAGGACCCTGGTATGCCTTCATATCAAGCGATATCAATTTGACGGTTGACTCGCGGGACGAGGAACAAGCAAGCACTCGGCCTGTGGAGAGAGACTTGAAATGTGCGTCGCGGTGCCGGGCTTTTGCTTGGAAGTGAGACATGAGGAGAGAGAAAGAGAGACATGGGGTTGGCAATACTACTTGCTTTGCTTGCTCGGTCTCTGATCTTGATTTCGCGGCTCATCTCCCTCGCCCATCCAATGCACTCACTGTCGTCTCCTATCCTGGCCCTTGACTCTTCCGCTCGCATGCACGCACGCACGCACGCAAGGTCCTCGCAGCGGATCATTATTGTCAGTCGTTTGGCCCGTCAAGCATGTTCAGCCCATGACGAAGGGAGAGCGAGGAAGAAGTGTCAGAGGTCAGAGGTCAGAGGTTCGTCGTCATTTTTGGGCGATTCTCGGGTCTCTTGCGCTAAGCTGCCGGGTTGATGACGTCGAGTTGTCCTCGTTTGCCCGCTAAGGCCAGCCCCACGACGCCGCCGTGGCCGGGGCTTCCAGTTACTAGTACTTGCTTGATAATGGAAAATGATGCGTGCGCTTGTCTGCTAGCATTACCAGTGTTCCATTCCCGAACAACTCTCTACCTTACCTTCAGTACAAACTCCGAAGACGAAGAAAAGTGTGATTGATAACAAAAAGATCATACACACTCACACACTCTTCTCGCCTGCTGGCTCATCTGATCTCCCTCCAACCCATCCCTCATCGTCGATTATCTTTTCGACGATCACTTCCCTCTCTCGATTCTTCCTGCACGCTACCTCTTTCCCCAGTCCCTGCTGCTGCTGCTTACGTCTTTTTGCTCTCCCCCCCTCTGGAACGCTTCTTTCCACTCGCTGAAACGTTCCTTGCCCTTTCGTCTCACACGCATATTCTCCAACGGCTTTTGAGATATCTATCTCCTCAAAAACTGTATTCTAATGATGTCTCTGTCGCAGCAGATAAAGAATCTGATCCGTCACGGTTCGCACTCCCCTCATACCATTACCCCGCCATCCAATCTCCTCAACATTGCTGACCCAGATGCACATTATAGGAAAAGGAGCAAAGCAGACACCTAATGACGATCCCACTACGCATGTCTCGCCTGTTAATGTTCATCAACACCACCAAGCACGAGCTCACGATAATGCCCCACGACAAGACGCAAATCATTACGCCAACACCGACCCGAACATGATCGCCCACCAAGCTCACCAGGTACCGCACGGCGACGCATACTCCATGGCTGACGGCGACAATCGAAACCGAGGCGCGCAAGCTGGGAATGCGGCTGCGCACGCAGCAGAACAGAAGCAGAAGAAGACTGGCAAGGCTGTTGACAAAGAAGAGATTGCGCGGATAGTGGCAGAAGAGAACGAAAGCAAAGGAAAACTCCCAAGATACCCAGGTCTGGAACGATGGCAGTTGATCGAGAAGATGGGTGACGGCGCTTTTAGCAATGTCTATCGGGCAAAGGATATCGAGGGTACGGCTGGAGAGGTGGCCATCAAAGTCGTGCGAAAGTTCGAGATGAACTCTCAGCAGGTAAGTAATAGGCACGACAGCGCCCCTTTCCTTGGTTTTTCTTGATTCGAGTTCGCGAGTTCGTTCTTATTTCTTGGAAACCCTTGCCAACATCCGTGGGTGACGTTAGGGCGATGCTCACCTTCATCCGGACTTCAAAAAGCAACCGAAGGTTGTTGAGGTGCGCATTAACTTTTCTTTGTATTTTGCAAAACAGTCATGATCAACCATGTTTGGGTTGTTGCTACTTACAGTCACTGATTTCTGCTACAGAGGGCAAACATCTTGAAGGAGGTTCAGATTATGCGTCAACTGGATCATCCTAATATTGTCAAGCTGGTTGATTTCTCCGAGTCGAGGCAATACTACTACATCATATTAGAGTTGGCACCGGGAGGGGAATTGTTCCACCAAATCGTTCGTCTCACGTATTTCAGCGAGGATCTATCACGACACGTCATTACTCAAGTTGCAGAAGCATTAGAGTATCTGCATGAAGAGAAGGGTGTCGTTCACAGGCACGTTCGCCACATGTTTCACAACAAGCAGTTTACTGACGTCATTGTAGAGATATCAAGCCTGAAAACTTATTATTCTCGCCAATTCCTTTCATGCCTTCGAAGCACCCAAAGCCTAAAGCTCCCGAAGATGAGGACAAGGTTGACGAGGGAGAATTCGTTAAGGGTATTGGAGCTGGAGGTATTGGAAAGATCAAGATCGCTGATTTTGGTCTGAGTAAGGTAGTGTGGGACAATCAGACTATGACGCCTTGTGGAACTGTTGGTTACACTGCACCGGAAATTGTCAAGGATGAACGTTACTCGAAAAGCGTCGACATGTGGGCATTGGGATGTGTGTTGTACACGTTACTTTGCGGTTTCCCACCTTTCTACGATGAGAGTATCCAGGTTCTTACTGAGAAGGTTGCACGAGGTCAATACACTTTCTTGTCGCCATGGTGGGACGATATTTCCAAACCAGCTCAGGATCTTGTCTCACACTTACTTACCGTCGACCCTGCCAAGCGATATACCATCAGACAATTCTTAGATCATCCATGGATCAGGGGTACCGAAGAGCCAACATATGCTGCTCTGGACGCACCACCACTCGCTACGCCAGCTGTTGAACGACAAAGACAATTAGGAGGTGGTCAACTCAAGGCATTCGATCCCACACTTCTCGAGTCACCAGGTGCAGGCAAGCGAATGGATTTCCGAAGTCCAGGTGCCGTCAACCTACGTGAGGTCTTTGATGTCGGTTACGCAGTCCACAGACAAGAAGAAGAAGCCAAGCGCCGCAAGAATTTCAACCCAGGTTACCGAGGCGCAGCCGCAGTCAACGGACTCAACCCTATCGACGACGACGACATGGCTGAGGAAGAAGAATACGAAGAAGATATCGGCGTCCCATCCAAGGTCCCCAAGGCCAGAGATGCGGATGTCCATCAAGTAGAGCAAGGATTACGAAACACAAACCTGAACGCCGCAGCAGCAGCCAGAGTCCCGCAACAAAAGGGCTACGGCCAACACAGCGCGGCCGTAACAGCTGCAGCGAAGCAACAGGTCCGGAATCGAAAGGGCGCTTTTGAACTTAATCTCGATGGAGCAACACTGTTGGGTAGGAGAGGACAGAAGGGTCCGAGTGGGTTGCGGGAGACGACCGTTGCGCAGTAATTCAGCGTAGTGTGTGCGCGTGGTAACATGGAAAGTAAAGGATACAAATGAATATTCTGCAATGCGTTTGGCGTCAGGGGAAACATTTCTTCTTCTTTTTTCTTTTGCCGTTCGTTGGTTCGGTTTGTGACTGGACTGGACTGGAATGGTTTGCTTGCATTGTAGATTCAGATGAGTGACGGAGGGGGTCGGTGGAGTATGCAGAGGGAGAGGGGAATGGGATGGAAAGGGGTGGGAAGAGCGAAGAGGGAATATGCATAGATAAATGGAGGGCATATTTGCCGAATTTTTTGATTGTGTGTGTTGTGATGTTCGAGATGTTTGACATGGGGAGTGAAGTGAGGTTATGTGAACGGTAGAGTAGAGTGGCTTTTGTGATCAGAATAGAGGTAGGTGGCTAGTGCTACTCTCCTCGCTATTTTTCTTCTTCTGCATCTCTATACCTTAGACCATGTGTGCAATTCCTCACTGTCTCGTGCCAACATACTCTATCCTCATTATCTTTCTCTTTGCTACCGTTTTCAGTTCCAATATGGCTGGCTTATTTAAATGAAGAACCAACCCTCTTGTACTTATTGTTTGCGGCCTGTGAGAGAATGAATGTATTTGTGCTGAGAGATTATATTTGCACCAAGAGATCATTTCTCGCTATCATGTTGGGGGCTTAGATGGAGACAGATCAAGTTCGGACAGCAGACAGGCTCGAGGTTTCCTTCAATATCTAGCTAGCTAGTGAATGAAGTGAGTGTACGTATAGGAGGTGGGTAGAGCAACGGAAGGGAGGTTGAGTTGCGTTGCGTTGTGTTGTGTGCTATTATACGTGTTTTATCAGGAGTTACGAGGGGGGGTGTCTGAAGATGGACGATGGATGGATCACAGAGAAATTAAAGGGGAGAGTCTGTCTGTCTAAGTGTTTGGAAAGTGACACGAGATATTTTTGAGGGGTTTAATCAATTCCATTGATATCCTCTTTACTCATCTGATACACGAGTCCTCGATGCCCAGCATTCATTCATCCTCCTCAAGATCTTCCTCCTGCAGCGCCATTAGTGTTACCATTATTTCCTCCCTATAGACAACACCGCTAAATTAGCATCTCTCTTCTTTCCAGGCCCTGTTTCTGGGGATACCTTACCTGAGCAGGAGGAGCCGGAGTCGGGCTTGGTGGCGGCGGGGGCGGGTTTGCTCTCACGGCGTTGTTGTTCTTTGGAGGAGCAGGAGGAGCCGGCGTCGGGCTTGGGGGCGGCGGGGGTGGATTTGCTCGAGCTTCTATCTCGATGTCTTCGCTACGGCGTGGTGGAGGACGAGCTGGTCCGTTGCCGTTTCCTTTTGGTGGTGGAGGGGGCGGGTTTGCTCTCACGGCGTTGTTGTTGTTAGTTGGGGGAGGGGGAGGAGCTGGAGTCGGGCTAGGGGGTGGTGGTGGATTTGCTCGAGCTTCTACTTCGATTCCTTCGCTACGGCGAGGGGGAGGACGGGCTGGTCCATTTCCATTTTTTGGTGGTGGAGGGGGCTTGTTGGCACGATCTTCAATCTCGACTGTGTTGGTCTTGGGAATGGGAGGTGGGTTTGAAGTTGGTTGAGGGGGTGGAGGAAGATCAGCTCTCTCTGAAAGTCCAAGCTCATTGGCAGCAATTGGAGCTCCTGCCACCAGGGCACTGCAGAAGAAGAGGATGAGGGAAGCAGTATTAACGTTTAGCTGCATTTTGATGGATTGGGAAGACTGGCTTGGTTGATAATACGGTATAGAGTTAAGAAGTAAGGGTTGGATTATCAGACCAGCTGTTGAGGATGTAATATGTGTGTATGAATGAAGAAGGAAGTGGACTGCTGAGAAAATAACTTGGAGATTGAGAACTAATTTATATCTTCCTCATCATGATACTACTCTTGTTATTTTCATCTGAATGAGAGGCAAAATGCATGTCTCAACAATCAACTCCTGAAGACGCGCAAGTGTGCTCGATGGAATACGTAAGTTCTCTCGATGAAAGACCAGTCTCGTCTGCCAACTTGCTTCTATTCTCAGGGATCTTCATATACCAGAAGAGTAAATGAAGCCTCAGTGATGACTATGAGATCAAAACACCACCCAAGCACCGGAAGTAGTTTGAAAATTGCGGAGAAAATCAGATGAGCTGCTACATGATCTTCAACTGGAGATGTGAGTTGATATCCAATTGAGGTAAAGAGTCGTCAGCTGCTTGAGTAGATGATCGACACCGGCGCCGAGTTGAGCCAAGTTAGGATGCTCGCTTTCCAATTTGAGTAGCAGCACTTGATTCGGGTGGAAAGATAATCCCAGAAAGTATTCGCAAGGCCACAATTAATAAGGACGAGCTTTCGAAAATAACATGACCTGAATATCAAACATAGTGCTCGGACAACGGCAGCGCTCAACCGAACTTATCAGATCAGTTATGATGATGAATTGTTGTTTTGAAGATCGCAAGTGCCGGGATGAAAAAGAAAACCCCCAATTGGCCATGAGGAGGTGATTTTCAACTTTTGATGCATCTTGAGTCAGAGGTCAAAATTGAGTTCGTGGAGCAACGAAATGGAGAAAGTCCGGCATAGATCAAGTCCACTATTGAAGCTTGAAAGAGAAGGTTAACACCGGGGACTACCCCACAATTCGAGAATGGATGAGCAGGAAACTGCAGCGAAACATGGCACGTGATAGCTTACGTACCTCACTTGAGACGTTTTGGCTGGTAATCCTGCTGGGATGAAACAGACAGCTGTGAATCAATATCCACAGGGCTGAAACGGGACTGAAATACGGAAGAACTGAGAATGAACAAGAGAATGTGGACGTGGTTTTGATAAGTGGAATGGACGAGATCCTATTCAATCGACTCAAAAGCAGGCAAGTTTAAACTGACGGACATGCAATCGCAAAAGCCGGGAAAAGGAGAACAGTATTGCAGCCGTCAAAATGCCATACAAGCAGGTGAGAACGATCATGGATAATGTTAGTAGATGTAGTGCAGTCGGACTCGATGGGTCAATGCATGAAGAACTGCGTTACAAAACATTGACTGTTGTATCGTCAATCGCGGCGAAGAACCTGATATGCTGGACGGCGATTCAAACAGTCTGTTCACTTGGGACGAACTTGAACGATTGATGGTCAAGATGCAAGTGGAAACGAGGCATGAGGTTGGAGTTAACATCGGCTAGAAGAAACGCTAGCTCGAATGCAGCTAATCGGGAAGGCACATCACTTCAACGAGTTTCCACGGTGTTGATGTAAAAAATTCAAAAAAGGGTAGCTCGACGATGAACAGAAATTCAATAATTGACAAGTAAAGTAGTGACACAATCAAAATACAAAGTCATAACCATCACCATGCTCCCCAGACTGTTCCTGACTTCCAGTAATCACACAATCCATTCTAGCTTTCCAGCAGCTTCATGCTTCTGAGCTTTTCCAGCGATCCAGCGTACTCAATTCTGTTCTCCTTGACAACCATCCTCTCGTAAAATCAACCTCTCAGTTCCCATTTCTTGGTGGTCCCTGCTGAGCAGCTGGCCCCTTGTTCGCTCCGTTTGCTGCTGGAGGTGCAGGCTTATTTCCAGCATTCGCAGGTGCCGCAGGCTTGTTGCCAGCATTCTGAGGAGGAGGTTGTGGTGGTGGAGGACCAGCTCTAATGGCGTGTTTTGGTGGACCTTGCTGAGCAGCAGGCGCCTTGTTCCCTCCATTTGCTGCTGGAGGGGCAGGCTTATTGCCAGCGTTTGCGGGTGGAGCTTGCTGGTTGCCGCCATTCTGAGGAGGAGGGCCTGGTGGTGGAGGACCGGCTCGAATGGCATGCTTTGGCGGTCCTTGTTTGGCGGGAGGCTGGTTTGCTCCGTTTGCTGGCTTATTCCCGCCATTCGCAGGTGGCGCAGGCTTGTTGCCGCCATTCTGGCCTGCAGGTGGTGGTGGGCCTTGAGGAGGAGGATTGGCTCGAATGGCTAAGTCGTTGTTGAATTCGACAGGTAGAGGACTAGCTGCTACTGCCGTGGCGAGGAGGAAGATGAGCGTGGTAGTTGAGAATTGCATTTTGAATATTGGTGACAGTAGTTGTCGATTATGTTATTGTGGGGTATTGGGTTGAATAAATTGAAGTATAATAAGATTGATATCAGACCAGCTGTGCGAAGTGAAGAAAGAAGTGGATGAGTTGGAATTAGACTGATGAAGATGATTGTGCTGAATGAGATTATTGAGAGGTAAGGAAGATCATTATATACTTTTCTCGGGCTCTGTGAATGCCTCCCAGTTTGGAAGCTTTCCGGTCTCTTATTGGGGAAATAGAAAACTCGTTCCGTACGTACGAGACTCTCGGTCTCTGAGAATAGAATAGTTAAACCAAACCAAGCTTTCACTTGCTCTACAAGCAGGCGGGGGATCGTCAAAGCTTGGCCGAGCTTTGCTCCAATTGCTTCATTTCGAGCTCAAAATGACGACGACTTCGTCACGTCTTCTTCCCCTTCTCCCAAACAGGACACCATTAATGAAGAAATCTGCTCGAAATAACAACAAAAAGATCAGATCAAACGATACAATGTGGACGAGGAGGTCAGAGTCTCGTGAATACTTGCTCCGAAGTTTGGATGAAGAAGCTAAGCATGAAGAAACGCATTGCAGAAGCAGAATGGAAAACTGCTCGAACAATTTTGAGCAAGCTCATGAGACAGGAAACAGAATCAGATATCGGATGAAGATAGAGGTTGAGGCTCAAACTTGCTTAGACTTATCCCGAATAAGCTTTTGCTCCACCAAAATCTGCCAATCGCTTGATTGCGACGAGGGGGAGCTATGATGTCGGGACCGAGATGATGATGGCTGGAGAAACAGAAATTTACCAGCGGTGAAAATAATTCAGAAAGCCTAAGTCATGTGTGGGTGACGTACTCTACATGAGACAAAGGCTGTTGCGATGCGCTGAAACGAGCGCGACTTCGCGGCCACAGCCAGCCATGAAACGATCCACAAGGCTGTTGCAAGCATTGACCAACCAAGAGCACGTTGTTTTAGAGTCCGAAGGATTCGATAATGCTTCTAGAATATTGCCTCAAGTCTATGAGACTGGACGTAGATCACAGACTTTGAAGATTTCTTGTGGGACTGCCTACCCTAGTAAGAGTTTTCATTATCTCTCAAAATATCAGCAATTGGTTTCTATACCACTCAAAGGAACTGCTAGATCCCCTCGGACAGCCCTCCGCCTGAAAGATTTTCTGCCAGAACCGACATTATCAATCCAAAAGCATCTTATCTCCCAAACATTCTCAACTCCCACCATCTCAAAGGCGGATAGACCAGAGCAGCCCAAGCAAACCCCACATAATTCCCCATATCCCCGCCATAGTCACCAACAAGTTTGGCCAGTGGGCCAATGAAATAAAATTGTGCCATACAGAGCACAGCTCCTGCCCAGCCAATGCAGAATGCTATCATGGCAGCAATACCAATTGGTAATCTGCTCTCTTTATTCCAGTCACTCCAAACAAAACTGGGCTTCATCCTTCGACGAAAGATGAATTCTTCCTCCAATGTGATTGCAATCCAAAGAACGACCCAATAGCCCATCAATGCCAAAAAGTTGGTGAAGATGGCACTCAGGTGATCTCTTCCTGCTAAAGCACACGCAGCAAATATGATGACAGCGACCGTGTTCCAGATATATCTTGGAACCATTGCCGGATATCTTCCTAGGATCTGGAAATTGATGCCAGAAACATACGTTGGCGCAACCATATTTGCAATTAAACTTAAAGCAGAGATCACCGAGCAGAACTTGCCAAATCCTCCCAGGCCATCAAATCCAGCAACGATCAGCGCGCCTGAACCTGCACCTGCAGCTTCCCAGGTAGGGTCATTTTGTAGTCCTGAGGCCAAGCCCGTACCCAAACAGAAGGTAAAAGTGAAAGAAAAAGATAAGCCGATCAGAGTTGCAAAGAAGACCTTCCAACGATTGGCGATTTTGGGGTCGCAATAGACAAGAAAATCGGCGGCTCCTGGGGCATAGGTAATTGCTGCACTTAAACAGATCGAAAAGAAAGTGAGGCGGTTCCCAGCCAATGTTGCTCCAGATACAGTGGATGGGGTAGTTGTGTCGAACTTGGTACCTGCTGAACCAGCTAAAATAAGAAGAACGAAGGTAGACGGTATCCAAGCATATCTGATCTTGTTAGTAAGTGATCGAAGTCCCCATGATAGAAACACTGACCTCTCATAGTGATGAAAAATCTTGATGCCAAAGGTGGTGACAACCCAAGTGACAATAGCACTGATTATAATACCAACCTCAACTGTCAAACTGCCATTCGGGGATACGGCAGAAAGCATTTGCCCTGCCACAACAGCATCGATCATGGAGTACCCGATCAAAATAACCAAGTTCAGCAATACACAGATCTTGACAGGCCACCAACCCATGGAGAATCTGGCACATATCTACCCAGCTTAGCACCGATCTCTTGAAATGGACGTTGCCACACTCACCATAGTCCGATTTCCACTCCACGGTCCCCATCCAGCCGTATAAGCCACAGGTATACTCCCAAGCACAGCACCAAATACACTACACAACGTAGCATCCACGAATCCTAACCCATATACTTCCTGCCCGATACTCGCAAGCGTGATATTCTGCGGCGCCGTATTGATTGAGAACCACAAAACCACAATGCTCAGAAAGCTCAGTGTAGTCTTGGTAGATTGTTCACTGGAGTGTACTCGGTGTATGCCACGAGCTTCGAGACCCACGAAGTGCTCGAATCGTTTTAGCCACTGTATAGCATTGTTATCGGACGGAAGAGGCTCGTCGATATCTACTGCTGCATCAGGTTCGGTGAAAACGTCTTTCTCGGCAGGTTCTTCGATTCGAGAAGTAGAGGGATTGAGAGCGGTTCCCTTCTCTATGTCTGTTACCGTTTCGTCGACGGAGGCCATTCTGCTTGCTTATCAGTTCTTGCGCATCTTAATTGAGCATAGGAAATGAGGAAGCATGATTCTTTCGCTGGCATTATCCAG
This sequence comes from Mollisia scopiformis, assembly GCF_001500285.1. Lineage (NCBI taxonomy): Eukaryota > Fungi > Ascomycota > Leotiomycetes > Helotiales > Mollisiaceae > Mollisia > Mollisia scopiformis. The sequence continues at coordinate 2,000,831 of NW_017263581.1, forward strand.
ATCAAGTGTAACCGTATACTCTCAGACCAGCGTCCTCAATTGGAACAGCATCTTCTTCTCGATAAAGAAGAGTGGATGGTGTTTGAATTGTTTTCGCTGGCCACCGGTTCATTGCCATTTGGCGACAGGACTTTACCTGGATAATCAGAGAAGAGATTCCAGCGACTCGAATGCTGCATATTCCCAGAGATCAGATAGATTGATTCGTACATGTGGGATTATATGGCCGGGATTTGGGAGTTGGTGTGTGACTCTTCTCGTGCAATTGTTGGTCCAGAGCTTGGAAATTTTCTTATCGGCGGGGTGATTATTTAAGTGAGTGAAAAGCCCAATCGCCACCGTACGTTCGCTGCAATTATCTGAGATTTAAGAAACTTGGCTAAATGAGAGGAAGCGTACCTCAGTACTCTTTCACAAAGAATTGGATCGATCAGCTTTCGTTATGAATTGATATGAATTTTGGAACGCTGTCGCACAGCTTCTGTATCACGTGCATCTTATCTTAAAAAGGAGAAAGCCGGAGGATCGGAGACGACGTCGATTCTCTTCTAGAGCCCTCAGTTTTATAGAAAGCTTAATTCAATACCTGCTTGACCAGAGCCAGTTGAAGTGTCATACCCCTTGGTCAAGTATAGAAGTTTCTGCGCCCTTGCGAACCAAGACATTCGAAAGTGGGCTGAAGTCATGTCCCCCACGCCACGAGACCTCTCTGTCAGCGAATCACAGCTATATTTCCTCAAACTTTGTAACATTCTCCTCTGTATTTTGGAGTCAAATGGCTTCCTTTTCCGCGCGGTCTTGTTCTTGGGTGCCTTCAAGTGAAGCATGATAGAGCTAAAGTTTGTGCATTTTATTAGCTCTCAAGCTGAGAGTCCATGCTAGTCGTGTGAAATTTGTTTTCATGTGTTTTGTTCACTGCTAGGCCAGTTCATGGGGCGAAAAGCGCTACTCCGTTTCTGCTATGAAGCAGAGAATTACATACAGGAAACAACAGCCATGTTGAAGAAGATTTCCAACAACACCCAGCTTATGAGTCTGAGGAAAGTATTTTGAAGCCCAGCCAGTATTGTATTTACAGCATCAAAAGAGTGTAATTCGGAGGAGACACAGACTTCCACTGTCATCGACGCACGACTCAGGTGAAGCACCCATGAAAGCGTATCAAGTATTTAGATTTACGGCTTACACAAGGTAGGGCAGAATAGACTCTGCGAAGTCAAAAGCAGAATCGAACAATTCTGGCTTTTCGTCCGGAAATGCCTGGGCCAAAAGTTCCTTTACCAGAAGTTTCGTGGTGGGTGAGAATAGCCCTTCTGTCCAGACATCCTTGGTCGTCAGATCTTTTGAATTGTTTAGCAGCAATTCTGGATACTTGAACGATGTTTCCTTCTCTTCCAAATCATCCACAACGTGCGGACACTGTGTCGAGCTGAGAAAGGGTAGCTTGCGGTAATGACCAGTTGAAGTTGGAATCTCGTGTGTTGTTGCCGCTGGTGTCGACGTCTCAGTGAAATTTCTTGGTGCTTCTGACTCGAAATGGTACGTCTTGGGGCTTTGAAGAGCGAAACAGAACCCCAAAGTCGCGCATATGACGATTCTCCGCAAGAGTCTAGTCAGGTTAGCTTCTGAGGATGAACTCGTATTTGACACTTACATCATGATGCTGGCAGAAGCTGGACTTTCAATATGAAATACTCAACTCGACAATGAAGCTTGGTTGTGCAGTGTAACGAGGAAATGAGTATTCGGCTGGTATTTGATATAATTTTTCGCTATGGGAATGTTGGAATTGTAGAGATGAGCGAATGGCGATTTGTGGTTAAGAGCGAAAACAATGGTGTGATAGCAGTGTTTGAGAAAGCGAATGTTGTTGATATAAGATTGTGGTTGATGCAGGATTATGAGAGACGAGTTGAAGCAGAGAAGGTGGGTTTGAGCAAATGAAAGGAAGGTACGACATGGTATACTGGTCAATGTAGAATAAGAAGGCACGAGGTTGGGTATGTGAGATGAGGTTGCAATGGCTCCGAATTCCTCTCATTTTCTGGTAATATGAGAAAGAATTCTTGAGGTTCTACTTTGACTTGTAGAACCGACCTCTCATACTCCCATAAACATCTGCCCATGTGCTACAAGAGGAGGATAGGCACGTGCTCCAAACTTTATTTTGACAGCTATTTCATCAATGAAGAACATAACAACAACAACGAGCACTTGCTGAAGAAACTAACGCATCATAACCGTGTATCTGCAAACTCTATCAGAGTCTATCTGCGATCATAATGGTCAGTTCATTCAAAGTTAAAGTACATTCCTTGTTCACAGCAACTCTTCTCAAGAAACTTCACCAACTTCACCATATCTAGGGAAAAAACGCGCAGCATGGAGCGGAACGGCAGCACTGACAATATGCCGTCAACGCAATCTTTGTCCAGAAGATCTATACCCAGAGGAACAGGAAGAGGAAGAGGAGCAGCATGGGGAACTGCGACATGCAACAAAATCTCTACCTAGAGCAATAGGAAGAGGAAGAGGAGGGAAATTGCGACGTGCAACAAAAAATCCCCGCGAGATTTTGTTGCATGTCGCAATCTGTCATGCTCCTCTTCCTCTTAGTGCTGTATCTCCTCCTCCTCCTCAGCCACCAACATTTCCAACGAAAAAAAACAACCAAACCACGGACATGGAAGCAAGAGCATGATCACGTGCTCCCGTCGCGCGCTTTCATTCGCGCTTGCGAAGTGAGTTCTCGTATTGCCGGCATTTTGGCCGTTCTAGATTCAGCTCTGTGGTAAACAAACTCCGAAATTAGATACGCAAAAGCTAACTCTCCCGAAGACTCAATAGTCGACAAGACCAAAAACGCGCTCTCTGAGTGGAGTCTGCGTTCCGACAATTTACTTGGACAAGCTACAACTAAATATTATTCGTTAGCCAGAGAGATTCTGACCCCGAAGATCAAAAATGCTTGGTCGAATTACAAGAATGCTTGATCAAAGGACACTCTTCTGGGATTACGCAAATCATACAATGGCGGAACATTTCTGGACGCGGAGAAAAAGGATCGACAGTGTCAGATTTTGGATCTAATCAGATTCTGGAAAATCGTGACCACTCGACCTACAGAAAGAAGGTAAAGCCACATCTCTCTACGCAGAGTCTGGCCTATTTCAGCGCGTGTCTTGCCTTGCTTTTCGGCTTATCTGCATCAATCTCGGCTTAGAAAAAGCACAACACAAAGATGCCTTCGAGACTTTTGAGCGCTCTGGAAACAATGCCACGAATATTGATCGACCGAAACGAGTTGAAACGAGGCGAGGGCCAAAGGTTCGTCGTGCACGTTCAGCTTACACAATATGACCATCGGAAGTATGCACGCAAGTGGAGGAAGAACTACACATGGCAGCATGGACAGGATAACTATTTATTCTAGTATCGCTGGAACAGGAAACAACCGGAGCCGTCGAAGGCGCCAGGAAATCGCTATCCCCTATCCCCTTTCCACTTTCTGATTTCTCTCTCGGGTTCATTTCAACAACACCCATGGCTTGACATCTCAAGCTGATTGAGTCAAAACGAGACTGGAGAGGGCGCAGTGGCGTAGCTAAGCTTTTGCCAAGCCCTCGCTAAAAAGCTTGTGTCTCCTGGATCCTGGCTGGCTGGACCCTCGAGGATTTTTTGGGCTGACGCGGCCATCCGACAGAAATAGGGATCAAGACGAATGAGAAGAAGCACGCGACAGCCACGAATCGAAGCTGAGAAGGAATGAATCAAGAACCTCCGGTACCTTCGAAGGAGACACCCAACTCCGGTTCGAGCATGTTGGTGAGGTCGTTACATGTGAAGTACTGCACACGTCAGTCGATACCATCATGATCCTCCGCACGTTTCAGCAATTTTTAGACTTCATCCTAAGTTACGGACAATGCCTTCTCTTGTCGAACAAAGCTTGGTGTGTCTTGGGCAAATTTACACCGGTATCTATCGCTTGAGGCGCCCAATCGTCGGGTAATCTTACATATTCATATTCATCCCTTTTCCTCACCCACGCCTTGCATTCCAGCACGGGATTGTGGCCTTAGCCCTGAGAAATGGCGTTCGAGGCTTTCTAGAACCAGATAAATCAAACAAGTGACACTCCGCCAATTATTGCAACAGAACTATTGTATCTTGGGTCTTGAAGATGAGATTTGGACTCGGCGGCAGACTGAAATATGCGCCCGTGTCTTCTGAGAGTCCGACCAAATACTAACCTTGAGGCTTCGTCAGCTCTCGTCGCTGTCGCGTGCTCTCGGCCTTGCTCACTGGGATGAGAGAGAGACGGCAGGGGCACTGAGTAACTCGGACACCTCGCACAGATCGACCTTGGCCGTGAAAGCCACAGAAATAGCTGGAAAGCGTATCCACTGTCCGCCTGCCCTCATCCTCTCGGGGAGTGATTTTACGAAAAGCGTCAACGATCATCTGTTTCCGCCAGTAATTGAGCTTGACTCCTCTCACCCTCTGCATTAATCCACCTTCGTCACTTGCTTGACCCGGCCACAACTCACATACACTCACTGCTTACTGGTTAGTGGACACAAGGCTCCACCAGAGTTCTCCTTCTTAAAGAGACCAGAGATCGTCGTTCTGCCAATTGTTGGATTCTGGTCGTGTGCTCCTGCATTTTTCGAAGCAACATCCTGCGTCCTACTCTTCGACCAACACAACTTTCAGCGCCACTTCCGAACGACTGCTGCTCAGACTCTGTATCGAAAAATCCCGAAATCTTGGCTTTATATCGACTGTTACATTGCCAAGACGCATCGTCATCCTTATCATCATCGCCAAGGCTTTCGGGAGCATCGTCGTGCCTTCACGACAGCTTCAACAACACAACAACCATGCGCCTATCATGGCTGCTGTCACTTCCCGCATTGCTGTCAGCCGTTTCGGCCATGGCAATCGAGAAACGCGATGCCGATTTTCTGAGTGTGCGGACGAAACAACACAAGGACATGAGTGGGAAGGGAGGTGATCCCAAAGGCAAATACTTTCGTGAGTCGCTCCCGTCCCGTGTTGGTATTCGCTGTTACACCGAACGATCCATTTGCTAACAATGTCACAGATGAAAGCGTGTAGGTCTTGACTGTCATTGCATCTTACTCTGTCGTCGCTTGTTAAATGTCCGTGTTGCTGACAATCTTTGTATAGGTTCCATCCACATTATGATGGCAGGTACGCTAAACTCCCGTTCCTTCCAACACCGCCGCAGACTTAGGCTTACCGTTCATCAATAGATTCGCAGACAAACAATTAGGGTACCGAGAACGAAGACTGGCCCTTTCGAACCTTATTCAAACATACCTCTCGACGTTCGCAGATATCGGAGTCGAAACATGGCTCATGCATGGCACACTGTTGGGATGGTGGTGGAATCGAAAGGTAGGATTAATAAATTCGATGGTGATGCCTCTCTAATCGCTCGCAGATTCTACCATGGGATTCCGACTCCGATGTGCAAGTATCCGAATCTTCGATGCACTACCTAGCCTCGTACTACAACATGTCCGTGTTCCATTATAAGACGCCTCGGATACCGGAAGGGAGGGACTATATGTTGGAAGTCAACCCTCACTACGTCAATAGGGAGCAGTCGGATAAATTGAACGTAATTGATGCGAGATGGGTGGACACTACGAGTGGATTGTTCATTGATATCACGACGGCTAGGTACAATTACACACATCCAGCCGGTCCGGGAATGTTGAGTTGCAAGGATGGTCACGAGTATAGGGTATGTGAGAATGGATAGCAGTGATTACCTGTGTTGACACGCTGTAGGATTCGTACATCTTTCCACTGAGAGATACATTCTTCGAAGGCGCCCCAGCCAAGATTCCCTTTGCGTACAAGGAGCTACTTGAGGCGGAGTACAAGGAGAAGGCGCTTACTTTGACTGAATTCGAAGGGTAAGGAGTCCTTGTTGATTCTCCTCCGTTTATGCTAACCTTGACAGACATCATTTCGACGATCAGAAGCTTGAATGGATACCAGTACCGAAGAAAGTCGACCCTCCTAAGGAGGAGAAGAAACCAGAACCGAAGAAGGAGGAGAAAAAGGCAGAGCCGAAGAAAGAAGAGAAGAAGCCAGAAGAGAAGAAGGCAGAGGCGCCAAAACAACCAGCACAAAATCAGCAAGGTCAGCAGAAACAAGAACAACAGAATCAACCAAATAACCAACAAAAGCAGCAAACTGATCAGCAGAAACCGCCCACACAAGATCCGCCGAAATCTGACCAGAAGTCTGAACAACCCGCAGGTGGTCAAGCTCAAGGCCAGCAGTCTCCGCCGCCGCCCGTAGCTAAGCAAGGTACTCAACCTCAGCCACCCCAAAAACCAACAGCTCAGATAAAAGCGGAGGAGAAGCAGCTCGCAGCCGAGCTGAAGAAGGAAGTAAAGTTGGAACAAACGGAAGATAAACGGAAAGCGGCAGAGGAAAAGGCTGCCAAAAAGACAGAAGATAGGACAAAGGCAGAAAAGGCCGAGAAGGAGAAACAAGAGCAAAAGGTCGAGGTTAAGAAAGACCAGCAGTCCACCGATCCTGGCAAGCCGAAAGAACAACCAAAGCAAGACTCGAAGCCTCCAGTGGCGGAACCCAAGCTGACCCAAAAAGACGAAGACGACAAGAAAAAGGCACAAGCTGAAGCCGACAAAAAGAAGGGACAGAAAAGCGAAGTTCGGAGTGAAGTGGAGAAGGGGAAAGAGTTCAGAGCTTGAAAGGCTCTCCGCACAACGAGGCTGGATAGTGTGTCGCTCAACACGGACAACTTGGGTCCATGCATATCTGCGTTATTTCTTGTATTTCTAGATTTTCTCTCTCTTTTGTTTGCATAGTAGGCGCGATGGGGTTTCTGGGTATGGATGGCATAAGGATGGTGTCATGGATCATAGAAAGCTGAAAAGAAGGTGTTGGGTTACATAGATTTTTGTTTTTTGCTGCTGTAATTTTAAACAACGAAGTAAGTGATACTGGATGTCCTACCTAGATGCTAGCAGTGACATGTGGTGCCCAAGCAGGTCTGGGGAGTAGAGTTTGTGCTTTGTTCATTGGGAGTGCAATGCGAAGTTTCGCAACTGTTCTTGGCGTGTTCTAGACTTGGTGTTTGGGTCCTGGCGTCATGATTAATGGTCATCAAGCGGTGATTGAGATGCTTCTTAGAGCAAGCTTTACTCGTTGAATCATTGAGCATTGTGTACACAACGAACGATGAAGCAAGATGGTTTGTCTGTCTCTGTGGATCTCCACTTTCTGCATGAGTTCGTCGATATGCATAATTCGCAGCCGGAAAGCTAAAAGTGTATCCTAGTACATCACAAGTAAGGAACTCCCAAGGTTCTAGTCCGCGTAAGCAAGCTTTTCGAGAGCTTGTATGGCATCTGAGCGTAGGTTCTGATTGGGTTCCAATTCGAGAGTTCTTGGCTTCAGACTTGGGGCAATTAGTCACTTTGAGCGGGATTCCCGGGCTTTCATGCCCGAAGTGAGGCTTCTTGGTACATGTTCTTGTTCATGCTGTCTTGGGATCTTCTCGATCGAAAAACGCATTGTGATTCGTTCTTGTCAACATTCTGGTCGGTTCTTTAAGTTTAAGCTGCAAGCACAAGAAGAATTTAAGTCAAGTGGTCGAACTGTGTGGATGAACTAAAGCCTCACGATGTCTGGCTTATGGGCAGCGTTGAACCTTCTTCACGGCGACAAGGCCTCACAAATAGAAGATCAAGTCCAACCTCCCCACTCTCGAACTTCGATGGCGGTAACAACAATTGAGCTCCTCATGTTGCAAAATCCCCGACTTTGGTATCCGTTGCGTTGCTTGAAACCACCGCAACTCCAGCAATTCGGACGAAAATGGCCCATCATACATTCACCCCCTCCCACAAGTTCGTCCCAAATCTCCCACCGCTTCCGAACCCGCCCTCAAATTTCCGCCCACTTTCATTTTCCAAACCTACGATTTTGAAGTTTGACGAGTTTCCGAATATGAATCTCGCGTTCTACCTTGACCTCATCTCACCATCCGACGTGTCGAACCTCCCCGATTCCGAAGTCACGTCTCCGAAGCAGAAGGTTATGGATTTCCCGAGCAGGAATTCGAGTCTACCGATCAAAATGGGCGCGATTTCAGAGGGGGAAACGCGGAATGTTACGACGTTTAGCAAGCCCGGGTGGAAGACGGATGTCAGGATCGTTGGCTTTGAGAGGGAGTTTCTGGTTCATGATGTTGTTCTGAGACTTAATTCTGGTTTCTTCAGGAGCGCGTTGGATGGTATGGACAGTGGTGGTGGTGGTGGTACTGCGCCGGCGGGAAATGGATGGCGGCATGAGTTCGTGGCTGTGGATTCGATGGGAGGAGGTTGGAATCTGGAAAGATCTATTGAGGTACTCCACCCATCCTTTCAGTTGAAGAAAGGAGAAAGACTAATAATGCATTTTCCAGAGACCAAGAACACCCTCCCCATCGCCAGATCTCGCACCCAAGGATCAACATCACGCACATTCCGAACAAGACCTCGCTTTCAGCAAACTCCTATCCGCTTTCTACAATAAACCCTTCTCGATATCCTTCTTCAACGAACTCGTCACCATCACCCACCTCGCAGACCATTTCTCCGCGCTCCCCTGCCTATCGTCCGCTCTCTACGTCGCGCTCTGGCATTCTCCCGTCCTGGTTCAAGAGATTAGGACGAATTGCAAGGAGATGCTACTCCTGGCGAAGAAATTGAGACATGCGTTACTGTTCCGGGAAGCGCTGGTTCATGTCGTGAGTCGGTGGGAAGGCTATGATGTGGCTTTCGAGGGCGATTGGAGGTTGATTTGTACGGTGACGAGGAGTTATAATCGCGTGTGCGAGAGGGTTTTGAGGGTTAATCGGGATGTGTTTTTGGTGTTGGGGGGAAAGGGGGAAGAGGAGGGTGGGGTGAGAGGGAGGGTTTGTGAGGTGTTGGGGAGCTTGGATGGGAGGGAGGGGTTGATGGGGAATAGGGGTTTCTATGAGAGGTTGAGCGCCTTGGCGGAGGGAGAGGAAGCGTTGACGGGGCTGAGAGAGGGGTTGAGGGAGTTGTTGGCTTGTAAGTTGGTTCTTGGGAGGAGCTTTGGGGGTGGGGTTGAGGGAGAGAAGAGGGGTTTCTTGTGTGCGGAGATCGAGGATCATGAGTTGCCGTGGGATGTAGATGAGGAAGACTGGTGAAAAGATGGACGAGAAGAGTAAGTGTTAATGTGTAATGACCGATATGAAGCATAGCGCTTGGATGTAGAGATAACAATTCTCTGCCGAGAAGTATGATGATAATGAATGTCTCAAATACCTACAGACCTCGGCCCCATCTGGTGGTTTTATTTTGCATTCCTGAAATCTTTTCACCTCGAACACATCTGTTTTAATCTCCAAACGATCGTCTCCTCGAAAATTCTCTTCCGCGATGCGGAGCGGTCACGGTCCGCGATATTGGAAAGCAGAATTGTGTCTCGCAAGCCATAAATGGAAACTAAGAACTCGCTTTTCGGGTGGGGAATTGTGTGAGGCACTGCAGACGTGGTATTAATGTCCGAGTAAGCGAGCGTAATATGCAACTTCTGTGTGTCCTGTCCGGACAATGGGACGCTGGTAGTGGGGTGGAAGCTCGGACGTCTAAGAAGATATATATTACGGTGTACAATGATCGGTTGGTGGAGTCGAGGTATAGGAGTAAGTTTAGGTTGGAATTGGTGAACTTTAATGTTCGAAGTGGGACTGGGAACGGTATATTTGAGCCTGGTAGAGTTGTGATTGTGCGGAATATAAATTTAAGAACAATGGTTCGTAATATCCTGTTTGCGCATTGTTCGTCGAGCTTGACTGACTTATGATACCAGGAGGCATGCTAACACCGAAGCTCACAAAAATACCAACTGGCTTATGCGATCTTCACGGCTAGAGGTGGGGAAGACTGGACACGATGTACTCTATCTCCCGCTCAACATCCAGTCAGGTGCCACTGCAGAAGCTGTCGGGAGCTGCGGGCTAGGATCAAGACATCTCGAGGTGTCGATGGAGGACCATTCTTTCGAGCTTTTGCTACAGTCAAGATTAAGGTTGTTGTGCCGGACATTGAGCGGATGATAGCATTCAAAAAAGTTGAGGGAATTACTATCCAGTCACTGCTATCGATGGTCCATCCGTCTTTTGTTTGGTTCGACTGTGTGGCATATGAGGGCACATCGTACTTGCGGTGGGCTGTGAGTATCTTTCTGGTGTCCATCAATGGCAGTGGTGGATCAAATACTAGGTTGCGAATAAATGCACGAAGTCTGTCCTGAAGCCGAAGAAACGACGGCTGCCTACATTACCTTCCTCAGACTTACTGGCATCTTCGAAAAATTCTGTGACCTCGACCAAACAATATGTATTTGAACGCCTCAGAGTAACAAACAAAAATATTATTATTACATACTCAGACATTGAGACCGGGAATAGGACAGTGTCCGGAAAACTTCAAATCATTGAAAGACTTGCTCGGGAGAGATTCTGCAGACTTACGATATGGCTTCCTTGGGGTTTCCACTTAGACGACGCCACACCACGAGGCTATGTTCAATGCCATCTGGCGGATGTTCAATTCCTGGGGCGTTGGAGTTTGATAACGAATATGAGTTTCTCCTTGACGACATCTGGAGGATCAAGAAGAATGAAAGAGTCAGAAACGCCAGCTGTGCGTGCACCGAAGAGTATTCATTATGTAATGAAATGATGAGCTAGATACGCTAGACAAATCTTCAACAGCTACGTGATTTAGAGTACTACTCAGGATAATAAAGTAAACAATGGAACATAAACACCAAGTTGAATCGAATACTATTCGCATCTCATGCCGCTAAGTGAGACAAGAAGCGACCCTCGCCCGTCCTACCTGGGTAAGCGAGCCAAATTGTAACTAGAAACTTTCTTGTACACACTTATAGCAAAGCGCTTTGTGAGACTTGAAAACGTGGTCTTGATGTTCTCTTTTGTTCACAGGGAGAACAGGTATATATGGATGAGTGTTCGACCTCCTGTTTTTCAATGACCCGCTTTTTGCGGGAGGATCGACGCTAACATCGCAGCTACTTTCCCCTGCATTAGGCCCATGACGTCTTTGATTCTCAGCTCGTCTTCAACATACTCTCATCAGCTGCGCAGCTGAAGCAACAACTTGTATTTGTTCAATTGATGTATGTATTGCGATTCAGAACATTGGCTTCTCAATTGTGTTCTAAAACCACTTTTGCTTCACTCCATAGCGGACCATCATTTTCCAGACGTACCCTCACAAGCACGCATCACTTCAATATGCCTCCCAAGAAAGTGAACGGGAAACGAAAGGCTTCAGCGCCACCAGAGTCGAAACCTTCTACCGAGTCGAAAAAGCTGAAGATCAGCTCGTCAGATCCTCTCCGACAACCTCACGAGAAAGCTCAAGAAGCCGAGGAAAATGGCATCGTACTGCGAAAATACTATCCTCATGAGATGTCCAATGCTCGAGCTATTGCCTATAACGATGATAAACTCCCACGACCAATCGATGTTCTGGCCGAAGCCCTCGAGAATACCAAGTCTGAAAGAGAGAACATAGAAGTTGGAGATGCCGTCGTACATTGGTTCAAGTGCGATTTGAGATTGAAAGACAACAAGGCATTGCATCTTGCCAGCGAAACGGCAAAGAGCAAGGGAGTCCCGTTGATCTGTATATATATCGTCAGTCCGCAGGATTTCGAGGCACATTTGACGAGTCCAGTGCGCGTGGATTTTATACTCAGGACATTGGAAGTGGTGAAAGAGGATCTTGCCGCACTGGACATTCCACTCTATGTGGAGACTGTGGGAAAGCGAAAGGCTGTCGAGGGTCGAATATTGGAATTGCTCCAGAAATGGGGTGCAAGTCATTTGTTTGCCAATGTGGAGTACGAGGTCGATGAATTGCGTCGCGAAGCGAGAATGGTACAGATGTGTCTGGACAATGGTATCGTGATGGATGTAGTTCCTGATACTTGTGTTGTCAGTCCTGGTGAGCTAGCAAGTGGGCAGGGAAAGCAGTATTCTGTTTACAGTCCATGGTTCAGAGCTTGGGTGAAGCATGTCCACGAGAATATCAAATTGCTGGATCTTTTCGAGACGCCTGAGAAGAATGCAGAGAGTGCTAGGAAGAGGTTTAAGGACTTGTTTGAAAGCAGCATTCCTGCGGCGCCAGAAAACAAGAAATTGAGCGAGGAAGAGAAGAAGAGGTTCAGGTCGATGTGGCCTCCAGGTGAGCATGAAGCTCAGGAGCGACTTCGTAAATTTTGTGACGAACGTCTTGGTCAGTATGGAGCACATCGAAACTTCCCAGCCGAAGCAGCGACATCGTCTCTTAGTGTCCATTTTGCAAGTGGGACTTTGAGTGCAAGGACGGCTATTCGAACTGCTCGAGATCATAACAGCACAAAGAAATTGGATGGAGGAAATCAAGGGATTCAGACGTGGATCAGCGAGGTCGCCTGGAGAGACTTCTACAAGCATGTTCTTGCACACTGGCCGTATGTTTGCATGAACAAGCCGTTCAAGCCGGAATATACGAACATCGAATGGGAGTACAACCAAGAACAATTCAAAGCTTGGTGCGAAGGAAAGACTGGTTATCCAATTGTCGACGCTGCTATGCGGCAACTCAATCACTGCGGCTACATGCACAATCGATGTCGAATGATCGTTGGTTCATTCCTCGCCAAGCATCTTCTGCTCGACTGGAGAATGGGAGAAAGGTACTTCATGGAGCACTTGATAGATGGAGATTTTGCTTCGAATAATGGAGGATGGGGCTTTTGTGCTTCAACTGGAGTTGATCCTCAACCATATTTCAGAATCTTCAATCCTTTGCTGCAGAGCGAGAAGTTCGACGCTGATGGAGAGTACATCCGTAAATGGGTACCAGAGCTCAAGAATATTGAAGGTAATGCAATCCACGATCCATTTGGAAGGGGAAAGGGCGACATCGCTAAGAAGAACGGGTACCCGGAACGGATTGTGGATCACAAGGCGAGTCGGGAACGAGCGCTGTCACGATATAAAGAGGGACTAGGACGTGATACTGCTTAGGGATTGTTATTGGAGGAAATCATCATCGTTCGATGATCTTCAAAGCTTGAATCAATTAGCGCATCACGAAACAGGGGCTACTATGGGATGATTCACGTGAACTCGCTTCTTTGCCCCTTTCGCCTACACAATCCTTGCTCAAACCATGGATCATATCTGATCCTTTTCATCTCATACAGCTGTCGTCTCCAAACCATCCAAAGTCACAATGGCTTTTCTCAGCGATCATTAGCAGTTCCAAGGATGTTGCCTCATGTCGCAAGGTGCGACCGAATCTTGAACTCGTCATGGATTCCGGTTGGTGGAAAGTCAGCCGCTGCCAGAACCATCCCCGCAAGATTGTCTGATCTCCCATTGTCTGGTACAAGTGACAACAATCTAATCATATCAAATCTCATCTCATCTTAGAAACGTATAAGAACATCGTTTCCCGTCAAGCAGTGGTAAAGCCACACATTTGTCAACTGTTTTGAATCACTCTTTAGTTGCTATTCTTCCATTCTTTACGCAGCTGTGCTGTCGCCAATCTTTTCCTGAAACTACTCTGTTCTGTTCTACCTTCTTAAAAATCCAAACAGAACGAAACTTGCGACTTCTTGCGCTACCAGAACAATCGACATCATGCGTTTCTCTACCTCACTCACTGTCCTCCTCTCCCTTGCTACCACCTCCCTCTCAGCACCAATCAACAAGCGCGCTACAGCTTCAGCGGCTGTTCTCACCGTCCAGACATACGATGACTTTTCTGTTTCCTCTGGAGTGGCTGGAAATGCCCTCGCAGAAGTGAATGCCAAGTTTCCCGTTCGTTTCTCCGCACCCAGATGATGAAACAATCCACTAACCTTCTGCCATAGATCGATACGAGCAATCTAGCTGGCGTTGCCGCTTCCGATCTGGCCATTATTTCAAAAGCCGCTCAAGTTTCCGAAGACGCAGAGACTGGCACTGGAGGTTTCAACGACGCTATTACCGCTGCTGGAGGAACTGGCACCACGGCTGGAACAGCTCTGCAAAACGGCAAGATAAAGAACAAGGTGTTGAAGTTGCAGACGGATGTGTTGAGAATCCAGATCGAGGTTGCGCAAGGAAATACGGGGAGTCAGAGTGAGTTGGCTGGACAGCAGGCCAAGTTGGCAACTAATGTTGCTCTTGACACGGCTGCTGCTGGTCAGACTAGCACTGCTATTAGCTTTTCGGGGAGCGATTAGTTGAGGTTTGGTTTCAGAGGAGAAAGGTGGAAGGGGAGGAGCAGTGGAAGGGAAGCTGGCTTTAATGTAAATATATACCTGTGGTAACATTGCTGGCCTAGAGCTGCTAATGAACATAATTTTGATTCAAACTCTGGAATGATGCCATGAAAGACCTTTCAGACTTGTGAAATGGGTGCTTGATTTCATTTGGAGGATGTCGCAAGTTCATTATGAAGTTCCTCGTCTCTTAGCGAAATATAAGAATCATGGGGAAGACGACTTTGACGGATTATGTTCTAGCAATTCAATTGAAGACTGAAAGTCCACAAGAAGTCAGCTTAAAGAAGTCAGCAAGTATAAAAATATAACCTCAATTTCGCTTGATCCCAATTCGGCTAGCGCTCACCCGTCGATCCAAATCAGGGGCAAGCCAAGCTCCGACGCGTTTCCCTGCACCGCTCACCACAATGTCTCACTTTCGAGAAGCTCACCATGCTCGAAACAAAAGAATCCGATGCTCGCAATCCCAGACGACGGCGGCGCCATGCCCATACATCGAGCCCGAATCTTTCGCCGTCTGCTCTTCGCCGTGATTGCTAGCATCCTCCTCTACATCCTCATTGCATACGAACCTGTCAATCTCCCCGCCCTCGCTTTTGCACCCTCTTCTCCTCATCAGACGGTTTACAATCGACGTCCGGTGTACGAATACACATCTCTATACCGTGTCAAAGCAAATATAAGCTTTGAAGAAAGGCTGGAGGAACAGCTTGTCAATCTTGAGAGTGAGATTCGAAGCAAGGCAGAAAAGGAGAGGGACCTCACTGCAAAAAAGAGAATATGGCAGATCACTACGCCGGAATTGGCTGACGTGTGGAAGTCTTGGACAGCACAATGGAGAGATAACAACGCTGGTTGGGAATATAAACTCTATACCTCTCCGCCCACGGACCTGCTGCCATTGTTCGACTCAGTCCCAGAAATAGCAGAAGCAAATCAGACATTCCTTAGTATACGAGAAGATTTGACGCGGTATCTGATCCTCTGGTATCATGGCGGATTCTGGACAGCTATCGATACGTGGGATAGGGTTGCAATGCGGGATTGCAATCCCGTTGTTCAGGTTGTGGAGGGCAGGAATGATGTCAGTTTGATGATAGGAGTCGACAACGATGAGCCATATTTGAGTTCGGGATCATTGAAACAGTGGGGTTGGACGAGAGGGTTTGGTTTTGGCCAGGCAGTCGTGTGGGCACCGAAGAGGTTCGATCCGATTTTGAGGAAGGCAATCGTGAGGACGATTAGCCATGCTATGGTCGAAGAGAGTCTACCAAAGGGAAGCTGGAGTCAGAGGCAATTGTCGAAGATTGGTGGCAAGGTCGACTACTCTGGCGAGTTGAGTGGTGCAAGCATGTTCACGGATATTGTGTTGGAGACATTGAGTACACATCTTGCGAGGGATCATAGATTGCGGGACCGTGATGCAGGACTCGAGAAAAGAGTGACGTGGAAGAAATTCAAACACTTGACAGAAGTGCTCTGGTTGGAGAAGGAGAAGCCCGAGAGTGATATGCCTGGTGTGGCAGTTCTACCAGTTAATGTTTGGGGAAGCGGACAGAGCCATAGTAGGTCTGGCCCATCCGAGTCAGACGATGCTTGTGTAAATCACGTTCACGGTTGGAGACCACAGAAGCATAAGATCTTCGGTTAATGCGTTGTTAATGATACCCAACTCTTGTTTGTCACTAATCACATGTTGGTTTTGCTGTTATTGCTCGTTACATTTTTCTGTATTGGCACCTTTCGACCTTGCCAGTCAGTGCTTAGGCTATGGAACGCCCCTTACTAGTTCGCCCCCTCTTTAACGCCCACGTCAACGCTGTTGCCGAATAAAGCCGCTCAACTAGTTACACAAGCAAGTCGACTTGAAGGTTCAAGGATCTTGCTCTGCCGCCAACCCACACCTCAACCTTACAACTTGGTCTTGAGCTCCAGAGGGGCTACACATGGATCCTTTGAGAATGTAGTCTGCACTCCTTCCCAAACAGCACTGGTACCCTCTTCGCCCGAATGCGCTCGTGCAGCTCGTCTATCAAATTCCTTCTTCACCTTGATAGCAGCCGACACATCCGTAAAGACCACTGTTGCATTGCCGCCGTTGTATAGCCAGATGAGCTGGACACAGTCCTCTCCAACCAACTTCTCGCAAATATCTCTCATCTGTCTCTCGCCAAACATGAAGAAGAACCCGCCCTTGACGATCGTCAAACGTCGAGTTGCCCACATTGGAGGACCCATAGCTCTCAGTGTATCTTCGAGGCCATATTGCTCAGCTCTAGCATGCTCCACGATGAAGCGAAAACGATCAGGCTTGCTATCCTTCTTCTCCTTGTCTAGAACAGCTTCAAAGTCCGCAGCATCACGAGGGTTTTGGAAAATGACACCACAGTAGCGCGCCTTTGTGTCAGCATCGAATCCGAATTGCATCTTGACGAGTGGGCCTTCCTTAATGGCATTTGTGATGTCGGTCGCAGTGATTGTGCTGGGAAGGTTGAACAGGAATACTAGACGTGCCACATTCTGGTTGACTGTTCTGACAACTTGGGGAATACGACCGACAGACTTGAGGCGAGGACCTTCCCTTCTGCGTGTGGGCTTCAAGTCAATAAAGGTGATATTCGGATCGGTGCCTGCGATGTTGGCCCATGACGAAGCCTGGGTAACGAATCCGTCCTTTGGTTCGTCCTTGGCTGGGGTGCTGAGTGGTGAGCACTCGCTAGGCGGTGGGATTTCAGGGGAGCGAATATCATCGTCGTAAAACTCTCCAGAGTCCTCATCTTCAACAGTGAATTCGAAAGTCGGGTGGTTATTGGTAGGAGTCTTTTCATCGCTGGTATCGCGAACAGGTGGATGGCCGTGATGTAATTGCGGTACAGGAGTCTTTTCAGGGTCTCCATACTCGTTGAAGTCTGGTAGCTCAGCCAGCAACTCTTTCTTAACTAGAGTGAGTGTTCGTCCTGGTGGTAAACTCATGCTGACGCTCAAATACCCATTTGCATGCTTTCTGCCATGCAGCTGTTCCATTGCGGTCGCGGCCTCACCCTCATTTGCCATCACAATCCATCGAAACGTCTCCTCCGCGCTCAGACTGATCAATACTGGTAGCTTCTCTACGCGTCCCCATAATCCGAATATACTCCGAACTATCTCGTTTTGCCATCCTTTAGGTGCGCCGCCGACGTATAAAGCGCGACCTTGGCTTTGTTCCTCGGCATATCTGGCGGGAACGCCTGGGATGGATTGAGAAGGAGTTAGAAAGGCTTGGGTGAGGTACGTGTGATTTCCATCTTCGTAGTCTTGTTCTTGGAGTCCGAATAAGCCGTTGTAGTTGGTCATTGTAGGCGCGTCGCTGACGACGATATCCCATCGATATGCCATGGTTCTTAGTAAGCTTTGTTATGTGCAAGGTGCAAGTCCTGGACTTTGTTAGATTATGCTTCTGGAGAACAGAAGGAAGGGGAAGTTACAGGTTTGTAGTGTTGGTTGTGGTGCTGAAAAGAAATCGCAAGTTGTCGTGTGATTGTTTTGATTCAGATCGAGCTAAGCTTCTTTAGCGAGGGCCTTCAGTCTGATGTCCCAGGATCGGTTGAACTCCAACATCTGGTTTCGTCATTTGTTTTCCGGAGCGTGAGGAATGACTTTGACGTCTGTTTCGGCAAGTACCTTTGCTTCCTAACAAGTGCATATCTGGAGATGTCTTTGAAGTTCAGTGGCTAAGCGAGCCCCTGGATTGTCCCACGCTAGGAATATACTTTCACTTCCAGCCTTGTACGATCCAGATTTCGTATTTACTGTGGTACAACAATGGGATTACTTCTATGCTTATCTTGATTTACAAGGTGCAAGTGTTTATGTTGGAAGATATGCAAAAAGACGAATTATTCGATCAGAATTGGTCTATGCTCTCTGCGGTTCTTCTAACTTGCAATCTTTCATTGGTATCCTTCAGTATATTTCTTCTTTGCTTCTTACACTCCTTGCTCAACGAGAAAGAAGATCCGGCCATCCTGAGAGTTGTGCATTACCTTTCATCTTTGGAACTTCCTGGTTATGATCTTTTCAAAGTCTGATGCTTAGCGGCGTCATATATCTCAGAGTTTTCAAGCTCAGAAGTTCCAAATGCAAAGCCATCCCTTCTCCACCTTCGTCATGCCATTACCTGGTTCGGGGTACTCAAGCTCCAGAGCCGTTATGTCCGAACCACTCAACAGGACCTTCTGCTCCACGAAGTATGAGGGTCTTCCTAACAGCTTCTATTTTCGGACCGTCTCCAGATATACGTTGCATTATCCTTGGTACCGAAAGTTACCTGCACTCTGCACTCTTGACGATTTACTCTATCTACTTCTATGCTGTCTTGGACTTAGCAGCCAAGGAGACACATCCTCGGATCACTTCAAGCTTCAGATACAATTTGATCTCACGAATCAATGATGATGGGAAATGGACCTTGGTCGTTCAACGGGATGAAAAGGTAAGGTCGAACGAGTCCAAGTTTCACAGAGAAAGGCATCAAGTCCTTTGCACTACCAGAGGATTCCACAATGTGGAAGATGTAAGCTAAAGATGAATGTCCCTCTAGTGCTCGGACATTGAGCTTCTTTTGGTCAGCCTCGTGTTCATATTCACCTTCGATATCTTAGCTCCAACGAGCCTTTCTTCGCGCCACAACCTCTTCCTCAACTCAACCCACCACTCTTCGGAAACGTCAAAACAACAACTGAAATCCGACACAAGTCCGTAGGGAAAGGTACGCGCCTTGATCCGTTCTTCCCTGTATTGTGACTGACTTCCAACTAGCCTTCTACGCGCAAATTTCTTCGTGACAACACTTCGCGCCGACAAACCTTCTTCCCTTCGAGCAAGATCTCAACCCATCGACGCCATGGAAACCAGGAAAAAACCCCAGAAGAGAGTCATCAAGTTCAGCATTCCCGGCATGAAGCCAAATGTCAGACTTAAAGTCTTCGATAACGTCGAGTTTCACGTCCACAAAGTTCTCCTTCAAGTACACTCAAGGTTCTTCCAAAAGTTCTTGGATTCACCCGAGAAGAAGATCCCAGCATCCGAAGACTTTGCGTATGAATGGGCGACTATAATCGAGGAAGATGGAAGCTGGCATTTGGTATCTGCGCAATCTATCCCTGAAAAGGTATGCTGAGAATTATTTGATTTGTTTTTCGCGCCCGGTTGAAGCTGCCCACTACCTGCCATATCCAAGTCCACTGAACGCTGATTGAACTGTTTTAGGGGACGGGGACAACCACAAGCCTTGAAAGGAGCTTAGCAAAGTACGAGAAGAACAGACATTTGAAAGCCTCCTGAGAGCAATGTACGGCCGACCATATCTACTCGAGGAGGTGGAAGATCTACTTCGATTGACAGACATTGCCGACTACTATTGCGCTCTTCTTGTTGTATCAAGAACGGTCGAGGCGGCTGTGTACAAGAGCAGAGATTTTCAATGGAAATTCCGGTCCAGGCCATGCGAGTTGATGCCAGCAGCCTATCACCTAAGGAACGCCACCCTCTTTAGGGAATGCCTCGCCTTTATTCTATCTCAATGGTCAGACATTGACGTCCGCCTCGAGTCTCAACAGCTCATAAACATTGTCCATAGGAGTCAAGAAGAGATTAGCCTACGAATGGAGAAATTGAACGAAGAGATTCTTTCCAACCTGCAAGTCCTGTTCGAAGCGAATCCAGAGACACACAGAGCTATATGGGACTATATTCGGGACGCTGCAACTACTGCAAAAATAATTTTCCCTCCTAGGGGGCTTCTCTCGCTCCCAACCTACTATCGTAAGCTTTACGACTGCCAGCTAGACGGAGCAAATGAAGTATTCTCAAGTTTTCAGCTGGACGAGCTTTTGTCAAAAAAGTCTACTTTCAACCAGGAGTTGGTGGCGGGAATGGACCAGGGTGGAGAAGATTCGTTCTTCTGTGCGATGATAAGTACTGGGGATCTGCCATGGGACCTGACTGAAGAAGATTGGTAATCTCACATCTTATCAATGTCGCAGTCGACTGGGGACCAGACTTTCAGCTGGGCGGAGATGACATCAAAGTGCAGATGATCTGGGCAATATGGATGGATTTAGCCACGAGGCATTGATGATCAAGGATGGAAGACGACAAAGCATGAGTATGGCTACTTCATGGAATATGATACATGGTATACTCAGATGTATGTGTATGAGCAATAATTGCAGACGATGCTCTCCCTGAGACTAGCTAGCTAGTTTTTAGACGACGAAGTCACTTGCACGTATCAGTTTTGTTCATATTGCCTCCGATCCCGAGCATTTCCTTTTATTCAGCATTTGCCGCTCTAGTGACATTGTCCCAGTTATGCAGCGCCTGGGTAGTTTACTCCTGAAATCTAAAGCTCGAAAATGGCACTGATTGTATAGAGCTCAAGGAAAGAAATTTCCACTGATACTACCAGGGTTGAGATTTGCTTTGCAGAAATATCGTGCCTCCGTGATTCTGTCAAATGTCTGAACCTATGATAGGGCTCACAATGTAGACACATCGATGCCTACCAACAACGTTCGCTTCCTCGCCCCTTCCGTTCTTGTCAAACACATGACCACGCGACTTGGGAAAACTCGACTGCCAAATTCTTCTTTCTCTCTTCCTCCATCTTTGTTTTTCTCGATTCGACACACGACAACTTCTTCGTGCGCCCCACGAACGTGAGATTATCAACGATCTGCGGTACTCGAGCAAAATTTTCTCTTCCAAATAGCAAACCGCATCGGAACTCTCTTCCAATTACACATGACATTCGATCTTCGCAATGTCAGCGTCAGTTACATCAAAGAAGAGGATCTTCAAGTTCTCGGCACCTGGCCTAAAGCCGGACGTTCGAATTGAGCTGTTCGATACAGAGGAATATCATCTCCATAGCGTCTTGCTAAAGCTGTATTCCGGTTTCTTCAGGAAATTTCTAGACTCTCCCGAGAAGAAGGTGCCAGCTTCTACTTCGTTCGCGTACGAATGGGTTACGCAACTCGACGATGACGGAGGATGGCACTTAGTTGCTGCTCAGTCTGTACAAGGAAAGGTCTGTAAAGTGACATAAGTCCTGAACGAATGTGCTTCGTACGGCTGGGCATATAACTTCCTATTAGATGGCGCTGATGCTATAGGATCCTCAGACGGGCAATCTCCTCAACAAGGACGAGCAAAGTCTTCAATTAGACGCATTCCAGCGCCTCATACATGCTATCTACAACAAGCCCTACACGATATACACACACTTTCTAGGCCCATTGGTCGATCTAGCGGATTATTATTGCTCGTTGCGTATCGTCTCTCAAACACTTCATCAGTTGCTCATGACAGAAAGACGACGTGGTTTCTTATGCGACTTTATAGAAGATCCATGCGAATTCCTCGGTTTAGCCATCACGCTGAGGAACGAAATTCTTTTCAAGGACTGCCTTTGTCTGGCTCTCGGACCTTGGTCCAACCCGGCATTCTTGAAATGCAAAGATAAGAAGTTAAGGGATATTTGCGATAAGGCGCGTGCAAAGATCTACGTGGAAATCGGAACATTCAACGAGAGACTATTGAACGAGCTGAACGACCCGAGGAAAAATAACCAGGAGTTGAGAACTGAGATGTTAGAACACTCGCAAGCAGTCTCTGCAATTTCGAAAGATCCAGTCTCAGGCAGGATACGTCTTCCACTCTACTACCGTAAACTATCGGATTTCGTCTCGAAAGCTAGGAAACACCCGTTTCGTCATTTGATTATAAAGTTGTTGCAAAATGACTTGCTTCTTGATGATGGCTTCAAAGCTGGTGAAGGCATGTTTGAGGATTACTTTCTATGCAATCTCACAATGGACGACCAGTATCCTTGGGACGATACAGAAGACTGGTAATGTGATTCTCTTGTCGGAATATTGGAAGGGTTTTACATTCAATGTGCTGTGCTTGGAGACTGATGGGGAGGGACTGAGCTTGGTGCTTGGCTTGTGCCAGGTCAAAGCTGAGTAGCAAGGTTGGCACTCGAGGTATCTGATGCAGATTGATACCCAAAATGAAGTATTCATTTAGCTAAAATCGGGAAGTAAATGGGCATGCTGAATGCTCGACAAAGAGACGAAATTATGGTAGTATTTGCAATTGCACAAACAACTTGGCCCAATGATGACTTGCATTCATTGATGTTACCATACATCGGAAGGGAGTGCTTCTTCTCATACTATTGCCAAGCCTTCACAATCCTCCTACCTCTTTTTTGTTGCACGTAGCAATGTAGGCATCTAGCAGAGCCAAATCCTCAAAACCAAGGTTAGCAATAGTAAGAGAGTTGTAGCTGTATATTGACAGGTTTCAGAAGGTTAATTCTTAAGGTAAAGGACTTCTAATAATCAAGGTGAAAACTACGAAAACGCGATGTGCAAACAAAACTGCGAAAATGTCCGGAGAAATCTGGGACAATGATCCTTGGCTTGAGGTGTGCCTGTGCTATTAAAGACTACGCTCAACGAACCTTGAACTATCATGTCGATGCCACTCAACTCCATAGCAATCAGGACAGAAATCAAAATTGGAGCAATCCCGACACTTGAACCGTCTGTCATGGTAATAGAACTACACTAACTTAGCATGCGCAAACCGTCATCCCAGCGCACTTACCTTTCTTTCACAGCCATCGCATGCCCAATCCCAGTTCGGATGCTCAGGCATGGGAGCCGAGCTTGGTCTTAGTGGAGTCTCGACCTTGAGTCCTCCCTTCGAGAGTGGTGGTGGGTCGACTTCTGATGTGACTTCTTCGAGGTCTGACAACGAGTCATGGTCATGATCAAGGTAGTCTGGCTCCGGGTCTTCGTCGAACCACTACAATGGTCAATGTCCGTCATTCATAGAAGATTCAGAATAAGATACCTGTGACAAGATATCTTCCACATCCTCAGAAGCTGCTTCTTTCGACAGAGGCTTGGGTCTAAAATTCATCTCTAGTTCCATCTCTGCTTCCTGCTTCCTCTTCTCCTCCTCCATTTTCATCTTCTCCCGCTCGTCTTCACTGGCTGGCTCAGCTCTGTAATATTTCCTCTCTTGGACTACACGCTCGAGTTTCGGTTGCAGCAGTAGCATGGAGAAATAAGGGCTTCGTCGCATGTTTTCTAATGCTTGTTTTGCTCGGTTTGTGGTCTCGGAACTTCGGGATGAGACTTCTATCTTCTTCCTGGCGTGCTCGAGCTCATATTCTTCTCTCTGTGGACGCTGCTCTACTGGTTTCAGTGTAAGAGTTGCCTCATAAGTGACGGTCTGAGACTCGCTCTCGGGACCTTTCATGTTGATTTGCACGGGCATATGCTGTAATACTCCTTGAAGGCTACCCATTGGAATCGAAGATCCTGTCGTTCCTACTGATGGCTGTTTTGGTTTCGAGGGTAATTTAAATTGCCAGCAAGTTGTCATAAACATGATCATATGTTGGGCCTGCTTTAAGTTTTCTTGGTGCTTCGCAACTTTCTTTTGGCTGTGGCTGCCGAAAGCCCATTTGAGCCGGTCTCCATAATCTGGTTTCTTTGAGCCATGAGGGATCGAGTCTTCAATCTCCTTTAGGATGCCTTTACACTACAACGAGTCAGAGGGCTATGTGAAGTTTGGGATTCGATATAGCATACTTGCAGGACCAGAAAAGAGGCATCTTGTCGAAACGACTTTGGGAAGTCGTCCTCGGATCTGTCGTCGATGCTCTGAGCGAAAACATTGACGAGGCCAGCGCACATTGTAACATGGCTAGCTATCTCAAGCATCTCTTTAGGCGCTGAGCTGAATGCACTGTACCTGTCTGTGAGAGAACTGGCAAGCTTGTTCGCCGTCTCGGCTAGTGCTATGGCACCAACCGTTACTGAGAAGGGATCCATGAGGAGATGATATGACTATTGAGATAGTCTGGGAAATGATTCGGATATGATCGTGAAAATAAAGAGGAGAGATTTTAGGCATTCTTGTGTATTCGGCCAAGGCTCAGCCTCGCTGCAGGCTGATGCAAGACTTTGCTAAATGAGGTATAGCGTGATGTACAATAACTCATAGGGATACTTCTTCTGTGGCCCCCAATAAGAAGGTAGATGATTTTATTGAAAGGAAAAAAAGGGTCGCTGTCCAATCTTATGATCGCTGTCTTGGCTATTCAGGTTGCGTAATTTGTCCTACCTAAAGACACTAGCTTCACTTGAGGGCTATCTCTCACCTGTCCCAATTTTCGTCTTGCTAGCTAGGGCTCGGAATTACTGACTTGACAATCCGATTTAAATCCTACACAGTCTCTGCAGTTCTATCACTTGATAATTCTTCATGTCCGGCCCGTATCTGTGCTCTGACGAGATGCTCTAACGTCACAGCTCTTCAGAAGGCTAGATTGTATCGATCTTCGGCTGGGTAGCTACATGAGTAGCAGTCTGACTCCTCGAACAAATAGGATCACCCTGGAGTGGGAACGAGGAGTTTCGAAAAGCCGGTCGTTAGGTATCGGGATACACTACTTCACAATTGCATCGAACATTTGTTTGGGAAAGGTTGTCGAATTTTAATCACATGCGAAGAGTGACTATCGTAGCAAATGCCCACCAGCCTATTCTTCTTCGCCCAGTATGTGATTCTATTTCCATTTCCCAGCCATGCCCATAACCGCAAATCTGCAACACAATTAGCACCCCGCCTTGGACCCCGCATCGAATGTACCGTACCAAGAACTCCTCGATATGCATTTATCGCTGGCTGCTGCCGCTCCAGACATTCTTCAGAAGACCATCGCGTTGTGCCAATCGGTTCAATGAATCGTCGCTCTCGCCCATTGCTCGTACGAAACCACAAAGTGCGTAGACTTGGCTCTCTCCGGTGAATCGGCCGTTCTCGTCAACCTTGCCGACTGAGATCTGAACGGAAGCGTGGTCCTTGGCCTTGATGATTCTGTTGGTTGCGCTGCATTTGCGGGGGACGTAGCTATAAGGAATGTAGGTCAGTCTTTAACTCAAGTTTTATATTGTTCTGGCGTCGCGCAGAGATTTTGGAGGTACATACAGGTCGACGAGTTCTCCTTTATCGTTCTCCATGTTGGCGGTAGTTGTTCAGTGTGGATTGAAGGTTACTGAAGGGCGCTCGAAATGTGAAGTGATTAGAAAATTTGAGAAAGCAATTTGTGTGTGCCACACAAGCTTGAGAGGGAGCTAGTCTAGATAAGACTTAGGGCTAGCGGAGGTCGAGGTCGTCTATCACGTGAATCGTGGCTGTTTGGTGTTCAGGCTGCTTGTGGGGTCGCGATGGCAATGGCGATCAACAACGCAATCAACAATCAATTCACTTTTCCTCCCATCCGCCGCTCCAGCGATCGTGGATGTGAGCGCCCAAAGTCAAAACACTGTCGCTCCTTCTATTTCTCTCGAGTCGCGCCCGGCGCAAAGTCAATCAGTCTGGATTCAAGATGGCAACCGAAATGCTGATTTTGTCTTCCTCCCCGCCGAGACAATTCGCATCCTTCAGCCTATCTTCCTCCCCTCTACCGTCGATGGAGGAAATAGTGCAAAAACGTTCACAAGTTCTGCGGACTGGAAGTCGGGCTGCACCAATTCCACAAAATGCCTCGGCATCATATACGACCGCAGCATCGCTTCTTAAGTCGACTGCTAGTCTTGATGTCATTAATTCGTGCGCATTGGAGGAAGATACTCCAGAGACGAAGCCTGCGAAAGTTTCCAAACCACGGAAAGTCCCCATAAAGAAGGAAGAGGACGAATCGAAATCTACGAAGAAACCTGGAAAGGCTGTTAAGGTGGAAGCAGAACTCGATAATGCTGTGGTGGAGAAGAAGAAGAGCAAGCCAAGAACTAAGAAGGTCGTTGACAATCCATCTGAACCTCTGGAAAAGAAATCTGCAGCTCCAAAACCTCGCAGGAAGAAGGCAGACAAGGAAGCTGGAGAGACGGATATACCCAAAGAGAAGCCAGTACGGAAACCAAGAGTTAAAAAGGTAGACGGAGAGTCACAACCGAAGTTGTCAACAGGGAAGGTCACCAAGACCTCGAAGCCCACGAAAACAAAATCGGATAGTGCGTCAAATTCCCATAAGGTCAAATCAGAGTCTCAGGAACTGGCCCTGCAGAAAGCCCTCAAGAGACGTGTTGGATGGACCCCGCCTGTACCAACAAGTAAGACTATCGGAGTTACTACGTCTGAGAATATTCTGAGCTCTGGAGGACTTGGTTCGGGAGAAAAGCGCTCTGGATTCGCAGATTTGTTCGGGAGTTTTGGTTTCACCAAGCTCGAGAATAGCAGCGATCCTATACCTGTAGGCACAGACATTACACGAAAGAGGAAACTGGTTGATTTGGTAAAAACAAACGTCACAACGGCAGCAGCTGAATCACCCATATCAAAGGAAAAGGCTCCCAAGAAGAAGGCAAGGACCTTAACAGATCAAGCTACGTCTGCTTATACCGAAGAGGAAGAATTACCAGCTCAGCCAGCTCCTCTATTACAATACTTCTCCTTACAACCCTCTGAACGATCAACCAGTGACGGATTCAAGGTTCCTCCCAAGCCACGGTCTAAGAGTCCTGTGAAAGGTTCGTCTAAAGTGAAGAAAGGCTCTGCTGAAGCCCCAATTCTTTTGTCACCGGAGTCGGCTATGAAGCAGGTTGGCAAACAAGATTTCGTATTTGGGACCTCAAGTCAACTTGCAAGAGGGGACTCACCAACTCTTCTTCGCGATTTGCACGCTGCCATGCAAGCCTCGAACGAAGAAGACGATTCATTTCCCGATTCAGTCTTCGACTCCTCACCGCCGGTCTCGAGAAGGACGACCGGCCTCACTACAAAACGGAATCTTTGGTCGGCAGCCTCTCGAGATGATTCCGGCGAACTTCTAGATGTGCCTATGATTGATCTTGTTGATTCGCCTGCAATCGACAATCACAAACCTGCAGTACCCGTTGTTCCTAAAACTCCGGCACAATTAGAAACCGATATATGGCATGACATCGGAACTACCCCAGCTGCAAAACCAGGAGGCGACTCTCCCAAAGTCTTGGGTCCAATTGAGGCAGCTATCAGGACTGAGCTTTTGAGTAGCCCATCCGGCAGTCGTGGCGTCAGATCACCAAAGGCCCCCAAAGTCGCAAAGGTCGACGAGCCAGTCAAACTCAAGTCTCCAGCTTCGAAACCAAAATCGCCAGCCAAAGGCAAAAAAGTAATTGGACCACAGAAGCCAAATTTTGCGGCATACACGGATGTACAATTGGCAAAGGAGATTGCTTCCTACCAGTTCAAACCAATTAAGAAGCGTGAACAAATGATCTTATTATTGCAAAGATGTTGGGAAAGCAAGAACCAAGCAGCTCTCAGCAACGTGAGCACGAATATTCCTGTCGTCCCTGCTAAGATTAGCAAAGACGTTGCCCCTCCCTCGACTCAGCCTACAGAGCAGTCCCCGAAGAGAGCCCGAGGTCGGCCACGCAAAGATAATACAATTCAGTACTTGGAGATGGACAGTAACATGCCACTCTCCCAGGCCCGAACGCCGAAGAAGGCTGGCAAGAAGGCTGGCAAGAAGGTGACCCAAGAAACCGATGACATATCAGACTCAGACAACCCTGCTACTCCATCTCCACCCCGTCGTTCTGCGTCTCAGATGACTCCATTAAAGTTACGAGCATCTGAATCTGACATGAGCGACAGTCCCGAGCTGTCTCCGGGCGCTGCTGAAGAACGACTTTTCAAGAATATAACCAAAGCAGTCACAAGTGCGCCGCGGTCCAAAGATCCTCTGAATCCGAACTGGAACGAGAAGATCCTCTTATACGATCCCATTGTCATAGAGGACTTGACCATCTGGTTGAATACGGGCGCATTAGGGAAAGTAGGATGGGATGGAGAAGTGGAGCCAAAACTTGTTAAAAAGTGGTGCGAAAGCAAGAGTATATGTTGCTTATGGCGAGAAAACCTACGAGGCGGTGCACGGAGCCGCTATTAATGAGGAACGACTTTTGCATACCACATTGTATAGCTAATCATGTTGAATACAGTTCACGAATCCCCAGATCTTGATTGCTTTAGGATCTGAAATCCAGGAAACCCAGTGTACTCGCTCCCCTTTCTTCGTGGCCCTTGATTGGTGATCATAAACTCCGAGTCATTCCCAATTTCATGTGTCAGCGCACAATTGAATGATCGTCGATAGCGGAGATAAGTAGATCCAACAGGTCGTTTCCTTCTGCATTCGGGTGTTCCCGTTGTCTCTGCTGCAGGCTCAAGAGGCGTTGTCTTGGATCGCCAAGGAGAAGTAAATGCCAAAGGCAGCTTTGCAGGACATCAGAATTATTGACATATCAATTATGTTCCTTGAGACTCACGAAAATGATTGCATGTACCTTTCTTTGTGTTCCCTTCTTTCCCGTTTCGGTCTCAGAAAAATTTGAATCATCGGTTGAGAGGTTGTGTTGCTCCCCAAGTCTCAACGCCTTTGTCGTATACTTGTTCCTGGTCTCGATTGAGTATCCGAAAGCATGAGTGGAGAAACTATCATGCTATTGTTGAAGCCTTGGCAATTTCCCCTGGCAATCCATAAGTATGGCCACCTCGGCAGTTCAAAATCTGCTTCTTCGCGGCTCTCTCATTGCTAGCGGCGAATATCGGTATGGCGCTCTCATTGCCTAGGCTGTCTTTGCTCTTCGTTGCCTGTCTTTCTTCCATCGCATCTGTCTCTGGGAATAGATATGGAGACAAAGTCCATTGGCACGGCCGTGACAGCAGCCATAATCTCACCGCCAGAGAAGAACCATCTCAAGTTGAGGCTCGAAGCACCAAAGGCTTTCGATTCCTCACTGAAGCAACCGAACGTAAGCATCTATCTTGCATCTCATTGCTGGGCGATTTTTAACATTGATCAGCTTTTCGTGTAAAGTCCTTGCCAGATGTGGACTTTGACGTCGGAGAGATGTACTCTGGATTGATGCCAATTCAAATGAATGATACGTCTCGAGCTTTATTCTTCGTCTATCAGCCGACCATTGGAGCCCCGGTTGATGAGATCACGATATGGTTGAATGGCGGGCCTGGATGCAGCTCCTTAGAAGGATTCTTCCAGGAGAATGGCCGCTTCCTTTGGCAGACTGGCACCTATGCTCCAGTTGAGAATGCTTATTCATGGGTGAAGTAAGAACTCTTCTCCGGTCTTCCTGTAGTACTTGCTGACAAGATCGATTAGTCTTACAAATGTTTTGTGGTATGTATACTCAATCCCGATATCAACTATGCCCCCCTACCCCGTACAGAAAGTACAGCTGATATCCGCAGGGTCGAACAACCTGTGGGCACAGGTTTCTCTCCAGGCAAAGTCACAGCTACCACTCAAGAAGAGATTGCGCAAGATTTTGTAGGCTTCTTTCTCAACTTCCAGAAGACGTTTGGCATCAAGAAATTCAAAATCTACGTCGCAGGCGAGTCGTATGCAGGGCGGTACGTCCCTTACATATCCGCAGCTATGATTGACCAGCACGACACAAACTACTTTGATCTATCAGGAGCCATGACCTACGATCCGTGCATCGGATCCTTCGACTATGTACAAGAAGAAGTCGTGGCTGTCCCTTTCGTTCATGCGAACAACGCTGTGCTGAATATCAACTCCTCTTACCTTGCCTACCTCGATGGCCTCGACGAGACCTGCGGATATGCCGACTTTCGAAACAAATATTTGCAGTTTCCGCCCACAAAACATCAACCTATTACATATTTCAGCGATGAAAATGATTATGCGTGCGATGTATTTGATATGGCCGTCAATGCTGCTCTGAATGTCAATCCCTGTTATAACATCTACCACGTCTCGGACGCATGTCCTCTACAATCCGATGTCCTTGGCTTCCCTGGACTTCTGGAATACATTACACCTGGGCTACCAGTCTACTTTGATCGTGCAGACGTCAAGAAAGCTGTGCACGCTCCCGATACTCCATGGGTTGTATGCTCAAACGAACCCGTCATAATCGGGCCACCAAATCAAGGCCCCGAAGAATATACCGGCGACCTTTCCGCAGATCCCATCCAACACGTTCTGCCCAAAGTCATCGAGCACACAAACCGCACGTTGATATCCAACGCACAACTCGACATGATCATCATCACTAACGGAACGCTACTTTCGATTCAGAACATGACCTGGAATGGGAAACTTGGCTTCCAGCAAAGACCCTCGACGCCGATCGTGATTACACTGGAGGATCTGCAGTATGAAGCGATCTTTGATGCTAATGGGTATGAGGGTCTGGATGATCCGCAAGGAACGCTTGGGGTGCAGCATTTTGAGAGGGGACTGATGTGGGCTGAGAGTATGTTGAAATCTTCCTTTATATTTTAAGGATATTAGAGGAGTCGAGTTCTCGGGTGACTTCTCAGTAATTTGTGGGGTTCGTACTGATTCTCAGTAGCTTGGGCTGCGGGACATATGCAACCGGGATATCAACCTAGGAGCAGTTATAGGCATTTGCAGTGGTTGTTGGGGCATATTGAGACTTTGTAGGATGGGCAAAACGGTAACTGTTAGATGGAGACTGAAATTGTTATGAGAACCGAGTTGAAATTTTTAGGAGTTTAGTGTAAGACTATTCTATTTTGTCTGAGGTATTTTGAGCTGAGATCTCCGTCTCAATGAAGGACAACATATTTTACCTTCCTCTTTTCACTTAGATCCGATCCTTCGCCATCCATCATCCCGTGCAAATAACAGGCGCCCACCAGCAAAAAGTCCTGGTCATTGCCAGCAGTAGATTCATTATTCCCTTCATACCTTCTCATCACAAACGGCGTCTGGGCCCCGTATACCAAGCTCACACTATCACCAATCTTACTTCCATTCGGCACCCATCCGATATATCCCTTCCCCGTCACGCAAAATGTCTTGCCGACACTTACCAAACTTGCCATTGCCCAATACTTAGTCGCCATCTTACCTTTTTCCATATAATCTTCGCTAAATATTTCAGCAAGATTGATGGCCGGGTCTGGGTTCTGTAAGCCTTGCTCTAGAACCTGCAATTCCAACTTTAACTTGGCAGGGTCTGAGAATCGAGAGGCAACGGCTTCATAGTACGTCGCGTATTCGGCGGGCGCAGGTCGCTCAGTGAGCGTCTTGTCGCCAATTGCTGCTCGCCAAAGAGCTTCAGAGAGTGGTTGGCCGGTGTGATATGGGTCCGGAGCATGCTTGGTTGCTAAGGCCTTGGCTTCGTGGGCTTTGTTGAAGGTAGGTCGAAAGGAGGAGAGGTGCGTTGTGCAATTGGGGTCTTTGTATGCATAGTAGGGATCGTCTCGGGTACCGAGATGAGCGATAGTGTCGATGATAGAGCAAGAAACTTTGAGAATGTTTGGATTGGTAGGTTGAGTTATTATACTTGCTTTGGTGTTTCTGGAAGCAGCGTAGGATTTAAAATCTGTGCCGTGTGTGATCGGTTGGATTCGATGTGTAAAGTCTGGGACCCAGGATGGCAAGTCTGTGACGGAGCTGGGGTGACCACAACCTGCGTGAGCCAGTATGAAAGGATCGTTGCTACGAAGTAGATAGAGAGTCATGTCTCGGAACACATCCAGTGTCGACTTTCTGTAATCAGGCACAAGCAGTGGATGTGAACGATCTTCGGTGATGCCAACCAAAGCAAACACCTGATCTTTAGGCTCTGTGGCTTCGAAAGCTGTGGTCCATGTCACCACGTCTTTGAGTGTTGCCCCTTCTCCGCTTTGAATCTTCTCCTGGAAGCGCGCCATGGAGAGACCATGTACGATCTCCTGTGCAGGAGGCTTCTTTCGTACCAAATAGTTTCCTTCGTGCGCTCCACCGAATAGAAGCAACAAATGCGTATCTGAGAACAGCTTCATCATTTGAAGCAGCATTGTCCACGAAATGAATTTCCCGTCATAGAGAACTATTATCGAAGAAGCGCTAGCCACCTCTTGAATGACCCACACTCGATCAAAGTATGGATTGCGAAATAATTTCCCAAGCGCAAGCCAGGGACGAGTGTGCCTAACTTCGCCATAATTGTCGTGCATTGTCTCTTTAGACATACCCAAGCATTTATCATTATAGACTTTGTTCAAGAGGAAGATGGCGAGGTGAGCGTCGTGGGTGGCACCTAGCCACATGATTACATTGCGGGCGTGCTGATAGATTTCCCTCATGAAAGTTACTTGCTGATTTCGCTCTAGAAGGTCTTCTTGGTTGATGCATATGGAGTCGATCCATATGTAAACAGGGTAGTGGATGGAACTGTGATGTTCCAGGATGTCGTAGACATTCTGTGACACAGCGAAGTCGTGACCTTTGAGGGTAATGATGCGTGTTTTGAGCCTCTGTAAGGGATCTCCCCAGCAGTAAGATATTGCCGTGTAATATTGGGCAGTGTTGTCCAGAGACATCTCTTCCAGCTCAGCACGAACTCCATAAGTAGGTGTCCACTTCAAAATCTTGAGCAATCTGATACTTCTAGATCCACAAATTGGCTCGTACTCATATGTTGTCGCCGTTGGTGGCAACTCTGGCCGAGCTTTGAAATTCGGAAGGATGCGATACAATTCCCAAAGCCAACGATTCCTTTGAGTAGTAACAAAGCGATATCCAATCTCCTCAAAGATGATCCGATCTCTGAAACCTCTCACTTGCAGGTCAATTTTCCGAAACTCCAGGTACGCATAGAGTAAGTTCTTCCATGGATTCTTGACGACCTGAAAGTATGCTATAAGTCCGCTTACAATTGTAATAATGAGCAGCCAGTTGGCGCTAAGGATCGTTAACAAGGGAAAGAACAGCAAGGCTGAGATATAGATCGCAAAACAGCAAGCAATGAGACCCGCGAGATATAAGGCTGCGATACCATAGTCTAGCGAGTATGTTCGCGGCTGTGGCATGATCGCTATGCCTCAATTCAAGATTAGATCCATTGAAGGGCGAATGTAGGGGGAAAGTATAGGAAAGGAAGCACAGGGCTCGCAATAGCAAAAGGATGTGGCTTGTGCAGCTGAATGTCGAGCTGAACTCGGCAAAGGCACGCCCCTGGATCAATGCGGCTAGCCTGATCTTAGCCGAGCGGAGCTCGTAACTTCGATTCGACTCTGTCTATTTCAATCTTACAGATGATGATTTGCTCTTGGTAGTCGTCGACTCGGAAGACTTTCGTTACAGATCGTGTCTTTTCCAAAGGATAACTAGAACAACGATTCTGTCTCCAGTATTCCGGATCTAAGCACAATTTCTCAAATTTATCACCTACAGGACTTGCAATTGGTCGGTAAGAGAAACAAGGCTTTGCCACGCTGCCCTGAATTGTACATTGAGTACACTAGTCCTCGTTGAGGACCAAAACCGTTCGCGCTCAGCATAATTTGTACATACTATCCGAATACCAAGTGCTGAATTCGAAACTCTATAACTTCTCGGCCGGATTCTTCTTCTGAAATTCCTTCTCTTCAGCCAAGATCTCAACCCTCTCTCTAACCTCTACATTTCTCGGTCCGTCTTTACTAAATTTGACCAGCACAACCCTCTTCTCGTCTCCCCCTCTTCCAGCCCCCTTCAATTCAGGACCTGGCTTCTCAAGTCCCAACACACTCCTCCTATCACTCTTCCGCATCAATATCCCAATTGGCGACATGACTTTATCCGCCCAAGGGATGCCCTTCCCATCCCCTCCATCTCCCTTGACGAATCCCAAGACTTTATCTCTCTGCGTCTGCAATTCTTCTTCGGGCAAGAAAGGCGAGGGGTTCAGAAATGGAGACAATAGTGACATGAGGTAATATTGTGGCGGGAATAATATCACTTCATCTCGCCTTGCTTGTGAGAGCCAGGTGCTGCAGGGAGCGAATAAAGCGGCGGTGTGTTCGAGTCCTCCGTCGGAAGTAGGGGTTGGGATTACGGTTTTCGAGGGGACGTTTGTGGTGCGGGATGTCTGGGTTAAGGGGAGAAAGTATATGTACATTTGAGTCGTGAAGCGCTTCGGGAGATTGGTTGGGGTTATCCAGCGGGTGAAGGGTATTAATGATTCTGCTCAATGTTAGGAACACGATCTGTTGTAACTTTGGATCAGGTTGTACGTACCTGTATCAACAGTCCCGCCCATCTCCTTCACCCAGTCTCCAAAGTTTACTTGCCCGGAGTGAATGTCCTTTCTCGCCTGCTCTCTTACGCTTTCTTCTACATCTAGCAGATCAGAGCTCCCATCATTCCGTCTAGCAAGTAATATCCCACTCTCTTCAAAGCATTCCCTTATAGCTCCCATTCTATACGCCAAGCCATCGACATGTCGCCTTGGATCGTTGGGAGCAGGTATCTCGCCATCTTGGGAGGTTGACAGATTACCTCCCGGGAAGACGTGTGCAGATGCAAATGAGGAAGAGGTTCGGACTCGGTGAAGGAGTAGAATCTCGTTTGAAGGACTGATGAGTAGAATACTAGGCATTTTTTAGTGAGGGGGTATTGGAAAGGAGGAGGAAACACAAACGAGGAGCTGGGTCGCGGTATGGCGACTTTCTTTACAGGTCTTGTGCCAGAAGACATATACTGCTTCTCGAGAGCTGGTCGACGGGCCATTTTGACTGGAAGCGCTCTGCGAGTTGCGCAGGCGAGAGGTCGTGGCTTGATATGTAGTTTTACCCAAGAAGAAGCTTCACTTGCAGCAGTAGTTCGCAGGTTCCGAATTGTATTCCGACTGACTGCTATCTGGACAACATTATTTATAGATGATGTCTTGAGAGGTATGATACTCCTCAATGGACAGAGATACATTGGACGTGGTCTGGATGTTGCTGACAGCCATGGTTGTTGAAGAGAGGTTGCGGGGTCCAAGTTTCGGGGGAGCCGAGGTCGATCAGGGTTCTTTGTCAACGGCCCCTGATGGTGGAATTTTCTAATTCAAACTTTTGCACCTGATACCTACTCCCTTGATACTTTTCGAAGTCTCCGAAATACTTTGTAAAGAAATCGAGAAGATAAGCTTTCGCCAAGTTGATCAAGCTGATTTACCTAGGTATCGTACGTTAATTCATCTGCAATTGCTTATGTCAGAGTAAGATGACAGTGGATCTGCTCAAGGGTGTGGATAATTGCTCCTTTTCATTTCTTCTGACTCTCAACCATTTCCATTTATAGTTCTCGTTTGATTCTTGGAGCTTGGAAATTCATCATGGGCTCCAATGATATCTCTCCACCCCATGTACCCTCATACGTGGTACCCGTCTCCAATGCCTTACTTCAAGCCGGAGGAGGGCTTTGGACAATCACCTACATCCTCATGGCTCGTCAATCCTTCAAAGACCGTACGTACGGCATGCCCTTCTTCGCCCTCGCCTTGAATTTTGCCTGGGAAATAGTTTACGCTCTCTACGTTGCCGAAATGCCTTTGGAACGCTTCGTCTTTACTGTCTGGCTATTGCTCGATTGTGCTATGGTTTATGGCCTCTTGACATCTGGAAAAGAAGAGTGGAATCATGCTCCTTCTATGAAGAAATATCTTGGAACTATTTTCTGGATTACTACAATTTGGTGCACGGTTGGTCACTGGGCATTTGCCAAATGGTGGTTGGATAATGATGTTGGTCAGAAAGAGGGCAAGTTCTATATGGGAAGAGTTGGACCTGATACTACAGAGCTCGGATTCTGGTCCGCGTTGATCTGTCAGGTGAACCTCAGTGCTGCTAGTCTGGTAATGTTGCTCGTCAGGCAGCATACGGGAGGAGTGAGTTGGAAAATCTGGGGGTCGAGGATGTTGGGAAGTGTTTTTGGATTGTACGGAAATTATGGGTGGGAGTGGTGGATGTGGAGAGAGGCACATGAGTACTTTATGAGCCCATTTGCGGTTTTCATGTGGGTGACTTGTTTGGTGTGTGATTTGGTATATCCCTTCTTCTTTGCTCGGATCAGGAGGACAGAGAAAGTGTTGTTGGATGGAAGAAAAGCGCCGGGGAGTATAGAGATTGAAGGAAAGAAGTCTCGATAAAGATATTCGATGGGAAACTTGTAGCTTGAAGGGTAGCCAAGGAGATCGATATGTAGATATTCTGTGACATAAAGCTCACTTTAGAGCTTCCTCACTTCCTTCAATATGCCCAGCCATCGTCTTTGATTCGTGGTCATCATGCTTGTTTTATTCCAGACCCATTCTCCCAAACGCCGCACATACCCCGCCAAACTCCAGTGCTTCAACCATCTAGGCTAGGCATCCTCTCCGTAGAGAGCGTCCAAGTCTGGAGTATCAACGAAAAACTCTGCCGCAGTGTCCTCATCCCCAGTGAATGCAAAGGAAAGTATGGCACCATCTTTGAGCTTCATACTGCCAGCTGTTTCTCTGATATCGCCTCCAATGTCCAACTCTGTCCAACCCTTGCTAATATCATATTGGTCTGCAGGTTCTGCTAAAGCCAGGTCTGCAATGTCCGTAGGGATCTCGGTCATGGTCTTGCTTTTGCCCATAGGGAGGCCTTCGGGGTATCGTTCGTGGAGGACTTCGAGGAGATCGGTCTTGATGGTGGTGAAGGGTGTGCTGGACTCAGCGAAGAGCAGAACTGTGTGTTTGCCATGCTTGAAGCGTAGCGTCAAAGCTGTTGATTGGATATTTTCTGGTCTAACCTGCACTCTGAATTAGTCACGTCAGATGCTGAAATGCGCGAAGAAGCTCACCATTTTCGTG
Source organism: Mollisia scopiformis (assembly GCF_001500285.1). Taxonomy (NCBI): domain Eukaryota; kingdom Fungi; phylum Ascomycota; class Leotiomycetes; order Helotiales; family Mollisiaceae; genus Mollisia; species Mollisia scopiformis. The sequence goes on from NW_017263581.1 coordinate 2,037,910, forward strand.
ATTATCTGCCAGAACAGTGTCGGGATTTGGCTTGGAAATTTTGTTCACGAAGAAGTCGCGACGAGAGAAAAACGGAAGGCTGCAGCGGCACGAACTCACGTGAGGACAAGGTATGTGAAACCCATCCTTCCAGCCTTGCCTCTTTTCAACGTCGTCCCATCTTTCGCAACACCATGACGAACATCGAGGATGAGGAAGCAGAGAGAGTGAAGCAATGGAGGACAAAACAAATACGGCTGTTGAGACTGGACTCGAGGTTTTCCCTCCCATATCCCATGCGTCTCACGGCAGCAACATCGCTCTCCTTCATCACCGGCATAGCTTTGGGAGTCTCCCATGGTAGCCAGACGGCTGGACTACGCTTTAGAGCAGAGAATGCCCATCGACTACCAACTACACCGACAGGATGGTATCTCTATCACAAGAGCAAGAATTACGTTATGGCTTTGGCAGGAGTCAGGGAAGGATTGAAGATGGGAGCCAAGGTTAGCTTCTGGACAGCAGGGTTCTTCAGTATTGAAGAGATGTTCGACCGATATCGAGGAACCAAAGATTTTGTCAACACCGTTATTGCGAGTCTCTCAATTGCCGGCGGTTTCAGTTTGTGGAGTATGCAAATTCTACCCCAACAGTTGACCCGAAACTAATCACAACAGACCGATTTCCCATTACTACCGCAGCGAGAACGGCGAGGAGTGGACTAGCTATCGGCTTGGCATATGGTCTCGCCCAAGATGCAATAGCAGCCGCAAAGGGACGAAAGCCAGCATATGTGGACTTCATACAGCGAAGAGGACGTCGAAAAGCCGACGTAGAGAACTCCCAAATGGCATGACAGCATATCTCGGCTTTGATCTTCTGATATTTTCCCCACTGGGATTGTCCAACCGGGTTGCGTGCACTGGTCCTGCCCAAAGGACACCAGCGCCATGCATTAACAAAGGCCGGCTATCAGCGGGACAAAGATGTCTTATCAATTATTGGCCGCGATAACATCGTCAATCTTGCCCCTCATTGTCATCAGGTACATGTTCCTATGTACTACCACGCCGAAGTCGCTGCTTTCTTTTAATTAGTTCAGATTAATACCTTGTGTTCCCATCATTTTCTTCAAATCAATTCCTCTACGTCCTTTCCCAACCTGTCTGAGATTGCCATTGCAATCGCCATGGCGGGGTCAACAAAGGCAATGAAGCTCGCAAAGAACAGGAGCCAATCTGGCTTCTTTAGATACCTTTCTTCTCAAACTCTTCCTCGACAGACATCGATTGCCTCAGATCATACCTCTACAGAAAAATTTTCTATACCAGAAGGGCCGATTTTAGACCCTCCTCCTACAATGAAAGCAACCCCGCTTTCAATCCTACCCCTCAGTTCAATCGTCAGATCATTGGCGATAACGTCAATTTCGTCCTCAACTGTATGCACTTGTACCCTGTAGTTGCTCCGTTGCTAATAATATAGCTCCTCCTGCCCCCTTCTCTTTATATAATGGCCAAACTGGCACACACCAACTTGCCGATCCTCTCCCCAGACACAAACCCGGTCTTGCAACACTTCCTCAAACGAACATTCTACAGACAGTTCTGCGCTGGTGAGAATTCTTCGGAAGTCCACAAGACAGCTTCGAACTTGCGCTCCCTTGGATTCAGTGGTGTCATCCTCGCCTATGCAAAAGAGGTCGTACTCTCGGAATCCCAACATGCCTCCCTTGAGTCCTGCGGCGAGTCTTCTGCTGCTGAACAATGTATAAGAGAAGAGATCATTCCCTGGGCAAACGGTACAATGGAAACTGTCAAGATGACTCGACCTGGTGATTTCGTGGCATTGAAGTTTACTGGTGCTGGAAGTCAAGCTTTGTTTGATCTAAGCCAAGAGACAGGACCGAGTGAAGCTTTGAGGGAAGCTATTGATGGAATTTGCAGTCTCGCTGAAGCCAGAGGTGTCAAACTATTGTTCGACGCTGAGCAGGCGGCTGTGCAGAAGGGTATCGACAGATGGACCTTGCAATATATGCAAAGGTACAATTGCAAGACACCTGGACACGCCACTGTGTATGGTACATACCAAGCTTATCTCAAGGCTACGCCAAAGGTACTCGCGGGACATATGAAGGCCGCAAGAGAAGGCGGATTTACCCTAGGTGTCAAGCTAGTACGAGGAGCTTACCTGGGAAGTGATCCGAGACATCTGATCCATGACACGAAAGCAGATACAGACAGGGCGTATGATGGTATTGCCGAAAGTCTGTGTCGTCGTTCCTATGGACCTATTCTCCAGGCTGTGGATAGCGAGAAGAAGTTTCCTGAAGTTAATGTTGTGCTAGCAGGACACAATATCCATTCTGTCAGAAAGGTCAAGGCTTTGAGACAGCAGCAGAAGGAAAGAGGAGAGCAGCAGATTGAACTTGTGTATGCCCAGCTACAGGGTATGGCTGACGAGGTTAGCTGTGAGTTGGTGCAAGCCGGATTGAGCGAGAAGCGTGAGAAAGCAGAACTGGATGCGCCCAAGGTTTATAAGTACTTGGTGTGGGGAACTACGGGAGAGTGTATGAAGTACTTGCTTCGAAGGGCGCAAGAGAACAAAGATGCCGTACAGAGAACGAGAGATGGCAGGGATGCTATGGCGAATGAGCTGTGGAGGAGAATGAGGCAGACTGTTGGTTTGGGTGCTTGAAGATTTGGGGTTGGTTGGATTTTGGTAGATAATGGGGTATAAGAGCTCAGAACATATGGGATGTCATGTCATAGCGTTGGAAGGTGACGATCACGAAGTTTACGGCAGGACTTTCACATAAGCATAGATTGCAATAGAGATTAGCGTTGCTTTCTCATCTCTCCCTCTATACGTCAATCTCCTACGGCCAAATAACGGCAAGTGCCTCGTTTGCTTTCCTCCCATGTCGTCTCCCGAGCTCGTCCCACTCGAAGAAAATTTCTGCCCCCACAATAGGGGCTTCGTATAGATTAGAACAAACGTTTTGGAGATATGAAAATGTCCATGCTGGTGTATCGGTAACATTTCCGCCTCTCAGTGTATTCTGTACACAAGAACGCGGTAGCGCAGGGTTCGACTCCCTGGCATGGAAGACAATCTTTTTGAGTTTTTGAAGGATGGACTTACGTTTTGGGGGGGGGGGGGGTTCTTAAAAAAAGTGCCACAATGACATTCGTATTTCTTTTACTTTTCTAAGTTCTCTTTTGAATTGCTTTGAATCTATTATTGCCTATTCTGTTGTAACATAATCCTGATTTCAATGTGGTCCTGAATTATTGTCCTTGCCCAAGACATTGAGGAAGGTACCCACTTACTGAAAGTGTGCGCTAGTAGAACTACCTACTTCCTGAGCTTCAACTTGGTCCAACCACTTCAACTCGACCAATTTCCACCCAGAAACTTTTCAAGGACAAAGGCTTCGAAATCGACAGACTTCTCCTTGCGCCAGGTATCACCCGCGTCTTCCGACCCCGAAGTCCTCGCCAGTGCAAAAGTATTCCAGTCGCGAGTCGCAAATCGCAATCTAAACACTGTGCCATAATCATGAAGGAGCGAAACACAACCAAGTCCTTGAACGCAAAGTCTGTTCAATCAGAAGAAGCTCTTGCGAACTTGAATACCACCATGGAGAAATCGACTACCCTGGAGTCATCGCACCTCAGTTCGGTCTCGACAACTCCCACCCCCTCAGGCGCAAAAACCGTCAACAAGAACTTCAGCTTAGAAGGCGACAATTTACCCCGCTTAGCTGTTTCCTGTCCCACAAGTGTCAACAAGCCATCAAATTCTCAAGAGACCTCATCCGCCAAGCAAACTCTGTCGCAAGAAGTTACGTCCGACACAGAGACAACTATGGACAACGGCACTCCCCTCCTCGAGTTCACTCTATTCCCTGAACTCCCACCAGAGCTTCGACTTCGAATCTTCCACTTCGCTGCCATTCCCGAGCCGCGAGATGTACAACTTACGTTGGCCAAGAAGACTGTTGATGGCAAAGTCTAAGGCTACCTCAAGGCCATCACGGCGCCTCCAGCTATCTTACATGCTTGCCACGACTCGAGAGTCGAAGGCTTGAAGACATATACCACGAAGGCATTCAAATCCTGGAACGATGATGGCGAAGTGGTTGAAATGATCTATGTCAACCCTAGCCTTGACAATATCATTGTCTTTCTACCTTTGTCAAGTCTGAGCGAGCTGAGGAAGCCATCCGGAAAATTAGGTTCTACAGATAGTCCTTGGGGAGATGCAACACATTCCTTGCACCTCATTCGTGTTCACGAACACATCGAGAGCGACACTGTTAAGCAGCATCAAAGTTGTTTCTTGGTGTCACCTATTTCTAATCTGCGACCTTGCGCATATCTGGAGGCGTTAAAAACACTACAAAGAAATCACAAAGGTGACATGCGATATCACCCTGAAACCTTGAACATTATCGGTTGGCATGGTTTTTGGTTCTCCCTCATAACATCAACTCACTATTGGGACACGTGCAAACTCCTACATTGGTACTATCGCTCATACTGCAAGGAAGTTGTGTTCCGCGGCCGCTACGGGAAGTTTCAGGTTCCAGATAGCTTATTCGCCGTCTTTGAATTACCATCGTATACATTGGAGTGATCGGCTGGGGATGTTGCTGTGGGAACGTGAGAGATACGGCAGCTGGAGGAGGGGGGCTTGTACATTGAACTCTTTTTAACACAGCATGAAATAGATGAAAGCCTGCACATTAATGCCACTCTTGATTACTTGTACTATCTGTGACTTCAAACTCCGAAATGACCACTCCTTCCTTGAAATTTGAGTACTTATTCCACCTAAATTGTTCCACAAACTCCAGAACAATATCATTGTCTTAGATGCTAATTCTTGTATTAACTTTCAGGACTCCCAATTGTCTCAGGCCAGAGTCGTATAGCGTCATATACGCATTTTTGTTACCCTCTATCCGGAACCGCCTGTACCTCCTACCACCTCCACTGGGCGGAGGCGGTGGAGCTCTACTGTCTTTTTTTGTTGTCTGGCAATTATGTGTGAAGCGAGATTAAGCGAGGCTTTGAGGGGGAGGAGGTGTCTTTTCTGAATGTCCGTCCATTTGGACAAATATGAGATCATCAAAATTCTGGTTCTCGATCGCATTATCAAAGGAAAATAATTACGCTTCAGTGTCTGTCCACTTGAACCGACTTAACACCACCAAATGTCTAGTTCTGGATTGCAATATCAGAACAAGTCTCAATCTCCTTTCATCTGACACAACATATAACTACCAAATGTTCTACTTCTAGGCAGAATATCAACGAAGATCTAAACCTTCACAAACTCCCAAAGCATGCCATCAGCCATCTTCTCCCCAACCTTCACCAGCATCTCAACCCCCTTATCCATCTTAGGACCCACATGCCAAAGCCTCTCCCAATGCGTCATCAACAAAACATAACCACCCTCCGGCGTCATCCTAACACAGAAATTCTCCCATCCCTGCTGCCGCTCAGCCCTACAGCACAGATATCCATTCTTATCATGACCTAGAAATCTCCCCGAGTTGATCTCCCGGAAGCCATACCAGCCTTTGGTCTCTATACATGCCCAATAAATGGCGCCCCGACCACCTGGTGGAGCGATGATGATCTTTCCGTCAACGAGGGTGATTACTTTCCCAGTTATGGCGCACCGGATGATGAAGGTTGAGCCGGGCCAGGGGACGGAAGAGTTGCTCAGTTTGGGAGTGCCTAGGGGATCATGGTCGTTGAGGAAGTCATCGGCTATGGTTTCAGGGGGCGTGTTGACGCCTCTGGTTGAGTCGTCACGGTCTGATATGGGCTTGGGATCAATCCAATTGAGGTTCATAATGGGCGAATATTAGGCTGCGGCTGACTTAGGCTGAGTCGTGGGGGATCGTGATATTGAATGCGCAAGAAGTAAGAGGGAACACCTAGAAGTGTATAGTTCGTCTGAAAGGTCAATTTCGATAGTTCAAAGCTTGCATCAAATGCGCATAGCGTTGTTAATGAAGAGATGAAAAGAAGAAGAGGAGGTCAATTGTGGTTGGATTAACGTAGCCTTACATGTTGGTGCTGACTCAGCATGATCTGTCTTCTATGAAAGAACACCTGGAATGGTCCGCCACGAAAATGAAATGACCATCAGTACAATGATTTTTGGCCCAACCTCCCCTCAAACAACCGCCTACCAATCCTCTTGAGTTGGATCCCATGGAAGATTTCCATCCTCGACAACCGAAGAGAGATAAAAGTCGTTGTATAACTCCTCCCCACGATAGAACTTGTTGAATCTCAATTCTGTCTTATCCCCCAGCAGCTCTTCCATGGCAGCAAGTGCACACACAAGACATTCCTGGTCGTATTTGGTACTCTCCTTGATCATCGACCATAGAGTGTTGTAATACGCTGGGGTGTCTGTTGCCTCACAGGCTGCGGCCGCAGACATGTATTCCGCCAACCATGGATAAAGCTTCAAATGCTCCTTGAGAGATGCATCTAGGTACTCCTTCTTCCTAGTGATCTCCTTCATGCAATTGCGGACGATTTCGAAAATTTTGGGACCAAATGCACGAGGGTTGTAGGGCATCCGAATGCTCCAATTTCCTGCCAAATATACGATGCACTCTCTGAACAGCTTTGCATGGCGAAGTTTGAGCGCTGGCCCGACAAGGAATGGGCAAGTGAACTCCTTCAAGCAAGATCAGTATCTGTTTATCGTTCTTTGAGGGCATGACTTACAGTGACACGCAGTTGTCCTCTGTCAAGCAAACCGTCAATTGCTGCCGAAAGCGCTGGCTTCCCCTGGTAGAAGTCTGCCAATTCAATAATGGGTGCGAGGTCTTTGTCGGAGTTCAGATCGAAAGGAGCTCCGTACATAGCGCACACAAGCTTGTAGAAGTTGCTAACATGCTCTCCTTTGTTGCCCTCGAGCTTTGACAGGTCACATGGCTCAGTCTGCGCTTCTGTCAGCATTTTGCTCAAAGACGAACAGAACTTTCGCTCTTCTGAGGTATTATTGGAGATCATACCTTTGAATCTGCTGCTACCAAGTACCAGCTACCGTCTTCATCGATCATGCTCACCCAAGTGTATTTGTATCCAGCTCTTGTGCTCGGCTTTGTGGCTTTATCGGGGGAATCCAGAAATGCCTCGAAGTACTTTGATTTTTCCTTCAGGGTCTTGGAGTGGACATAAAGGTCAACTCCTAAAACGTCCAGATACGTATCGGGGAGCGTGGTTTCTGCTGTGAGAACATGCATATTGCAGCCTTTTTCGATGGAGTTGTGCGTTGCTCTCTGTTCTGCTTGGAAGATGCTGCAAAAGCTCACGCATGGATCTTGAAAGATCGAGTTGTGCGAATATGAGCAAGTGCTTGTGGTCTTGAGTCGTTGCGCTGTCCAAAACAAATTGCAAAGTTGTAGGAAGCACAAGGAAGGGAAGATCGTGGAGAATTTCGATCTCATATCATTGTTTTCTGCTTACTGCTTCCGGCTAGCTTCGTTTTCAAAGTCGTGCAAAGCTTCTTCTGTTAAAGGCTAGAGGATAGTAGCCTTACGTAGGCTTTTTTTTCTGTTATGTCTTGTAAAAGACGTGGCCTAGGGAACTTTCTGCCCCGATCTTCTAGCAAACCGAACCTCCAAAAGTTTCTTTATGTTTCGGCTCTTCAGAATGCAGTCTCTCCTCCACTAAATCGAAGCTTTTCCTCGTGTACCTTGAAGGGGTCAAGCTTGGTAGTATACAGACAAAAGTTATCACTGATCTACCTCGCTACTATATCAAATACCCTCTAAGCTATAGTTAATGGTGGAGGAAATAGTATCTGAAAATCAAAGACATACGTTAGACTATTCTTAGATAAACCGTGAAAACACTAGTAGAATCACATGCAGAACTTTATGAAATGAAGCATTCAACGGCTCTGTGTGATTCTGTATCCTTATCCGACCGATAGCGGAGGACTAGGGCTGTATACACTTACACCGGCTTAATTCAAATTAGGTAGGTGGCAGAAAGACTATGACTAGAGCTCTTGACTGCCTTTAATATCAACAAACCATCGATCTTCTGAACTCGAAAGACAAAATCTTCGAATCTCAAAACAGTATTTGGCAATCGCCCCTTCTTTACCCTCCAGCTTCCATCCGCCATGCTCATGGAATTATGGCAGCATATATTGTCTTTCAAGCCCGTGGAAAACCTCTCGATGGTCGTCTATTTTCTGTTTTGAGAGCGATCTATCACGTTCAAGTATCACGTTCACTACTCGATCTTCGACCTTACTCCAGAGTCTTCCTACCGTGTTCTGCATTCAGTAGACAACCGTCATCAAGGCATCGAGAAGAACAGAGAGAGAGCAGAGAGAAAAAAAGACAAGGATATGACTTGGCATATTTTGCAGAAAGATTGGTAGAGGGAGTGTGGGGCATCATATGAATGACGGATTATGTCACCGACACGGGCCCTGGGATCACTGTTCGTCGAAAGGCGGAATATTGACAAGTAAGTAGGGAGAGAGAGCACGGAAGCCCCTTCATTCCATTGCTCATATTGTCTAGGTTTTCTCAAAAGGCTCGCTCACCATTGTCCGATCGAAGGACGAGCTCTACCAATCCTTCTCAGCTGGATTCCAAGGCAAATCTTCGTCATCAACAATGCGCGGAGGAAGTCCGTCGCACGATAATAATGGTCCAACCAGACAATCTCCGGAAAGACCAGCTCAATCTTCAGTGCCCTGTTCAAATGATGATCCAAAGCCTCATCGACATTGTTGCTCTTTCCAGCATACGATTGTAGGGCCATACGGATCTTCGGCTTGTTCGAGGACAATGTCATCTATGGCTTGTTTGACAGCGGCATAGTTCTTTGCGGGGTCTAAAATGCATCGTTGGTAGACGGACAAGAGTCGATTGATGCCATTGGCTGTCTTGGTGACAATCTCTTGAAGGCCTTCTGGAATGTCGAGCTCTGAACCGTCTTTATCCTTGGTCTGACAGCTGCCTGCAAGGACAGTGATGCACTCTCTGAAAAGTTCGGCATTGCGGAATTTATCTGAAAGTGGAAGTAGGGCAATCGCATCTGTCTCATCAAGCTTTGATAGCACGTCGATTGAGAACCACAATAAAGGCATGAATGACGGAAGTTGGACCGAACATCGTCACTCACCTCGATTCGTCCTTTCAACAAAGCCCCTATGAGAGTATGGGATACTACTGGAAGAGCGCAATAGTAATTTGCCAACTCGATTATGATCTTAAGTACTCGCGCATCTCTCAGTTTATATGCCTTTCCGTACATAGTATGTAGAAGGTTGTCGAAAGCTTCGCGTCCGTTGGTTCCACGGCGGGGATTGAGACACTTTTGTTAAGTCTATACTTGCCCAACTCCCTAAATACTTACAAGTGCTCATCAAGGCTCAAGAGCAAGGATGATCCTTCTCTATCAAAGACTTTAGATGAAGAAATGTACGCAAAAGACTTTCCGATTGGAGCAGCAGATGGGAAAGCAAGAATTCACACAGCGGAAGCAAGAACTGTCAGAGCGAACAATCACTCTCCGATACTACTCGACCGAAAGCGTCACGGTTCGTAATATTGGAGGCTTATCTTATGCGGGACAGTTGCTGTTGTAATGAGTTTTATACCTCCGTCCTAGGTGATTCATGGAAGTGTTCACGCATTAAGGTCTTCCGACTCCTTCAAGTCTAGCGCTACCGTCTGCCCAGCCTCTCCTCAGCCAGGGGTCTGGCGGGGTATGGCTAAACTAAAGTCCTGGCGTAGTTAAGGAAGGTAGGGTATTTTGGGGGTCTAGTGAGGCTAAAGAAGCATATTGTTTTTTGAGATTATAAAAAACCAAAAAAGCTATATACTAAATAATTAAATTTCGGCTAAATCTAAAGCTATTCCCACTTTTGATTCTCGAAATTTTGTTCACTTAGTACTAAGTAAGCCCTTTAGTACCCTTTAATTTTATATATATCTATCCTCAGTTAGTTAAACCTTTGGCAAAGGCTAGTAGATCATACCCCGTTAGCGAAGAAGAGTAAAGCGGATCTCTTAATTCCTTGGCGAGGAGCGGGTAGGCCGTGGCGGGCCGTAGCGGGCTGTTGTTTGGCTGGGCAAGACGGCAGCGCTGTTCAAGTTAAGGGACCTACATTCAAGAATTCAACCTCGTCACTCCGATTTCTCCTCTGGGTGTATTATATGCGGCAGAACTCCTCTCAACCACCGAGAATGAAAGGCGTATTTGCCCCCTTCTCTGGTGCCGGGAAGTCTTCGCCACTCCGGAAGTTATGCTGGAGCATGTTTACTCATGCCAACACATGTCAAAGGGATTGTATTGGTGTCATCAATGTCAAAAACCTGAACGTATACCTCATCCGCGTCAGCGATTTTCTTCTGTCATAGGATCTTCGAGAATGGCTCAGCGGGACAGAGACTGCTCAAACCATACATTCATGGGGAGCAACGCGTTCCATGAGCAAACATCACGTTATCCAGCAGAAATAAGTCCTCCTCCTCAAGAATGCACCAAGGATTTCGGCAGAGACTGGATATATGATTCATCTGATAGCTGGTTAGTATTTGGACTTGATAGGTGCCCAGCTTTTCTTAGATTGCCAGGTGAGAAGATCTCAGTTGAGCCAGTCATTCAAGAGTCCTTTAGGAACAGCGCTGAATCACAATATACAAACTCGGCCTTTAGCTCAGATCCGCCAGAACAGACTCTGAGAACCATACCCGAGGATATAGCTGAAGGTACAGCCGAAGACGACACCGAGAAAGAACAACTTGCAAGTTTCGAGGTTTGTTGAGCTGAGATTCTGGCAAATATGTGCAAGGCTTATGATTGGCCATCGAGTGCATGCCATGCCATAGACGGTCCATTTGAGACAGGATAGGTTCTTATGCACCGATCTGAATTGGAGACATATTGAGAACGTAGAACGAGAAGAAGAATACAATATTTCAAAATTGTGATGTGATCGGATCCCTGAATTATAACGCAATCTGTGTTACACAGCATGAAAATTCAAGCCACTTTCTATTTCTGTTTCCGGACTAACCTTTTTGGGATAAATCAAAAAAGCAGATCAGGCTGAGAGCAACTTTGAGGTAGAATAGTGTAGCGGGGCTACAGCCTACACTGGTTTATTCGAAGGTTTTGATGGAGGTGATGGATTGGCTGCTTAAGCGAGGGGTAGGCCAAATTAGCGCCAATATCCTTAGCCACACGTGACAACTAGCATAAAATCTAGCACTCAGAACTTAGAATGAATCAAGAACTTCTCTTCCCTTATTCTTTTGGAGCTTATATGACTATAATTACGTCACACCAGCTCTTGTTATTGTTTCTGGCGGTTGCCGGAGAGCTGAACTGTCTGGTATCACGTGTGTTGTTTTGGTTGTTTATCCTCAGGGTGCCCTGCCCTCCTACAATAGCTTTACTCTCGCATGAGGAGCAACGGTAACTCAACATGGTGTCGACATCACAATATTCTACATGGCCGGTCATCACATCAAGTTCCAACAGCTCAGCTACCAAGCCAGCCCCATCCCCCGCACTTGATTTCCTGACCGCCGTAGCTACCACTGATGTAGAAGAATATGATCTACATGAAATAGGAATGATAAGCATGGATGATGTCCGTAGCATGGACGAACGCATGGTCGGAAAAGGTGGATTTGCTGTGGTTGAGTTGGGAAAGACAAGAGAGAACCATTTGGTTGCTGTCAAACGGTTACGAGTATCAGCAAGGGACATCCAGGCAGATTTTGAATCACATCTTCGGCGCATCTGTTTGGAACTGAGGATACTCAGTCACGAACCTTTGAGAACGCATCCGAATATCGTCGATATCCTCGGGTACTGCCTTTCTGACATTGCTGGCTATGAGATTCCATTCCTAGCTCTCGTGTTGGAATATTCTAGTGAAGGTAATCTCAAGACCTTTCTAAAGGATGCAAGACATGATCTGCCGCTCACGACCTTACTGGCCTTGACTGCTCAAGTTGCAGACGGGCTTGGCGTACTGCATCAATGTAAAATCTGCCACGGAGACGTGAAGACACAAAATGCTCTTGTCTTTAAAAGTGAGGATGCATGGACGGTGAAGCTATCAGACTTTGGGGAGTCTACCATAGGTCAGTTCGATGACCAGTCCCTGTCCATCGAGTGTGGCTTTGGAACGCCCTTGCTAAATGCGCCTGAATTGCGGAGTGGTATGGTGCTGGCTCGAGATCTTTTTACTATAGAAGATGCGATTCGGACAGATATCTTCTCTTTTGGACTCTTGACATGGGAGGTTCTGAAGAGAGGCGAAAGCTACTTCGACAAATCGTGGTGCATAGACTTGAACGGGAGCAACGAGATAGATCAGATGGAGGCTTACCTACAGAGGCTTCCTCACAATGGGTTGCTGTCAAAGGTTTGCGATTATATTCAGAATAGCCTTGTTGACACCGAGCGAGTGGAAAGTGTGCTTTGTATTTTCAAGAAGTCGCTTCAGGATGATCCCCAGAAAAGATTCTCTATGGAAGAGATTCGAAGGCATTTTGAAATACAGAATCATTCCATGGGGTAAGACTCGCCTCCTCAAGATGAACGGCTCAGATATACTGACACATGGAAAGAAATAATGAACAGCAAGAGAGTAATGGGATAGAAGATGAACGACTCTGCGCTTGGAGCACTAGGGACACGTTTCTTGAGGTAGCATTCCACCAAACTCTTAACAAATGAACATTTCTAATTGAGAACAGCTTCGTGACAGCGCCTTTCTTAACGGGGGCCTTGGATTTCTTACATTTCCTCTCGACCTCCAGAAACGTGTTTTTAATGATCTCATTTCCATGTCTGTATCGGAGACATTTACAATGCCTAGTCGAGCCCATGCTGCTTTGTGTGTGGCTGAATGCCACACAGTGGGGTTTGGGGTTCAACACGATATGAAACAGGCTGTACAATGGGTTCACACAGCTTCTGAACTAGGTTCTATCAAAGCCGCGGCTTGGTATCCTCGACTATGCACGATCGATAATGTTACCCTTGCCAGAAGCTCGTCGATGATGGGGTTCGAAGAGAATTTATCTCATCTCACTTCAGATACTTACTTGTCTACTCGGGTCCATCTACAAATCCGCATTGCAATTCAGCAAATCAGAACAACATTCCTGAATTGGGACCAGCAATATACGTGGGACTCGTCCGCCTACATGTCGAGTATTCGGGTCTTCAACGAGTGGGAACAAGATGATCTTTCATCGTTACACGTTGCTGCACTACTCGGAGAAGACGAAGCCATTTCCAAGTTACTCTGCTACGCAAAGGGCGATGAGCTCTCTTCTCGTGGGCTTACAGCCGCACACTATGCTTGTATTGGTGGGCGTCTGTCTACGTTACAACTTCTGCTCAACGATTCCGCACAATCTGCAATCAGTAAAGCCGCTAATCCAGGCGGGATCACCCTACTTCACCTGTGCATTTTCTTTTCTGGCGAGGATGTAGGTAAAGCTGTGTCCCTCATCCTGGCTATTGGTGTTGATCCCAGAGGGAAGGTCATTCAACCTGTTGAATGGGAGTATCATGACATACGCTTAGCAGGGACGCCGCTGGATTGGGCTGTTCGCATTCGAGACAAATCTCTAGTCGTTTCATTGCTCCCTTTTGCTCAGGATGACACCTGCTTGAAGCTCGCAATACGGTCTTTCTTCTGGGAAATTGCCGAAGTCATCCTGCAATACGCCTGCGGAGCAAAAAACATCCCTATCAAATACTCTCAACAACTTTCCGAGCTCTCCATAGAGGACATGTACCTTTTGACAATCGAGAGACCCTTTGGTCATTGGTTAGCCCATGGACCAGACCATCTGATTGCACTGGAAAGAACTGTACAAGTGTGCCTGGACCATTGTCTCATGGCTTCTGGGAGCGCCAGCCACCGCACACTCAGTGATATAGTCAGTCTTGCGTCTTTTGAGGATGACTTCTCATTACTTGCTTCTTTTGTGGCTAAGCTGTCTCCTGAGGACGTCAAACGCAAAAACAAAAGAGGCGAGTCGGCCCTGGAGCAAGCCCTAACGACGTCTGAGGATACCGAAGCATGGCGTACACCTCTCGAAACAATCATAAACGTCTATACGATTAAAGAATTAGAAGAGAGAGGATCAATTTCCGTAGATGATTTCTCATATTTACACCTTGCTATTAGCTCCGATTCCTTGATCGGCACTCGCATACTCCTGCAGAAAGGGGTAGACGTCAACCAACGATCGGACGGTCTACTTGGCGATACTCCTTTGACTTTGAGTGCAAGTTCAAGATTTTCGAAGGAGTTTCATTCCTTATTACTTGAACATGGAGCCAAGGATGACGTGGTAGACGATATAACAGGAACGAATCTACTTGTGCATGGCTTAATGCGATCCCAACCTAACGAAGACCTGCTCAGAGGGGTTCTCAGGAACGAAGATCTTTCAGAAATCAACGATACACTACATGTTACTCTTGGATACTTTATCTCCGGGTACTCATTGCGAGGGGCTGTTGCGGAAGTGTTCAAACGAGACGACGCTATGGAGTACAGCGGGACTTCGAGAATAACGCTAGACAAAGATGAATTGAAAATTCTGTGGGATAATCTGCAAGGAATTTCTCAACTCAAAAAGTGGGAGCTAAAACGGATTTTTGGAAAGGAACAGCTCTCTTTGATGCTGAGGCTGGCAGATCTGGACTCTACGCAGCGGCCAGCTAGCCTCGATCTCGTTGTCAATGTTGGAGAAATGAATAATGTCTTAGGCGCAGAGGAAACTCAACACATTCTAGGTCAATGGAACGCCGAACCTGCCGTGAAATCTGGTCGATCCCAACTTGCGGAGACTGAGGACGAAGATGGTCACGAAGATGGCGACGCTTCAGACCCTGACAACTACAACAATGCAGATCAACCAGACCAGTACTGGAAGGAGCTCTTCAAAATACAACTCGGCTTGCCAAACTGGGTCACATATATCAATGAGAGAAACAGTTCCGGCATGACATTGTTGCACAGTGCTGCGTACAACTTACATCCCGAGAGCATTGCGCTTCTGCTTGAAGCAGGGGCTGATGCTAGTATTCCATATGTTTCAGAAGGACATAATGCTGTATTGCCCTTGCAAATTGCTTGCTCATCGGGTAGGACTTGTGAGTGGGCCCGTGTGCAAGGAACAAGTACTGAGATCTCAAGTCTCTCAAAACACTCGATGGATGTGGCTGCTCAGCTTCTTGATTGGCATCATACACGCTCAGATGGGCTTTTCCAAGATGTCAATCAACTTCATCTTGCCTCTCGCATGATGCTTCGAGATGTCGCACGTCGATTGCGCCGCGATGGCCAATGTGTGGATGTTGAAGTACACTGGCCGGGCATTGACAATCCTGTCACTTGTGACGTTTTGGCCTTGCAGCTAGCTGATGACGATCGATTAATCGACATTTCAAAACTGATCACTGCAGGGTACCCTATGAACAAAGCTCAGGTGTAATTTTGTGTTGAGAAGGGCTTCAATGTTGGCTCTTGTAGTAGTCGATAATGTGCGGAAGCTATCTGAATATTGTCTACCCTTCAAATCCACCGTACTCTAACAATTTCATGACTGGGGAGCAAAAGGATCTCTTGTCAAGTGCGCTTCTGCGACAAGCTCCGTATGCAAAATCCTATCAGCCTTCCGCACCAGCTCAAAGTAGTTGTTCGGGTGAGCTTTCGTTATAATGAACTCGCCTAATGGCGTGCGATATTCTGGCTTGACAATCCATACAGTTTCACCAATCTCGAATGGGTACTATGGAAGTCAGTGAGGCATTCATGCAGCACGCAAGAGTATGGTACTTGAAAACGTACGTTTGCAAGCGTCTGATAAGGGCCCACATAAGACTTCCGATCCTTTTCCGCGTCGTTCTATAACTTTCATTAGGGCCTGGCCAATTCCAGGGATGTGAGAAGTCGTAATACTGACCTCACCTCCCGCACGGATGGAACCACTATTATTCGACATTGGCAGATTTTCTGAATCCTATGATATGTGTTGCGGGGTTTTGTAGCGCAGGGACAGTGAGTGAGCCAGTCGGGGACGAGAAACCTTTATTAGCGTTGACAAGAACGGTGAGCTGGCTTTAGGGCAATGCGCGAGCTACGTGGCAGCTCACAGGACTTCCCGGGATGTCACTGACTCAGCCTCGTTGCATTCTGTGCCTTTCACCGAGTATGCCCTGTCACACAGCATCATGCATAATGCAGTAAGTGCAGGATAAATGAAGAGGCTCAAATGCATAGCCTGATCGCAACGGAGCCTCGTCCATTACCCGAGCATATGAAGTTGATAATGTCTATGGTATTATGTTCTATTGAAGCCATTCGAATCAAGGTTCGTCATGACAACAAAATCTAGACGTAGGTACTCTTTTGAGGAGTGGAATGCCGAAGAACATATGATCTAAGAGCCACAGTTGAGCATTACCGGCAAGGCTATCCTCGGCTTGCGGCCTTTCTCAACCTCGACGCGAACTTCACCATCTTCAGACGCTTTGATACTCTACATCTTCGAGTCTTACTGGAACAACAAGATCGATTATGCGAGCTGCAACAACAGCTTGAAGACTGTGACGACGCAGAGACAATTCAGCTAAATCTCAAAAGCCGACGTCAAGACGATAATAATACACGACGAAGTGTACTGCAGCAAGTTGCAGCTGAACTGAAAGATTATGGTATGATTACTAGACACATTCACTGTCTCGTAAGTACCTGATGCGCAATAGACAAAGGCGTGCTCAGATATCAACGCATGATGGCTCTACCTCGAGCGCGCAAAAGTCATCGCCGCAGTGTTCACAATTGGGTGAACGGAAACAAACCAGTCGTGAGGTCAGAGAGTGCGTCTCTCATTGCAGCTCCATTTACTAAAGACTATATTGCCTTGAATGTGGAAGACTCTGATAGAGCTGGGTTCGAGCTATTTTTCGATCGCCTGATGCAGTCATGCCCACGCTTGGCGAGTTATGTTCGTTCTCCCTGATGCTTGATTGAATTGTGTAGTGATAATAATCGAGTAATTCCTAGGTCTCACATGGCATGGTAAGTGGTGATGAATGTCCTTTCAGTTTCACTGCGGCTAATTCACCTAGGCTAAGACAATCGACCACAATGTATTTATACTACGACGAACCTTGTACGAGAGATTGATCAAGTGCCTGGTGGCTTTATGTATTCCTATGGGAATTATTTTCCCCATGATACTTCTATATTGGTTCGAAAAGGGTGGAGGTCGGTCCGCTATTTCTGCTATATTCGTCCTGATGACGTCCTTCGCAATCTGTTTCATGACAAAGGTCACCAAATATAATCTTCTCTTAGCAGTAGTAGCGTAAGTATCAATCCTGGTACAACAATGGTACAATAGACAAGAACTGGCTAATCAACAACTCAGGTACGCTGCCGTGCTTTCTGCATTCTTATCAAACCCATGACCTATCTAGCATATTACTGTTTCAGAGATTTTTTTGCCACCTACCACTCCTTCGGGAAATTTCTTTGGACCTATTTGTACCTCAGATTGACATCTTCAGTGGTTGCCACACCTTTTGACGGACCCTTCTTTGGGTTTGCCATGGCTCTTCAGTCGTCCATTCGCGTTCCTCTAGACAAAATGCCACTGCTTCGCAATACTTCGATCCAGCTGAATGCGCTAGCTTGGTCCTAACTATTTCCAGCAAAGTATCCCGAAGTCTCTCTGGTTTCTTGACGCTTTCGAAGCCTTTTCGACTGCCATCCATACTGGGAAGGGGTCTCCAGCATCCGATCTCTAGCAATAATATCCCCTGGTCGTGTTAGTACGATATGCAGTCTTCCGTCGTAGAATTATTGCCTAGAAGTCTGGTACTTACCAATGCATATATATCGTGCTTTCTTTCAAATGGCTTCGGAGTTCCCCAGCGTTCTGGGTGTCTGTAAATGTTGTTTTTCACGGAAAAATCCACAGTGAGCCTCGACTCCGTCTGCGACGGGCGAGAGCAATCAAAGCCGATGACATAGGGGTTATCAAAATCGTAGAATTTATGAGACGAAGCTTCTCTAAGTGTGTTGTGTAGGTTGCGGAGGATGATAATATTCTCGGATTTTATGGCTTTGTGAAACCAACCAATTGAATGCAGGTGCAGAATAGCGTCACAGATTGTACTGGCAAGCTGAAAACGGACTTCGAGCGGGAGGGCTTTCACGGTACCGATGAGTTCCGACAACGTCCAATAATCGTCTGTGGAGATTCCTGATGGAAGTCGGTACACGAATCCGATGCGTGGTCGAATAGTCTCTTCCACGTAGCCCAATCCCGGCAGTATTCGGAAAGCTTTAGCCTTGTCCTCGATCAGCAGAGCCGATATACGTGCGGCCTGATCCCGGCTCTTGCTGACATCCTCGTTTCCCATTGTCTCATATTCCCAATACTCGACCAAGACCGAATCTTCTTCCTTTCTTCCGATCCGCAAACGTTGATCTGTTAGGGTTGTGTTGTCAAGATACAATTTTATGGCGCCTTTCATCACTTCATCCTGAACCAAAGTCAGACGCATTGCGATCCTGCTCTCCAATTCAAATGTTCCGTAAAGGTCCTGATTCCGAAAGGTGTCCAGTGATTCTTCATTCAATCCTGCTATGCAGTCATTCATGAAGGCAAGCAACTGGTCGGACCTCTCAGAGATGCTTTTGATGATTTGGCGGACATCAAGATCCGCGAATTGGTAAGTTTCGGGAATAGAGAGCACATGGGTAAGAGAACGGGTCAACCGTTTTGCTTCTTCTCGAGTATCGTCTGAAATCCGAAGTTGTGGAGGCACGTTTGGCGCAACAATCTTCGGGCACAAGATCTCGCTACTAACTTGTCCGACAGCTTGCGCTTCCGATATTGTGCGTTGAAGAATTTGGATGTGTTCAATGTCAGATGGAGAGTCTCGTGTCAGCCAACGTATGAGTGCTTCTCTCTGCTCCATATCCATGGGCTGAAACAGAGACAACCGAAGGTATAGAGATACAGAGTCTTCTCTATCTGATGGCGTGCTACTTACTGCTTTCACAACTGTCGCGTCGAGAGGCTCCCACCTGGCAAGGCGAATACCTGCAACAGAAGAACTGCGTGAAAGACTCGCATAGAATGGCTGCTTCACAAGGCCAGCCTCTTTCCGCAACATTTGACGGTGCAACTCAAGAATGGTAATGTTACTTGATTCAGCTGCTACAAGATCCAATAGCTCAATCAGGACTTTGGTAAATGAGGGCCGGTTAGCCAAGTTGCCAGTCGGTGTAAATTGATCTTTATCAGTGGCGGCAAGGAATTCCACGTTGTGTTGAAAGCGAGAACGAACAGCTTGTCCAGCAAAGCAACAGTCTAGCAAGATTGCAACATCACAGCCTGCTCCCAGAATGCCTGGCTGTATGATGGCCCAATCTACTGTAGGACCTCCAGATATCTTCCTATATCCACATGATGGTCAATAATGTATAAAGACATGAAGACATGCTTGGTGACTCACGCAGACCATACACATTCTGAGTTCATCAGGTCAGCCGTCCTTCCTCCATGCCCACTATAGTGCAGAATAATCAAATTATCGTTTTCGCTTCCGCAGCGCTGAATGAACTGAGCAATATGAAGGTACAGTTCCACCTGCGAGTTCTCTGTGGGAATTTGGTAAGGCCAGACAAAAAAGTTGAACTTGTCACGGAAAAGTTGTGCAAGTTGTTTGACCTCATCCGCAACCCCAATATCGTCGTCTTTCCACCTGATCAGAAGCACGTGGACCGTGGAGTATCGTTGGCTGCGGCGGGGATTATAGCGAGATATTTCATTTGAGATGATCGTCTCATGCGACGAAGACATCTTGATGTCCGGAGTAAGGCAAACGAGGCTGGGCTGAAAGCACCCTTACAGGATGTGGGCTATCTATGTCTTGACTAAGAGGACATGGCAGTGGCGATATCAAGACTTATAGAAACCGGCAAGAAGAATGGTGAAGCAAGATTTCAAGATTGCGATGTGTTCGGGTTGAACTCGTCCTTTGTTACACAAGCCTGAAAATATTCTCAAGCCACATTCTATTTTTGTTATTCGTCTAACCTTTTTTGGGATATATCAATTCTCGTTTGTCTACAACTTCTCACACCATCACTCCACATTGTTGCCTAGCTATTGTCATTTCTTTGATACTTCAACGTCAATTAGGAGTATCGTCTCACATTCAAGATTTCTCTACTTTCATGCGACCATGCCTTGCCTGTCAATTGCCAGAGCTACCGTCTCGTTGATAGTCCTTCAAGTCGCGATCGTGCATGCGCAGTCCGGGTACTTTCCTGACTGTCCTGCGGCAGTAGGCATCGAGAATGGGGACTTTGATAGCGGGCAACTCGCCCCATGGTCAACTCCGTCAGCATATACAGTGCACCCAACCATCTCCGTTGTGTCCCCAGGTTACTACAGCGCAGATGCACTGCAACTTGAGTTCCCAGCAGCCAATGTGACAAGTTGGTACTTCTCACAGGAGGTGGGTCTCCAGTGTGAGGGCTCGCAGTACTCCACATCATTTAGCCTCAACTGGCTTAATTTCTCCATTCAAGGCGACCCTGACACCAACTTCTGCCATTTGTCGGTTGCGTCCTCATACTGTTTTCAGACGTCGCCGTATTCAACTCCATTTCCTGGCGATTATAATGCAAGCAATACTCCTGGCTGGCAAAACCAGTCTTACATTTGCACGGCACAAAAGAGTGGCTACGCAACTTTCAACGTAAACATCGGCTGCCTTGCAACTTACACCATCCCAGCCTTTACATGGCAATTTACCAATTTTGATGTTCATTTGGTAGGAAACTCAACGCCGGTTCAATCAGCTCCACCATTTCCATTGACGTCCTCTTCATCGACCCCATTTCAATCGAGATCAACGCCTTCTCTGACGCCTACGCCTACACAACTGTCAAGTGCATCAAGCTTCTCATCGACCATTATATCAAGCGCCACGGCGACTTCATCGAACATCCCAACGAGTTCAGGAACTATCCCGACAAGCTCGATCAATATCCTAACCTCATCTATGCTAACGAACATGACAACTATCCCAATAAGCCCGACAGTTGTCTCTACGAGTGTTACCAATGTGTTGACAACCTCGACAAATCCAAAGACAAGTCCCACGACTCCAAGTCTAAGCGCCGCTGACAGACTAAGCCAAAGTTCCACCATTTACTTCTTGCTAGGCTTGACGGGACTTATCATATGGTCACAGCATACGCCTAGAATTCCCTTTTGCTATGAATCGCATTTCAATACTTTTTCATATCAAGCCACTCCTTAAGGAGCGCTTTCCTTCAGCATCCCTCAAAATGAATCTCCGAACGTGCTATAATTTTCCTGTTGTGGGAGAAAGCTGAGTTGCGGAATACGCAAGCGAGTTGAATGGGGCGAACGGGAACAGGCTTTGTTTCCACGCCCATGTCTGAAAAGGGGTTTAACTGTGGAAACGTATCCTCCTGGAATTATTTCTTCAACGCAATCCTTTGTTCATCTCTTATGAATCTTGTTGTTGGAACTGCGGTACAGGATGACTGGCTCAATTCATATTTGTACCAATCTAATGAAACACAATGCGCAATTGATATTTCTGCAGCAAACGCCTCTCACATGCTATGCTTATCTTGAACCTCAAGACGTTTCACTCCTGAAAGTCCACATCAAAATAACTTAGCAAAAAACTTGTCGGTCCATGAACCGCAGCCACACCCGTCTCCGGATCTCTCCCCACAACCCTCCTCATGGTTGGAACAACAATTCCCTTGAAAACTCTATGATCAAAGACATAATGCGCAGCAACACCGCGCGCAACATCTGTCACATAATCCATCCTTCTAATCCACAATTTCTCTCTATCAAAATAAAACTTCTGTGACCTAGTATGTGCAGGATAGTTCTCTGGGAACTCAACCTGTAATACACGCCATGATTCCGGAATGCTAGCACTGTTGACATATCCTGGCTCCCAATGTTCCTCGAGCTCTTGATATGAGAAGCCCGGCTCGGCGAAGATGAAGGGGTAACCGGTGTAGTTCTGGATTGCGTAGCCGAAGAAGTATGCCAAGTGCAGCTGGTCCCATTTCGTGTCGCGGGTATGCGTATCGAATGCGGCACGTGGCGCTGAGCGAGTCTGCAGTTCGGTCCCAGAGCTATCTTGTCGCCACACTCGATCTGGCGTGAACACCCAAATGTCTGACGGACGCTCAAGATCGAGGCCGGTGAATTCGGTGCGTGCTGAAGTTGTGCTGACTTTCACTTCGGGGTGGTAATTACTGGGAAAACCTTTATGGGCAAGATATTGTCCTGAGAGGTTGATGTTGTAGGTTGCAAATTTGTATTTCTTCCATGTGGACATGCCGCCGTGGGCAGCAATTGCTTCTTCGAGTAGTGAGGCACTTGATGGATATTAATCAGTGATCGTTCCTCGATGCATGGAGATAAACATACCCTGCCTTGGGGTTCTTCACTTGAGGTGAAGCCGCCATGTTGGCTCGAGATGAACGATCGGCGAGGTTGGTGTCTTCTACTCTTCAGAATTGCTGAACCAAAGCACCCGACAGCAGATTTCCACTCCTTTTATGAAAAAGTGGTTTCGTCGATTAGTGAACTTCTCCGGATCATCGATATCCGGCCTACCCCTTCCCTAATATGGACCGGAATAGTAATCCTCATCACTTGCATGAAAGTATTCTGCACGACACGACAAGTGGTGAGACGTTGACTCACACTCATGATTTAGGATGTCAGATAGCCGCTCGTTCCGCATGTTGCTGGACTCGTATGATAACATTCTTTGACAGGTTGTCATATGTTAAAGGCAGATTTGATAAAGAGGCACCAGTAGTTTCAATGCAAGTCGAATACTTGCTCTTGATACTGTCCGCCGAGCATCCAATCCACCATTGCTTCGCCTTTCATGACTCCATGTACGTAAGCCTCCCCAACCCGAGTCGCATTCAAAGTCGATGTCTGCTGTCAGTTGGAATTCGGTTGTCTCCACTTTTATTCGCTGATTTAGGACTAGTTCAGGGGCTCTTAGTGCTGAAACCTTTGATGCCTATATATACTGAATGCTGTACTCTCACTCGAATCCTTTAGACTGATCAAGACTACTCTTTTCTGCCCATATTGTTCCCATGACATACGCACCTTCATCTGATATCTGCTTCTTGTAGCCTGATCAGCCCGGAAAACTAAGCTAGTGCATAGTGGACAAGTACACGAGGGTTCTAAGAGGCAATTTGAGAGCAGGAGAAGAGGTGAACCAATACTATCTTCGACTTCTTCAGCTGATCTCACAAACAAAGACAGGCGCGAATAGGGCCTCTCGTTCTCACGAAAAATCGACCTCAAGCAGCATAATCTGCCAGCACTATATTTGCTCAAACAGTCAATATCGCGCCGCATTCACTTTGGCAAGTTCGTGGCTGAGGCTAAGTTTCGCGCGGATACGGAACGATTGGTGGAGTTGATAAAGAAGGAAGATAGGGAGGGTATCGATAGGGCAATTGCGAATAGGGACCAGGAGGGAAACATGTCAAGGAAACTAGAGTTGGTATATGGAACGGATCTGGACGAGGCAATTGGCGATACAAGGAAGATTGATATGGAGGCTGTGGTTGCTGTGTTTAAAGAGGTGATTATGCCTTTGACTAAGGTCGTCGAGGTAGAATATTTAATGCAGAGATTGAAGGGCACGAAATGGGAATGAATATTATGATCACTCAAGGCTCCATCTTCATTTAAAAGGTCATCTCCATGTCCTGAAAACCCATTAATTGTCCTTGCTGGCGCCTTTAAACGGGTACGCTTATTACGGCACTCTTTTTGTGGCAGGAAGCAACGCCTTCTATGTGGCTCGAGAGGACGGATGCGGGTGTCGGTCTGTAGGTAGAACGGGGCAGTGGGCTGCGCGTTGATACAGGCTTAGAGAGCAAACAGGACAGGGGGGCGTAGAGGAAGGTTTTGCTACTGGGCCTTCCTATCGAAGCAGGCGGCGAAGAGCCTTTAGGGGCAATAGACTTACTGGGCCTGCGGGAAAGCGTGGTAGGGAGGTTTCTGACCCTACTTGTATTGTAGTTTATTCGTAGATTTGCAAGACAATTCTGTGCCTGCTATAGTAGGATGCCAAATGGGCAGCCCATTACGTTCGCGATCACTCTTGGGACTGAGATCAGAACAAAACTGTACATTACCGAGCTCGAGGCGATGGCAGTCGCGATTCAGGGAGTTCCGCCATATCTCTTGAAGCGAGAGCTCACAATCGTCACCGGCAACCTGGCTGCACTACAAGTAGTATGCCAGCCGAAACAACAGTCGGGTTAAGCCTGTATGATACGGATGTACAATGCAGTCAGAGAATTGCGGGAAGGATACAATCGCGTCCTCCTTATGGACCCTAGCACAACACTTGGGGAAAGAAGCCAAGAAGGCAGCACGGAAGGCCACGGAAGCAGGCAGATTACCACAGAAACAATTCTACAACGCCAAATCCACAATTATTAACATAGCAAAAGCAAAGAGGCAAGCTGACGAGACGATACCTGATGGGGTAGGAAAACACCTAAAGAAAATAGATACAGTGCTACTAAGGCGACATACCCGCACCTTGTACGACGCGTTGGGAAGACGAGAAGCAAACGTGTTAGCACACCTGCGGGCAGGCATGGGACGGCTTAACGGGTATCCAAGTCGTATTGGCGCAGTGGAATCGGATCAGTGTGATTGTGGACAGGCAAGAGGAACGGTCGAACACTTCCTCTTAAATTGTTCATTGTGGGATGCACACCGAGAGTGTCTACTCGAGCAAACGAAGACCAGAAGGGGTAGCCTCTCCTATTATTTAGGAACCGACTCATTGAAATGGCGACCCGACATTGAAGCGGTACGAAGCGGTACGAAGCACCATCAAGTACGCCATTGCAACAGGCCGACTCGACAAGGAGGTGGAATACATACCCAGACATCACAGATGTGACTTGCACTAAGATTCTGCCGTTTTTCCTTTTGTTTTCCCCTCCCCCCTTTACTTAAATAGCCCATCACGCACCCTCGCGGCCCAACAGGTCTTGCTTTAACTGCTGAAAATAGGACGTTAAACACTTAGAGGGATAATCTCCAAGTACGCTTACTACTAACAAACCCACGAGATCACCTCGAATTGTAGAATCAAAGGTTAGAACAAAAACCAGTTAAAGCAAATATAGGGGCTGTCATGAGACCATGGCGGCATCAGAGTGCCAAGGTGTGATATAATTCAGAGGTTGAAAAGGGCTTGATTTAGAGTCTCCGAAGGAGCTGACTAATCTACTCGTGACCTTCGGTCACGTGCTCCAATGACAAGAGGGATTGAAACCATGTAAATAGAACTAGTGTCCTTTAGGCTTAGCCGGGCGGAATAGACCTTCATCATCATCATCACCATCACCATCTGGTCAGTAGTAACCAACTAATCTTCATTTACCCCATTCGCAACAGTGCCTATGTATACGATAGGGTAGATTCAAAGCGATCACAGCTGCTGACATGTCCTCAATCGCGCAACGATGGGAGAAGAAGGTTCTTAGAAGCGACGGGTTGGTCAGGTTGGCGGCTCTCGTCGCAGCTACGACCGCCTGTCTTGGTTCTGGCACGAATGTACGCATCGCTTCCAATTGATTCACTTTTCGAGCCTGACTCTCATTCTCGCAGTATGCCTATTCCGCATGGGCTCCTCAGTTCTCTGAACGGCTTCGGATTACATCCGCGCAGAGCAACCTCCTTGTAAGCCAAATTCTGGATAAATGTAATGGGAATCGAAGTATTTAAAATCAGTCAAAGGGCATTGCAGGAAATATTGGACAGGCTCTATCAGCTATACCAATCGGCTTATTCATAGATTCCACCGGAGCGAGGCTCGCCGCTATGATAGGGGGTGTTACCATCGCGATTGGCTATAATTTGATATATTCTGGTAGTAGTTCCTTAACCTCCTTCCACACAAACAGATCCAGCTAAATAAAGCAAGCGTATATGCAAGGACCTGAATTCATGGGCTTCTGGATGATTTGGTGCATGTACTTCTTAACGGGCATTGGTAGTTTCTCGACCTTCTCCGCTGCTATCAAAATTAGTAAGTACTCTGAAGATTGGACCAGATCCTATTAATACATTTCAGCTGCACTTAACTGGCCGCACAGAACAGGAGCTGCTACTTCTCTCCCGTTATCTGCATTTGGGCTAAGCGCATTTGTGTTCACCACACTATCGATGCTATTCCAGACATCTCGATCGCAGATTCTACTATTCATTGCGGTCGGTGCTCCATTCCTCATCCTCGTTTCGTCTCCTTTCTTTCTCAAGGCCAAATCGGAGCTGCCAGACACGGCCGCTGGCCAGGTATATACCGCACTTGAAGGCACAGAAATCGACGGAGAAGCAGAAGCGGAATCATCGATAGAATGCTCTTTCGATCGAACCACAGAAAATCACCCAGGTATGCTACTGTCGCCTTCTACATCTGCTCTCTTCTAGTGCTTTTCATAATTTCTCACTTCTTACGCAGAGGGAACAGTGTCCTCAGAGCGGCTGTTACTGACCGATAGCACTGTATTAAAAGAATTTTCGCAAGAGCTGGACATATCTATACACACGCTGGTCTCAACAGTAAACTTCTGGCTGTTGTTCATGATATTTGGGCTCTACACTGGGATTGGATCTATGACCATCAAGTAAGCCTACAACGATCTGCTCAATCCAAAAATATTACTTTTCTAATGATTTCTAGCAATATTGGGTACGATGTCAGTTGACTTCGAGGAAAATAATCGTAATAGGTCGTCACTGACGATGAAGCAGGCCACAATGCTTTGGAGGAAGGACAAGTCAGAGATTTCTCAACCAGCACTCGAGACGCAGCTACTTTTCCATGTCTCGATCATATCCATCATGAGTTTCTGCGGCAGACTCATATCTGGAGCAAGTTCGGACCTTTTGTTAAGACACCACCAATAGCGGTTCTTATGTGTTGCCGCAAGCTCCGTTGTCTTCCTTGTCGCGCAGCTATACGCTATGTGGTGTAGTAATCCACGCCTGCTTTGGATCTTATCGGTTCTGACTGGTTTGGCTTATGGCTTGTTGTATGGTGTCTACCCAGCCTTGGTCACCGATGCCTTTGGATTGAAGCAGCTAAGTCGCAACTATGGTATTATCTCCCTGGCGCCCATTCTGTGGAGTGGTATCTTCAACCTCAACTACGGCAGGATAATCGATCTTAATTCTTCCACCATTCCCAATGGCGACAAGAAGTGCATGCAAGGGCTGCATTGCTATACGGAGGCGTACCGTTACACATTAGTAGCAACAGCTGGAGGCTTGGGGTTGATTATTTGGTGCGTAAGGCGAAATAATAGCATGCAATGGGCGCGTCGATTGAGATAGATAATTATCAACCAGAGAGTATTCTACAACTTTTTAGTCTTTTGCCTCTCCTCCTCTATCAACTCCTTGACGGTTTTCGCGTACGAAGCATTTCCACCAAATCGACTTTCGGCCAGCTCGATGCAGCGCATGTTCGCCGCCAATTTGTTCATAGTCTCCATCCACTCCTCACTCTCGTTGCTATCGTAAACGATCCCACCGCCGGCCTGCAGATAAACAACACCAGCCTTGGCGAGCATTGTGCGAATTGCAATGCAAGTGTCCATAGGCCCTTCCTCCACAATTTCAGATTCGATGACCCCGGCTCTGGAGGGCGAAGGCGTAAGAAGTACGGTATCGTACCCAAACCAACCGACCGCACCCCCATAGATCCCCCGCGTTTCGCCCTCAGTCTCGGATATCAATTCCATAGCACGGACTTTGGGAGCACCAGAGACGGTGCCGGCTGGGAATACAGATCGTAGCGCGTCCCAGCGACTGCATTCCGGTCGGAGTAAACCGGACACTTCAGAGGTCAGATGCTGCACATGCGAGAAACGATCTATCCCAGGCTGGTAAATCAGTCAGTCAGTCAGTCATCAGTCGAGCTCATTCTCCAACTGATTGACTGATTATAATGAAGGCATCCAACTGACTCACTGATATCCACTTATCAGTCGCTGATCAGTCAAGAAACGTGACTTTTAACTAGTAAATATTTTTATTATTTTTATGAAGCATAATATAGATGAATTTTTAATATTTTGATTATATTTATCTTAATATAGATAATTATCTAGAAGTATTCATTTAAAAACTAAGTTTTCATATTTTTCTTCCAAATATTTAAATATATCAAAAATCTAAGAAAAAACTAGATTTTAAGCTAAAAATAGTGTTTTAGCACTAAAAATAAACCTTTTCAGATATCTCCCAGCTTATAAGCAACTGTCATGCTAACTGATAGACTGACATCATTTAAAATCGCTAACTGATTGGCTTTAACTGATCACTTATCAGTCGACTGATCAGCTAGCTGACTGCTTTACCAGCCTGATCTATCCGCATAAGCCGGTCTACCTGAACTGTGAGTGGGTCACAGACCCGATTGACATCGTTTCGTGCCAGATCCACCAACATAACATGCTCAGCTCTATCCTTTAATGAGGAAAGCAGTTGCTGTGCAAGTGCTTCATCCTCAGCTGTTGTCTGTCCACGGGCTATGGTACCAGCGATAACATGGTTGACAATACGAGGTCGCAATGGGCCTGGAATAGATTGGCTACCGACAAATCTTGGCAGTGGCATTAAACCATCTGTCTTAAGCAGCAGCTCTGGAGATGCGCCCACAAGGAAGAAGTCAGAACACGAGACGTAGAAGAGGTACGGTGAGGGATTTAGACTGCGCAAAGTCCGATAGATGTGAAAGGATGGACAGATGTGAGGCGGGAGAATCGCTGCGACGGAACAGCTTGAATGATGTTTCCTAATTTAACATTCTCCTTTAGAAAGGAGACGTGGGATTCGTATCCGCGCCGGCCGACGTTCGAGTTGTAAACCTGATTTGGTGAGATCGGAGGCTGATGTGGCAAGGGGATATCCGGATGTAGGATTAGTGAGACAGTCGATTTAAGTGTTTCAATAGCATGGTCGTACGCGGCTCGGATAGCGTTGGGAGGCGAATTGAGCGGAGGGAGTTGTAGATAGGTGAAAACTTTGATCACCGAACGGAAATGGTCGAAGACAACAATCGTGTGAAACAACATAAACAAAGCTTCCGGGATATTTAGATTGTCCTCAAGTGTTCGGGCTGTCTTTGGCTCGAAATACTTGATGCAATCGTAGGACAGATAACCCACTGCCCCGCCGTTCAACGGGGACGGCTCAAGGGACGGGATGGAGGCGACACGGTATTGCGAAAGCTCATCGGTGAGGACATCCAAAGGATCCGTCTGGGCGCCGAAACCTGAACCTGTTTTGATAACCTCCACGGATCTAATAGTGTTAGATCAGCTTGAGAAGAACGTGATGGCTCATACCAACTCCAATAAGGCTGTACCGTGCTGTCTTTTCTGTTGTCCCTGCGCTTTCAAAAAGAAAGGAAAAGTTCGACTTGGATCTTGTGTTTATGATTAGTCTCTGGATCAAGAGAGAGCATTGATAACAAGCATACTTTGCAGATAGCTTAAGAAACACTGTTGACGGCGTGAGAAGTTCTCCGGGTATTGTAGAACAGACTGGAACTAAATTGGGCGGTTTGGAGGCATTTCTAGAAAGATGATAGATTTCCTGAATGATCTGCAATGAGGGCTCAAAGCCAAGCTGTACACTGATTTAGTACATGTAGCATCTGACGGATAATCTAGAACAGAATAACTAACGTTTCCCATGTCGGAATCCATAATGTTACTAACACGACAAATATAGTAGTATTAATAGTCAAGAATTTTTAAAATTCGATTGATTTTTGCTGTGGTTTTTTGTGTAGAAAATTAGACACCACTAACCAAACGCCACCACTCGAGCAGTCAGGTGGCGGTCAGATGGATCAGCGAGAA
Organism: Mollisia scopiformis; assembly: GCF_001500285.1. Lineage (NCBI taxonomy): Eukaryota > Fungi > Ascomycota > Leotiomycetes > Helotiales > Mollisiaceae > Mollisia > Mollisia scopiformis. The sequence continues at coordinate 2,067,964 of NW_017263581.1, forward strand.
TCGCGATCATTGGAATCTACTGCTAAAGACCACCGAAACACGCCTGCTAGTGGTCGTGACAGTCTCTAGAGACTACCAGACGTTCGGCATGCTTAACAACCAGCTTCGTTCACTGTCGCCTTCCCCCACCCCCTACGACAAGGAATTAATCTCCCCTCGACACAAACGACGATTCTTAGGGAACATATAAGCTTTAAGGGATAGGGCAAAGCAAATAGACGAAGCTGAGGGCTAGAGGGGTATATTGGCAGCGGATACAGTGCAAACAGCACGCCAGAGCCAAATAGTATAGATTCACAGACAAGACGACATGATTAAGTGGCCACAACCGAGTATGAATCAATCGACCAATCAGTCGACCAAACTATGCAACATAAGACACATTATTGAACTACAACCTAAAGAAGTGATTAGGAATTTCTCGTGAGACGCTCGTTCTCCTCCCAGGTACCACCTTGCATCTTCAAAAAGTTCTGTATCATTGTCCTCCCATACTCGGTCAGTATGCTCTCGGGATGAAACTGCACACTGGCGCGAAGCTGCCACCCTTGATAGGAGGGGCCATTGGATATGTCGGATACAACTGCGTCAAGTATTTCGAACCAAAAACAAAAAGGGATCTGAAGGATATTGTGCAGATCCCAGAAAGCTTGTTTATGCTGTTCGACACAATTATAGCAGTCGATCATTTCTTCCAGCAGGTGAATGTGTTCACATATGTCAAAGCACCAGGGACACCAGGTGCAGAAGCAAGTTTAGAAGAGGCATACGCATCTGCCCAGAGAATAATTGAGGATGTTGTAAGTAGGATCTTGGTCGACAAAGTGCCGAGACCACCGCAAGGGCCAATTCAGAAAAACCTGCCGTATGAGTCAAATATAGGACAGGTGGGATATGAAGCTCATGTCAGCAAGTTGAAAGAACATATATGCAAAGGCGATATTATCCAGGCAGTGCCGTCACAAAGAGTTACTCGTCGTACATCACTGCACCCATTCAATGTGTACCGGAGATTGCGGACGGTGAATCCGTCGCCGTATCTCTTCTTCATTGATTGTGATGAGTTTCAAATCATTGGTGCTAGCCCTGAGTTGCTCGTTAAATCGGAAAAAAGACGAGTTTCGGTACACCTCACCGCTGGTACAGTCAGGCTGGGGGCAACAACAGCGGAGGACGATGCCCTAGCAGATGGGCTTAAGGGCTCTATCAAAGACAGGTACGCCGCTCAAACCTGGGTACATGTGATATTAACCAAAATTAGAGCTGAGCATGTTATGCTCGTTGATCTTGCGAGAAATGACGTGAATCGCATTTGCGACCCGCTTACAGTACGTGTAGATAGATTGATAGTGGTACGGCGCTTCAGCCACGTGCAGCACCTGACTTCTGAAGTCTCTGGCATTCTTCGACCGAATCAAACCAGATTCGATGCATTCCGGTAAGCTACTCCAGAATTTGTTGACGAATTAGTTAATAAGTATGTAGATCCGTATTCCCCGGTGGTACCGTTAGTGGAGCACCGAAAGTTCGAGCGATGGAGTTGATAAGTGAACTTGAGAAAGAAACTCGTGGGGTGTACGGAGGCGCGGTCGGATACTTTGGCTATAACACAGTTTCAGACGGTGCAGTTGAAGAGGGTGACATGGATACGTGAGTTACTGCACATAGCTGCACCCATGCGTAACTAACGCAAATAGCTGCATTGCTTTGCGTACCATGGTAATGAAGAAAGGAACTGTGTACCTTCAAGCAGGCGGAGGAATCGTTTATGATAGTAATGAGTATGAAGAGTAGTAAGTTTTATCTCGCATGAGAGACACAAAGTGCTAATGTCTAGTATAGTGTAGAGACGATGAACAAGCTGCGTGCGAATATGATTTGCATTGATAGTGCTGAGGCGCTTTTCGCGTCTCAAAGCTAGAGGTTAGAGATTTTTTTTGTCAGGTGAATGGCGAAATATAAACAGTTTGCTGGGGCATTTATTGGTATCCCCACAGCCACATGTCGATATCTTTATGCTGCAGAGTGATGATGATGATGATGTTCTATTCCGCCCGGCTAAGACTAAAGAGCCCGAGTCTATGTTACATAATATACTTCTTCAGTGTTTCCTTTGCCTCCTGGAGCCTATACGAAACCGCCTCTTCCAATATTTTCCAATTCCAGTAGCTGACATATTCGACGAGGTCTCGTGTGTAGTTAATAGCAAAGTAACTTGAAGTCCAATCCTCCAAGTGTTCAATATCCTATCCTCAGCAACTGAAGCGAGATCTGCTGAGGACACGAGGGTGCTGGGGTTGGTTGGGGTAAGAGAATGAGATGTAGTTATGTTGGGGCTTTGTGGTGATCTTACTGGCACATATGGGTCCACAAGATGCAGTCATCATGAGGTGAAGCCGATGAAAGGCCTAGTATATAGCATAACCTATGCATCGGCAGGTGGCGAAAACGGTTGAGGCAGAAAGGGGCGCAATTTGGTACTTCAAGACGGACTCGAGACTCTATGCACAGGCTGGCCAATCAGTCAGTCAGTCAGTCATCAGTTGAGCTTATTCTTCAACTGATAGACTGATCCAAATGAGGGCATCTAACTGATCGACTGTTAGTCATTTATAAGTGAATGATAAGTTAGAAAACGTGACTTTTGATCACGTTACTTTACCAAAAAGTGATTGTACCACGTTATTATTAGAGCACATATTACTAAGAATGTAAATATATAGAGTGAATAGTACAATAAGAGAGTACGCCTTAAGAGAGTACGCCTTAAGAGAGTACACACTAAGAGAATGCACATTGAAAGAGTGCACTTGCATGCTTCAAGAGAGCTCATAAGTCCTGGAAAAGGGTTGAGAGATAAGAGTACTAATAAGAAAAACTTTAATAACCTATAGTTTAATAGATTACATGATTTTTAATATTTTCGTGGAGCTTTAGACCGGTAGAATGGTGGATTAAAGGTAAAAAAAATATTATGATGAAAAGGTTCGAATTTTGTACCGCCTTTTTTGACTAATTAGAAAGCATTATTTTGCCTGACCGTCTTTGAATCTTTTTTAAAAAGCCTTAAAATTATTTTAATAATGACTCTAAAATCGAAAAAATCGAATCTTTAAGTTTATCAGTTACTACCAGTTGGATTTTTGATCACTGATAGATTTATATAATTTAAAATCGTGAATTGATTGACTTTAATTGCTTACTTATCAATCGACTGATTAATCGACTGATTGGTTGGCCAGCCTGTTTATGTAGGGGTTATAGCACGATATTTGCTCGAACAATTGGTGAATCACATCAAGAAGGGTTCAGGAATTAGGGACAAAAGCAAAGGCACTTCATTTTTAATCCTCCGGTACGAAATCCAAAATCCGAACAAACAAGACCATAGCCTTGAACGTTCAAGCAAGAGCTCAACTTCTGCCCTCCAAGATCGGATCCTAAACAAGTCGAAAGTAAATCCGAAACAAGCACAACGACAAACCAATGTTTTACTTTCAAATGAGTCTCCATATTCCTCCCATCAGCCAATCAGGGCCTCCATCTATCCTTCAAGCAATAAAACTCCTTCTTACGCGCCATTTCCATTATACCCAATCAAGTTATTAGCACTCTTAGAATTGACAACCTTACCACTAGTAGCCAAAGCCTTAATCCTACTCTGTACCGCAGCTGGCGTCGAAATCCCCTCCAGAGCAATCAAATAAGCCGCAAGTCCGGCAATGTGAGGAGTAGCCATTGAGGTTCCACTGATCGTGTTGGTAGCAGTCGTGCTTCCAATCCAAGAGCTAAGGATATTGACACCAGGACCAAAGACATCAACCAAAGAACCATAATTCGAGAAGCTCGCTCGGTTATCGTCAGCATCAATAGCACCGACAGTGATAGCGGTGGACTCGGAGGCAGGAGAGTAATTGGATGCATCGGCGTTGTCGTTACCGGCTGCTACCACGACAGTGACACCGTTGTTGACGGCGCTGCGGACGGCGGAGTTGACAGCTGAGGAGTAGGAGCCTCCCAGGGACATGCTGAGGACAGAGCGAGCGGCAGCATTGTTGCCGACCCATTGGATACCTGAGATGACGCCTGAGTTGGACCCAGAGCCGTTCTTGTCGAGGACCTTGACAGCGACGAGGTTGGCTTTCTTGGCAACTCCATAAGTGGAACCTGCGATTGTACCGGAGCAGTGAGTACCGTGGCCGTTCTCGTCCGTGTTCTGGAAATGTTAAAACTATAAGGATGAATTAGGGCCGAAGAAACTTACTGGTGAGCCAGAAATATAGTTTGCTCCGAAAGTAGCACGTCCTCCAAACTGACTGTGGCTGGTGTAGATACCAGTGTCAACTACATAAACAGTGATACCGCTGCCAGCTGAAGAATCGTAAATGTAAGTGGTTGAGTCTTGGTTGCGATGAGAGATACGGCCAAGTCCATATGGAGCTTCGGTCTGAGAAGTCAGGGCTGAAGCATAGACTTTGGCATCCTTCTCGATGTAGGCAACCTACAATCCTGTAAGCAAATTGTTCTAGAAATGTAAGGAGATTTGAAGTACCTCTGGGGAAGCAGCAATCTCAGCAATAGCAGAAGCATCAGCAGTGACTTGGTATCCCTTCAGCATGTCCATGTCGTAGGTAGCTCCAATTCCAGTCAGATCACGTTTGGAGAGCATAGAGCTGACCGAGGCAACGTGGCTGGCAATCATGGTTGAGTTCACATCGTCATTGTAGACGACAATGTAGGAGTCGGGGACGACATCTGCTGCCTCGGGATTGCGGATCTTGAGATGATGCGCTGGAGTAGGAGCAGCAAAGATTGCAGGGATGACTGCTGCCAGCGCGGCGAGACGAGTGAAGTAAGAAACCATGGTGAAGATGTTCTTTGACTGAGGTGATTATTGGTGAAATGTTCAAGGTGGAATGCGATTGTTGGTTGATGATGGACAGAAATGGAGGACATTTGGGGACTATTTATGTTTCTCGAGTAGAGATACATTTCCAAGAGAAGTGTGCTCGAAAGCAACTCAACACGAAATCAACTCCGGCAAGAGCCAAGCTCTTGAGCAATTTGTGTCACTTACCAATCTGCAAGTCCTGCAAACCAAAGCTCAGGATGACCTGCTTGAATAGTCTCTGTTGAGGATGATCATAATGAAGCCATCGTCAAATTGGCAGCTCGACAAAACCACAGACTTCTGTGAAGTGGGAAGGGTGGAGGTGGGAGGCTTGGCTGGATAGCGCGCGTAGACTTCACGGAATATTATAGGCCCAGTCCTCGCTACAGGTATGGAAGCGAGGGAATAGGGGGAGGGGCAGTCGGAGAAACAGGTCATCCGGGGACTTCACTGCCGGAGTGCATTTGCATCAGATAACCTTTAAGCTTGAATACCCCATGTCACTGCACGCCATCGTTAGCGTTTCTTGGGGTGAGCTTTTATGGAAAGTGTCAAGACATTTAGCGGAAGAGATGTAATGTGATTGGAGCAAGCGAGAGCAAGCCAAGATCATTGAATCTTGATAATGCATGTTCGAGGTCGTACATAACGAAGAAAAGATAAAGGAATTTGCAAAAGGGTCATTCCCATAGAAAGGTGCAAACCTGCCTTATTCGGAACAAGCCCGAGGCCAAGTCGTCAGGCTGGGCTGAAGGTTTGGATTAAGAGCATACTTGGCGATGGATACTCGGAAATCACATTGCAAGCGCCACGCTGATGCGCTTTTGGAGTTCGACCCTTTGATAGTGCCCTGACCCCTCATTTGTGCTACCACGACCATTTTGGATATCGAGAATTGCTTATCGTAGTAGTCATCTTGGCATCTGATGTCGCAAGCGATCGGCAGTCTCTGAAAGGCTGGTCGCTTACGAGCCGAGGAATTGATGTCTTGGTGCCAAGATGCTTGGAAATAGGTTAAAGCTGATCTGGACATAATTGCTTTTGGGCTTCAAGATTGAGAGTATATTGGCAGAGACACGAGATAATCAAATGCAGGAGTAAGTCAGATGATTCGAGCTAAAGGATTGAGAATTTGGTAAGCAATCCGAGAGGGGGAATATACACTACAAGGCTTTGAAGAGACCAAACGAAGATAGTCAAAATATCGACCGAGTCCCTGAATTACCCCTTATTCTTGCCGCATTGAGTGTTCGTCCCCTTCACAATATACCATCGTAATATTGTTCCTCAGACCTCTAAGCGTAATATTGAGCTTTGAAATGTCGGAATATATGTTGACTTTGGTAATGAGAAGCCCAGCGCCGTTAAGACACCAGCGATTTCTCAACTGACGTGCGGGATAGATCCTGACCAAGTTGCCAAGAAAGCATCTGGCGGAAGGAATGCCAAAGTCCTGAACAATTCCACAAGGATGAAGAGCCTGCATACAGTGTAAGAGGCATAGACAATACGACCCAAATAGCTAGCGGAAACCCCTGAAAGGGACACAGCAAACCAGACCAGATAGTAAATCGGCATTGCAGCGACGGTGAAGAGGCTGGCAACTCTCCAAATTATCCGCTCGGTTTCTGTGGGGAATTGGAAGTTCCAAGCAATACAGTGGCAGGCACCTAAGAGAACAGCCCCGATGATGAAACCAGCATCCTGGTAATCAACTATCCACCAAACGTTTTTTTCAATCTCATATGAAAACATCATTGCCTCCTTGCTGTACATGTCGTTCGGCATCAATTCAGAAGGTGTATGCTCCATAGCCTCATAGAGAGAGTTTTCAAAAAAGCCGGACAGATTCAGCCACACAAGTCTTTTCTTGGTATCTTCATCCAGTATATAGTCCTGGGTCGTAAAGATAGTTGTACCGATTTTGATGTCTTTTGGCTTCTTCAGCCATAATAAGTACGTGACGAAGGTGCAGAGAGCGAATCCAAGTACGGCAATCTCGAGCTGGGCGCAAGGAAGGCCGTTGTATTTCCGTGCAATAAGCTGTATGATGAACCATATCACTTGGCCAAGGGTAATGAACTTCACCAGAATGTCTTCTTTGCTTTTATCTTCAATCTCATCACATGTAATTGATGGTAGTTGCTGGATGAGTCCCTTCTTCATCATCAGGCAGATTTGTGCTGAATTGAGACATACTGGGAGTTCCAAGTCATCGATATCGTAGTCCGGTGGGTCTTGTTCCACCCAACTATCGTGCTCCTGTCTCCATATGCCACTTTTGTTGCAGAGAAGTCTGTCAAGCAGACGAATAATCCAGGGCGAATCATGTTTTCTCCGGCTTTGCTTTCCCAGCCGAATTTCGGACGAAGAGGTGAGTTGCTGATCTTGAAGGAAATCGGGAGTTGCATCAAATCTCTCTTTCTGCGGTTCGGAGTCCAATCCTTCCCGAGGCGAGCGTTCTATATCTTGACTATGATCGGCTCCCATTTGAGGAATGATTGAAGGTCTGGGTGTATGCAAAGATGGAAAGGAGTGGAGAATGACTCCTCCCATATTTGCATAGTACGCATGTGTCATAGTCCATTCTGTTTTCGAGGCTGCAGCAGCGCTTTGCATGTCTTCGCATCGACTTGATCTGTACGCAGCGACGAACTCGCCGAGTGCTTTGCCTACCAAGTACTCAGGCATAATGAGAGCCACTAACATCCACTTGAGCTTCCGCCATGTTGCTTTCCAGATCCTTAAAAAGAAACCATTCGCCAAGCTGGAAGGCGGCAAACACAGATGCTGGGCAGTCCATGTGCAAAGAAAAATCGTCGTCAAGGAAGCATACAGAACATCTAGTGTCGATCGCACATTTGCACCAGATACGAAATCTGAAGTTTTGGTAGGTATCGTGCAGTTGGTGTGGAATACAGTTGAGCTGACAGCCTGGGCAAAGAAGAATAGCTGAAGAAGCAGCTGCCCAGCGAGAGAGTTCGTCATGGTTAAAATATTTCTCAACTCTGGGAACCTACTTTAGCTTCAGATAGGTGTAGGCTCCTAAGAACAATTGTAAGGAATCATGGCGATCAGCTTCTTGAGGCTGCTTCGATCCCGTGCATGGTCGCATTCTTGGTAATCTACGCCCAGCTGAAGCAGCCCACCAATCAACAAAAGCCACTTGGCGCCGCTGAAGTTTCAGCTCTCAGCCCCCAGTTGCTAAAGTCCAATCTTTTCATCGATTGCGTGAGGCTATGCGGGAAATGTTCAAGTGAAGACATTGTGGTATTTTAATTTTAACAGCGACTTTGAATAGGGCTACTGAAATCAAGTGCTTCTTGTAGAAGACGCTCGGAGACTGAGGAGATTAGACCTTGCTAAGAAGCTTTGTGAAACTTCACTTTTCCTAAGGAGAACAAGACAAACAAGCCGATGATATTCTGCTTTCGCCCAGCGCTACGATCAATTCTCGAAGAACCATGAAATGCACAGTTTTGGTGGCACTCCCCATTAATCCACGAGCGCCATAAATACAAATTATTCTCGTCACAAGTTACCAGACACAGGCGACAGCGACACTCGTCCCCTCATCAAAAGCCAAGCCCAAATAGCCACCACCAGTCCAACATTGAAGAAGTCGAAAACCAAGGCTCCACCGAAGATGATAGAGTCATAATGCCAGGCACTGTCCGGTGTCATGTTGATTCTCGTGACCACAATCGCCCATGGTAACATCCAGAGGAGATTCGAACCAAGAGCCTGGATCAAGTACCAACGAGTTGTGGTAGCGAGAAGGATAGCGCCTATTTGAGCGTTGAGAGCATAGAAGATGTAACACCAATCTATCGTCTGCTATTTGTTAGCTAAGCTAAGGATGACTAAAGATCGCAGCATACCTTCCACATGTGTTGGGTTGTGCTAGCCACGGACTCGGACTCAGAGAGATAGTAGGCGAAAGACTCGATGCCCCAGAATGAGAGGAACAGACAAACAGGAACTTCAACTGCGAGTGCTATGGCACACGATACCCATGCTTTGTGAGTAATTACTGAAGACCGTTAGCGTTGGATTCGGATATTATGCCAGCCGAGCTTACGTAGGAGATCTTTCTTGGTCGCTTTTGGCCGTCTTAGTGTAGCTCCTACTTGTGCTCTCCATTCACCCCAAGCATGGCCAATGAATGCCAAAGCAGAAGCTTGAAGCGCTTGGACGGGAACCATGAAGATGCCCCATCTGATAGTGTTGAAGACACCCCAAGCTGTCGCATAGTCGGATCCCGTTGAGACGATGCCACTAATCAGCCAAAGGTATATGGCATTTCTGAGTGCTGACTCCATGAACGTCCATTTCCCCGGGATAGCCAGCGTCTGTAGTGATGCAAGACTTGGTCTGCTTTTGCTACTTGGCTCGAGTGATCGACGTTGTAACTTCACCACTATGTAGATAAAGTATGCTAATCCAGCAGTGGCAGAGGATAGATCGCAAGCCATACGAATTAAGGCTTGAGTGTTGACAGTAGGTGCACGTGTTCCCACATGGAATCTCGATATGATCAGCAGATCCAAGAATATGTTGATGAAGAATTTCAGACAACTGATCAGCAAGGGAACATCTGGATGATCTAGTGACCTAGTACAGTTTGATACCGCTGTTTCCACAGCAGATGAAAGGGCTTGTACCGAGGAAATCCGGACATAAGTGAGAGAAGTTTGTCGGACTGCTGCTGGGACGAAAGCTCCAGCCAGTCTCTCGGCGCTCGCGATAAATATTATAGTTAGGATAAAACCAAAGAACGTTTGAAAGATGATGAGGGTGTATGAAAGGCTGATTCTTGATTGCTGGGTGCGAGTTGATTTGTCTCCCATGACGGTCCATGAGGCTCGGGGAAGACCGTCATTTAAGACTTCGACAATGACACCAATGTATGTATAGACGTCCGTCGTGACGACTTGACTGGAGTCAATATTCGCTACCCAGAGCTTGCTCAGCGTCGCATAGAGAGCTGGAAGGGCGAATGCACCGATGTTGAAGAGTAGAGAACCGTAATACCTGAGATGTCAGTTAATTGTTTTACTATCATGAGGAGTATCCTTACGTTTCTCGACTAAGAAATTCTCTCAACCAAGATCGTTTCAATTGTGGTTCGTCGCAAGGAGCGTCACAAACCTCGACAGCATTAGGGTCGTCCTTCGAAGGCAACATCCTGTATCTGACGCGGAAAGATGAGGTGCTCATGATGGAAATCCCGCTCCATGTGGGAGAATTGCAATTAATGTGTGATGAGCAGTGCCAGCCACTTCCGCAAACGATTTGCGATGCAGTCGGGTGGTTTTTGGTGGGACTTTGCTGTGTTTGATTGGATTTTGGTGAAGCTTCACACGCGGGGAGAAAACCGGCTCCTACTGAGTGGCCGCCGTGGTACAGCAATCATTGGCCTGCATCGTTACACAGGTCTGGCGGGGTCGAACGGAGGTGTATCCCCGGCAGATCGTGGGGGTCATCGATCTGCTGTTGTTGCCATGGTCTCGCTGGCTATCAGAACAATCACGATCAAGGCCACATACTCGTGATAAACTCCGAATGTCCTCCAGTCGTCCCGTATATCACACTGAGACCATCATTGAATTGCTGCCCCTGCTCCGACAATTGCTCTATCTTCCTGGCACCATGTCTCCTCAAGGCAACATTCCAACTGAAGCTTGAGTAGCCAACTCCTACGAAATGAGCTGCATTCATCATAACCAACAAGTCGACCATTTCTCGTTGCAAAGTTGTCATTTCTAGCAAATAGTCCCTGTCTTTGCCTTTCAAGAGATCGAACTTGGCCGTTACGTCGATTTCTTGAGCTTTGGCATCGACAAATAATCTTGGGACGTCGATGCCTTGATTCGAAGCAACGTAGATGAGTGACATGTTAGAATGTGTGGCATAATCAAGGTAAAGCTTGGATTGTGTCTCGAAGCGAGCATAGTTCTGATCTTCCTTTAGAAGACGGTCGGGATCTGGCGCTGTACTTAGGTAGGCTCCCATGAAGCCTTTCTTTGACGGGCTCGGGTTGAGTGGTAGAGAGTAGGTGCTCGACATCTTCAACAGCACCGTTGTTGCCAGACTCCGAGCATCTGAGCGAATCTTCAGGATCTTGCCAAAATGCTGAGCAAAGTTATCGTCGTCAGAATGGATGGAATAATGAAGATAGGTGCGTCCAAGTGAGATGATGACTGGATCTTTAGTGTCTTCAGAGAGATATTTCTTCAACCATATATTGAGCGCATCTCGCCAATCCACAGAGAAACCTTGACTCCCTTCGGACTTCCCACTGAGCAGAGCATCCGGTAAGAGAGGCAACGGCCCATTTGCACGCTCTTTGTCCTTGATCTCAGATACACTCTTGTAAAGTCGCAATTGAGGACACGACAAATCGAGGGAATTCCTGAAATGATCCACATCAAACAAATGATCCAGACCAGTTGTGTTTCCGGCCAACAGACCACCATAGTCCTCTTTCAACACTATCCGAGGCATAACAAGACTTCCCCCAGCCGCGATCGTATATCGAACACAATGCAGGACAGAGTTTCGAATTTCTGCGAAGCTGCCAATTGGTGAATCGCATGTGAAGACAACGCTCGCATTCCATTGCGTCCTCGCGCATACATTCTTAATCGCAGGAGATGTGAGAGGAGGGAAATCGAAGACGTCGCTTGAAGGTGATTGCGGGCTATTCGAATATATATTCCAAGGGACATGTTCGGGGAAAACGTAAGGACGATCGAAGGCTACCCAGAGCCAGATGCCGGCGAGTAGACTTCCAGCAAGGGAAGCATATCTGCGATTAAGGCCACTTGGGAAATCCATTTGGAAGACTGGCCTGTTGTTGCTGAAGAGAACGGTAGCAAAGATGCTATCTCCTCCTTTGGGGCGTACATTCCCCGGATGAACTGTTGCGGCATCAGCCGTGTGAAATGTCCAGCGACGCAAGGGACAAAGACTTGGAAGTGGCTCAAAGTCTAACCCCAGATTTCGGCTTCTTCAGCCAAGCGAATCAGAAGTATCCACAGCCTTGTCTCGATATGTGGGAAGCAGCCACTGTCTCACTCATACAAGGCGAAGCTTTCAGATATATATAAAGACTTATGTCCTAATTTACAATAATATAGTAAACATAGCAGAAGACTGCAGTCCAAGACAGTCTATCCGAAACGCCACCAATGCACGCACATTGCCAAATATCCATCCATGTAACCTATGTTCAGATCATGCAAAAGCACCCACAATTGCCATAAGAGTTGCCCCTGCAAGAACAGCCCCGAAAGCTTCCCATCTCCTCCTCCCTTTCAGGATCCCATAACTCTTGTCACTCAGGAAATCCTCGGCGAGAAGTTGCACTAAGCCTGCGAAGACCAACAACCCGCTCGAGATCGCATTCATGAATCCCACCATCAATAGCCCCGTGGCACTTTGTGGATCGTATGACTCTTGTACCATAAGTCCAATGGCTTGTCCGATCGGGGTAGTGGTGCCGTACGCCAATACCATGACCCACGGCTTGATTGAGTGGCGAGGAAAGTTAATGGCTGCGATTCTAGATCCCAAGGCAAGTCCTTCGAAGGATTGATGGAACGCAATGGCCACTAAAAAGACAACAAAAGGCGGGCCTGTAGCCACAGATACTGCCATACCAATGAATACACTATGAAAGAGTATACCTGCTTCCAAGAGCATGCACTGTAGCATCTGTTTCTTCTGCTGTTCCTCGGTGGAGAGAGTTTTGGGAGCCGCCGCAGATTGTTCAATGTCGCGATCTGGGGGAGAAGGATTGAAGGCTTCGGCGGTAGGATCGAGCTCGTCGAGATCCAGATCAGAGTCTATATCATTCTCGTCGTGGTACTTGTGATTGTTCGTTCCGACAGCGTCTGGTGTCGAAACTGGTAACGGTGAGACTCCAGCTACCAAGCCCTCGGACGCATCTATATCTTCCAGCGCAATATCGTTGGGACGATTCAATCCAAGCTTTCCGAGCCTGCCGTTTACCTTCTTTCGTAAGGGTTTCGCAGATCCATTGGCCGAATGTTCGTGTGCATCCTCTTCCTCATCAAGCGCGTCCCAATCGTGCGAATGTGAATGTCCGGCACCTCTCGTAGTGAGAAACATCTCAAGACCCACCACGACCAAGGCAGAAAACATTGCGATCAGCCCAGCCAGTGGACGATACTGTACACTGAAAAAGTCTGGCAGACATGGGTCCGTGAGTGAGACGAATGCTGTTGGAAGAAGATGGACGAAAGCGGTCGCAATAAGAACACCTGTACCGAAATGTTGAGATATGAATATGAACCTCGTAGCAGCAGGGCTTTTCGATGATCGTCTAGATACTAGAGGAAATCCGCAAGCTTGAAATAATCAGCAGAATAGTTGCAGATCGAGAGTGGGACCGTACCCAGTGTGCTCAGTGTCAGGATCAAGAACAGCGCAAAGACATGAGCTGGCAAGTTATAAGTCCCCTTGATCCCAGATCCACATTGCGGCTTTGTAGTCCCTTCATCTCGTCTTGTCAAGTCGAATCGCAATATTTCGTTTGTTAATCTGGACCACGAAGGAACTGCCGGAGTTAGCATGATTGTCTGTCCTGGAGATACTGTCTTGTACCTGCATCTGAATAGATCATCTTTCTGTTCAAATTATGTACTATGAAGAAAACGTAGGACCATTGTGTAGCTCTGCAGAAATAGAAAATATCCGGATATGGCCAAATTGCTTCTTGTTCACGATGGAGATTCAAATTCAGCCTTCTTTGTCCGGCAATTGCCGCTTCAATTTAGCCTTGCACGTGTTCTACCATCCAAAACGGGCAGAACCATGAGAATTTGTGTCTGGGATCAACATTTTGGAGATCAATCAACAGATAGAATGCTCTTCATAACTGAAGGTATGGTACAAGTGTGCCAAGTACGAAATGCTGCGGCAACCTTTGCCCATTTGAAGCTGCTTCGTGAGAATTCATAATGTGGGATGGCAGTTGTTGCTTCAATGCAATATCATCGTTTCTGAGCTCCTCATATATTGCTCCTATCACTTACTGCGAATGGGTGGAATAATCCGGGCTCTCATCGTGTCGTACTCATGCTTTTCAGAACTCAGTTGACTACGTCGATTCGTTCTCGCAACGAACCTTATCCATCAAAGTTTATCCTTATGCTACTGTAAGGTGTCGTTATGACACTTGGGCACACATTTCAGTATGATTCAAAGTTTATGACAGGAAATGAGTGGGAGCACTGGAACACGGCTCATGCGAGCAAAGCTAGGAAGATCGTCCTCTCACAATTGCCTCATAGTATCACGAAGTTTTGGGAGCTTACGAGTAAGACAGTAATATGGGCCCAGACGACCGTCAGCTGCCGGTGAGCATGGTATCGAGAAGAAAAATCCTGGGGAAATCTGAGCTGCTGTGGTTGCTAGCAGCCACTCTTCCTTTCCCTTGAACAAGTTCGTAGCACATAGGCGTTCATCATTGACGCTTCGTTATTTCAAATTACGAGGAAACTTAGAAGCTGCAATTTAGTTACTTGCGGATTTACGAGCAATCCAAAGGGATTCATGAGCAATCAAAAGAACGTTGTACTCAGAGGCAAAACCTTGTTGGGTTTTTTCGGCAGCGTTAGATCCCCTGATATCGAAAGCACCGGTATACACGAGGGGAGCGAAAGACTTTCTGCAGAGTCCGTCCTGGTAATACATATGAAGATTAAGGACCAGGCTCGAGTTTTCAAGAATGGGAGGATATCGCAAGTTAGTTTTATCATCACGTGCAGCAGTAAACCGCGATGCAAGACATTCTTTAGCCTATCACAATTCTCCGGCTCGGGATTGTTGCATGCCGAAACACAACGCAGAGCCCAATGCCCAAGTTGGGCCGCAACTGAAGTGATCCTGCTTACCTGCCGGTATTTGATTTGTTCTCGGGTCTTTCTCCATTATCAGAAAGCGAGTATGCCACTTGGGCAGCAAAGTTGCCCAAGGAGGTACCGATGTTCCGTTCTTGCGCTCATGTACAGAAGCGCTGTTCATCTTTCCTATTACATATCCAGTGTATTTCTTCCTAACTTCACAGTGTGCCGTTCAATTTCTACGAATTCGGATCTTTGGGTACTCTTTACCATGGCTTCCACCGATCCTCGGTACGGGAGCCTGAACTCAGCAGCACCGGAATTTTACCCACCTCTACCTCCACATCCACAGGCCACCTGGAGATCCGACTCAGATCATGTCGCTCACCGCACTGTTCTCGACAGATTTGAAGAACAGTGGCGATCTTCTCAAGGAAGGGTAGTTCCTATTGAGAATATAAATAGTCCACCGCTTGACTATGCAAGGACCCACAGCCCTATTCTACCCTCTGCGAACGCACCTTTCTATGTCCCTAGGCAATATGAGTCTCCTGTGTACCAGCACCGAGACCGACAGGATAGGATTACATCTCCTGGTCCCGAACCAGTATATCGAGAGCAAAACTATGTTCAAGTGAACCAAGCTCCAAGACCTCCTGTCATACGCCCCTCTGTCCCAGGCTACCAGCCATGGCAGCGAATTCCAGATATGGAAAGATCATCAGATTATTCGAGACCTCCATTCAACTCTCCTCAAGCCTATCAAGACCGTGTCGCACCTCGTCCTGCCACTGTGCCTCCACAACAATATCGACAGCAGCTTCAGCCCAGGCATACCAGACCAGAATCTCGCTCCAGAAGACATAATCCATACACCGAGTCTCGTCGCAGACGGAGGTCCACAAGTTCTCAGCCGAGACACCCTCAGAAGAGGAGGTACACCCCTCCTCAACATAACCAAAGGCAGTTTCCAAGCAGGCCATCTTTGCTTTGATTAATTCATAATGCCTTTTTTGGAGTGCGATACATTTGCCAAATGACTTTCGCCTTATTATAGAGGACATACCGGGACGGATACATATGCCATGTGCAGGAGACGTGCTTTCATACCTATGGGTGGTCATCATGCCTGTCTATCTTTAGTACCGATACCCTCGACTGGAACAGATGGTGCATTTGAGAAGGAAGACAAAATCTGTCCGGAGATATCTAGATTTAGATGAGGTTTCTTTGGTAGGGTTTTCTGAAGGTCGGGATGTGGCATGCATGTTATAGATGGGAGTTTTGATTTGGACTGAGCTTAGCATTGGTTGTTCGAGGAGGATTTTCCGCTGATAATTTGATTGTTTTATGCTGGGGTCAAGTTCTTGGTTGCATGGTTTGGGTCGCACGGTGGCGATGCATTTATTCTGATTATACCCTTCGCGATATTTTGCAGGTGGATGTTTGGGACTGTTTACTTTGATGGGGCATATTTAGATGGTTTTACTGCAGGAATTGAATGATGGAGTGCACAGAGGTCACCAGCAATAACATATATCCACGTGACTATTCTCACATATCAGCCTCGACCTTGTGTCCATGGGTCTATATACTATCCACACTTGGTTATGCCTCCGAACTTCCGTTTCAATTTCCCACTGAGATCTATTGTGTCCGCTTTGGGCCTTCGAGGAGACGTCCATGTCACCTGACAGCCTAGTCAGATGAGACGACGTCGGGAATTTCCAAGGTTTAAGGTTACCGACACTTCGCGACATCACAGCTCTAATCTCACTTGAGAAACATTAAAATTAACTTATGTAACTTCTTATCTTGCCGCATCTGATTCAACAGAATGATGTATTCAAGCCACATCTGCAAGGCTGTGGGCAGTGTGCCAGCAGGAATTGTTTCAGCTGAACGCCCAGCCGCTGTGAGCTGTAAATTATGAGCAAGTGGCTCTCTGCTTCTTCAACTCTCCCTTATCCTTTATTTATCTGTTCAAAATGCTTTGCAGAGATTCCTTCCTGTTTCTCGCGGTTCTCTCTGCTGCAGCTTTGGTTGATGCCCGAGCCGCCCAAGACATCACGACAGCCTCATCTGTGATTGCCTCCACTTCAGCCTCGCCATCAGCAGGTAGGTTTCTTCTTTCATGACGTACTTGTTTATTATCCTCGAATGATCTTATTTTGATAGACTGTGTTGGTAATGTTTACTGACTACTGTATATGCAGAGCCAACAGCATCAGCACTTCCTAATTTCTGCGGTACGGGCTATATAGGCAATGGCAAGTGTGGATGGGTATTCGCTTCTTCTACTAGAAGTACATACTCCATTATCTGGTCTTGCCTTGCTGTTATTCTGCTTTGCACTTACAAAGTTATTCGTCTGCATACTTGTTCCGCGGAGGAGCACGTGGCTTCTTGGCGTGAAAGGCCTTTCTACAGCAGGAAGCCACGGAAACTACTCTACATGGGGATGACTGTGATAGCTCCAGAGGGGATTACAGGCATAGCATATGCAGAGTTGGAGGCTTCAAGGAGTGTCAGGCGCCAGATGATCAGTAGAGGATACCGGTGGCTACCAGGCTGGCCAACCAGTCAGTCGACTGGTCAACTGACTGATAAGTGAGCAGTTAAAGTCAATCAGTTTAGACATTTTGAATCGTCTCAGTCTATCAGTGATCCAATAGTCCAACTGGCAGTAACTGATCAGTTCAGGGATTCGATTTTTTCGATTTTGGAGTCATTTTTGAAGCCTTTTGGAGAGGATTCAGGGGCGGATAGGCAAAAAAAAGCTTTTTGATTGGCTAAAAAAAGGCGGTGAAACGAACATTTAACACTTAGGATTTCCATTATGATAATTTTGATCCTTAATCCATTACTCCATCTATTTAAAACTCTACTAAAACACTAAGAATCATGCATTTTATTGAGCTAGAGCTTAGTCAAGTCCTTAGTATTGATTTTATGGTTTCTCAGCCCTCTTCTAGGACTTATGAGCCGTCTTAAAGCATGCAACTGCACCCGCATCCTCTCAATATGCATTCTTTCAGCATGTACTCTCTTGGTGTGTACTCTTTTATTGTGCTGTGCAATTTATACTTTTACATTTTTTAATAATATATACTCTAATAATAACCTAGTAAAGCTACTTTTTGGTAGGGTAACGTGATCAAAAGTCACATTTTTTTTAACTTATCAGCACTTATAAGTGACTGACAGTCGATCAGTTGGATGCCCTCATTTTGATCAGTCTATCAGTTGAAGAATTAGCTCGACTGATAAATGACTGACTGACTGGTTGGCCAGCCTGGTGGCTACTCCTCAGCTATACCTGTTTACCCCACTGCTAATCCGCAATAGCTGCTCAATGGTACTGGCGCACTTCATTTGCATGGGAGGCTGTGCTATAGATACGTCAAAAGGACGAGTGCTTATTGCGAAGCGTGCTTTCGTGATCCTGCTGAAGGATGATGAGCATAGAGACGGGATTGTGGCACAACTACCGTCTGATGAAGACATCATCGATCGCAGCAAGACAGACACTCTAACCATAATTCTTGCATGTGCCCAGTCTCTTTGGCTTGTAGTACAATGGTAAGTTGCACCTCAAATTGTAGTGCCTCGACAGGTGAACAGACATACTGACGAGTAGTAGTATTGCAAGGAAGTCTGTGGGCGACGGTATGTGCTGTAACCATCTCAAGTCTCTGACTTTGGCTATCTAACTCTGTACAGATATTTCTGAATTAGAGTTAAGTACTTGCGGATTCGTCTTGTGTTCGCTAGTAGCGTATGGTCTTTGGTGGGACAAGCCTCAAGATGTCGAGCATCGCACTGTTATCCAGATGCCAAAAACAGAAGCAGCAGATGACGCTGTCTCTCGCGCTTTGTCTAAAGCGCTCTCCATCAACATTCAAGAATATGACAGTCACAGGTACATTTGGATGACATTTCCCTGGGTACGTTACCTATGAACCCCATTGCTATATCTTAATTTGTAATAATGTTAACGATTCCCAATCCAAGACAACACTGCTGGCTCCATCCATCTTGTATATATACTCGGCATAATGTTGGCAGCAGTACATCTCGCTGCTTGGAATTGGGAATTCCCAACTCATGCCGAGCTTATCCTTTGGCGAGTGGCGAATCTGTCAACGCTCGGTTCCTGCCTACTGCCTCTTCTGACAGCGACGTCTAATCTTTCTGGAGGTATCGAGGGCACGGTCGTCAATATGCTTCTTCCTGTTTATGCGACATTGCGAATCATTGTTATCGTACAAATATTTCTTTGCTTTAGATCGATGCCTGAGGGTGTTTATAAGGACGTGCTGTGGGCTCAACTTATCCCACATTTGTCTTGATTATATATAGGTGGGCATTGCGGGAAGTTTCTCTTTAAAAATAGCATGGACTACTTAGTCTCAGACTCCGTGACATCGATATCCCAGTACTTTTCAAATCCGAGTTCTGTCTAGCTTCATGTCATTCCAGAGGAATTATCAAATTTAGTTTGTCAATTCAAGTCAATGCTTCGCGATCTGACTAGATCTTTGTCTATTGTCCATGGACGAGCGCAGGTGAAGCACTGCACATATCTATCTACAGACAAACAACACTTAATTAGAATCATCAAGACCCCTCACTCCCTCAAAACTTCCCCGATCCCCCGCCTGATCCCATAACCTCATGCTCATCGACCTAACCTCCTCCTTTAACTCCACCTTGTCGTCACGAAGACCTACCGTAAGGCACACAACCCTTTCATCCAACACGTCACCTCTCTCCACGCGGGCTAAGCTTACGAAGTTGAATCCCCCGGCGACGATTTTCCCCTCCGCTATACTGCACAAACTCCGGAGTTCTCTTTCGAGACCCAGAGCCTGACGATGGGAGTGCAGACGAAAGCGATCATTGGGATTCACGTAGAGATACCGGATGACGTCTCCGGAGATTGATGGGGTTTGGGAAGAAGGGATTTTTTCGATCGGCTTGAGGTGACAACGATGACTCGATATGATGAAAATTGAACTGTTCCTCCTCATTCAGCAATTTCTTATCCCGACTAAGTGAACATGCCTAGTCTGCTAACAAATGCGCCAAATCTCAAATATAAATCAACCGTCTTTCCAGAACAAGAGCACATCCCAAATATCCGATTCCGCTCCCAGCGTCGAGGCACCGAGAGATCAAAATTAGAGTACGTACACTTGCACCTCAATTCCCAAGAACCATCCACACACACACTCACTCCTTCGCAAACAACCCCAATCAAGCCAACACAAAAGCTTGACTGACTCCAACATCCAAAGATTGGATACCCCGTGTCTACCACAGCATGACTGCATAGCACTTTATGGCTGCTAGAGCGGTTGTTACAATACTTTGAGAAGACGTAGGTATGTTGTGCAACTCCAGACATGAAAATGTGCCGTCGGCTTACAGGTGGTTCTCATGCACAGGTGTCAGGATAAGGTTGGTGCTAATTTCTCACGCTGTTCGTGGGGGTTTTCGCTAATTAATAAGGGGGTGAGTAGCGAGTTTGACGGTATTTGATAGGTATTGATACGAATCGAATGAAAACTTTCTTTTAATGGATGAAGATTCTATCTAATTCATGACCAAGACACTTCGGAATCTGACCTCGCCAGATAACATATGGTCAAAAGCTTTCTGTGCGTCCTTCAATGGGAATTTCTCCACCATGCAATGAATGTCGTGAAGCTTGGTGAAAGCAATTGCTTCTTCGGAATCCAAAGCATGGCCTGAGGGGAAACCACAAACTGAAACCGCCTTGACGATGAGATCAATAGAGTTCACTTCGACCATGCCGCAGGGTGACAGAACCAGCAGCTTTCCGCCTGGCTCGAGGCCTCCGGTCAAAGGACTAATAGCTTTGGGATTTGGTGCGGTGCAGACAATCAAGCTTGCACCTCCCATTTCCATCAGCTTCTTTGCTGGATCATCTTCCGAAGTATTGATGTATTCATGGGCTCCCAATTTGTGTGCAAAATCCTTCTTCTTATCACCAGAGCTCAGAGCCACGACTCGATAGCCCATCTTGTTCGCGTATTGTACGGCCAAATGACCGAGACCACCGAGTCCTTGAACAGCGACGATATCTCCCGGGGTGATCTTGAGCTTTCGAATGGAGTTGAAGACGGTGATGCCCGCGCAGAGGATTGGTGCGATTTCGACGGGATCGACGTCTTTGGGGACGTTGACGACGGCTTCAGTTCGCAGGAGTACGTATTCTCCATATCCACCATCTCGGGATACACCATTGACGGCACCGTTTTGGCACATTTGGAATTGTCCTCGCTGACATTGCTTGCAGACGGCGTCATGACCTCCATGCCATGGACCCCCAACTCTGTCTCCGACCTTCCATCTCTTCTCAGTATCTGGAACTGCTGCAATATCTCCCACGATCTCGTGTCCAGGTATGATTGGGAACGAGTTCCCGAAAGCTCCAGCTTGCACACCAGCATCGGAATGGCAGACTCCTACAGCTTTGACTTTGACCAGAACTTCGCCCTGAGAGGGTTGCTTGAGCTCGACGTCTTTGATTGTGAGAGGTGCATCTTTCTTCTCGAACACAGCGACTTTGTAGGTCTTTGGTAGAGGCGTCATGTTGGCGATTGCGGTCTGCGCGGTGTCTTTGAGAATCGTAGGTAGATTGGATAAGGTGTTCATGAGGACTCGATTCGATTGATGGTGTATATCGAAGTAATGTTGTCATACTCCAGTATTTGCTGTATATATAATTAAAACTCTATCGTCACTGCATCCAGTTGTTAACGCCGAACATGCAGATAATCATAGCGGAGACTTCATTTGATTCCGTCTAATCTTGCCCTTCTCGGCCCATTGTGCAGAGACTTTGAGCTTCTCATTGGGAGTAGGTGAAATGGCTTGGGTTAGTTGCGTTAGTAGTGTCTGGATAGCAAGCTTCGATTCGATGTCAATGTTATCTCCGAGTCCCACAGCTGCCGAAAAGACAAAGAGCAAGAATGGCTGAATGGGCAAAACAAAGTTTCATAGTGATGATATCATGCTTCCTAAACTTCGAGCCTGGTGAATGTCGAGAAGTGGAGAGCTTGGGCGCGCTAGCGGCCGCCGTATAGCAAGTGACAGCGGTATCAGGCAGAAAGTTGAACCGGCTTAAGTAAGCCAAAGCCGCCTCTGGTCAAGCCACCAGTGAAGCGACTTTCTTCAGCAGCAGATCTTCATCCTCCTCGCTCGGACGGTGACACAACGTCGTTCGTTCCCGCACCCTCTCGGCATTAAGATCAACACAGGAAACTCTCTGCCTTCCTGTTTGATTGTCTCGTGTTGCGGATGTGAACATCCAGCCATCTCAAATCGAGGTTCGCGGTTCGCGGTATCACTGGCATCGTAGCTCGAGGCCAGGTCGAAAGGCAGTAACCCGCGAATTTGCATCACCAGCCAAACCTTTTGTCTCACCGAAACGATACACAAAAGGTACTTGATGCGAAGCGTCAACCTCACCTTTATCATTCTCGAATTGCTGACCCCCACAAAATTTGTCAATGACGAGAAAGTCAAAAGTCGCCGAGCCAGCCACTCTTGACAAGGTCTTGAGCAGAGCGAAAGCGAGCAATGGATGTTTCGGGAGCGTTGACAGACCCGACGGCGTGGATACAAGCAACCAATTATACAAATTTCTTCGTAACGAGCCTATTGGTGTGCCATGCCAGCCTGCATTTCATCTCTCTGCTATCCGCCACCAACATTTATTCCAGAAATCCCAACATGGTCCTCTTTATCATTGGACTGAATAGACGGTGTTCGCCTGTCAAGATTACCCAACATCATGCACCCCATACGAGACCGGTAAACCAAAGGGGGCTGGCTCCGAAAGCGCCTCGACTATATCGCTTTCTTCTTACCTCTCTTCTGTCGCAACGGTCGTAAAGCTCACATATACCCGGCAAACTCTGTCGGGCTGTCCTCCTCTTGTTTCGCCAAAACATTACGCGGATCTGGATACTCGCGCTTTCGTCCCACATATGTGGAATCACATTGTGGTACCTCTCTGCTCGTAGCGGAGAGCCGCTCCACCCCTGCAGAGATCAAGGCGCATTGACAAGAAACGTCGACTCGGCAATGCAGTGTTCACTTCGTTGATTTACGCTGCAAAGTGTCTCGCATCCAGATTTCTTGTTCGATCTTTCGGCGTTTTCAACGTTAAATCTCCCGATTATCCCGTCACATCGCAAACAGCAAAAGCACGAAATCATTTGTTCCCCCTCTCCTCGTGGGAGAGGCGAAGACGTAGAAGTAGGATCTGCATCGTGCAGAGGTGCTACTGTCTCTTCAAGACACGGTACTACTTAATTGAGACCACAGATACGCTCGTGTCCGCCACAAGCCGTTGAGCACCGCATTCGCAGATACACCAACATTCTCAACCAACTAACTGTTCTTGGCGAACGGAAAAGTGAGGGCTGGTCGACCTTCAAATACTGCCTTTTCGAATTCTTACTGTACAGCGCTTTAATATCTTCTGTGATCGAGCAATCGGCCCGCGGACCGAACAACATCACTTCCCCACGAGCAGCCCGAGAAGCCTCTTCTTGTGGTCACCTAGTACCTTGGCATCAACACTGATAGGTTCAAGTTGAAACGCTCCTTCTGAACTCTGGTATCAAATGCTGGCTCTTACGACCTCCGAATATGTCCCGTTCCAGTTCTAATTCCATCAGGCGTCGTCCCTCCGATGATCCTTGGCCTGGAAAGGTTGTTGAAAGCTCGACGCATGGCGAAGGGAATGTTACTGACTTCTTGACAGAGAACTGCAGAAGACGATGAGGCTCCAAGCTTGAGTGAACCACAAAAACGTGTACGGCGAGACGGTTCTAGCCCTCAGAACGAAGAAGATCCAACTCAGGACGTTATTGCAGGAGCTTCTCAACGAAGTACTAGGAGGTCAGAAACCCAGAGAGAAGCAGACAATCGAGTAGCAACTTCGTCGCAACCATCATCGTGTTTATCTTCCCCTCTTTCAAGCGCCCCTTCGCGTTTGACCGAGGATTGTGGAGAGATGGCGCAAAGAGCTATGGAAACATGGCAAAGTACCTTGGTTTCGACAAACTCTGAATCTAATAGACAGGAGCTGCTTCCAGGATCTCAAGGCTCATCCAATGAGGCACGCACTACTTTACAACCTAGATCGCCTGGTAATGCGCCAGGAGAGTCAAATCAGTCTAGAGATTGGTTACAAGGCGTGAATACATCGGCTGAGAGGCAATTTCGAACTCCTTTGCCAACCCAAAAAGAGCCACGACTGCTAGATGCGTCACCATCAAGCAGTGACAATTCTCATGCTAGAGTCGAAGATAATGCGCAAACTCAGTCGACAGGCGTTCGCTCTCAGACGCAGCCTGCAAATGCCATTCAACGTGCTATTAATGGCGACTATTCCGACCAGCAGCCGGTGGAACATCGTGTAGCGGTAAAAGACTCTGTGCAACTGATCGTACGAGATGCACCGGTGTGGCATACTGGAGGTGAGATCAGATCCCTTCCACCACTACCTTCAATGAGTGCACAATTCCCCACTTTGCCGCGGCCGCATGAGCACCAATCCCCTGGGCTTGCGCACAACACGAAAGGTCTTGAAGGAGGACTCAACACATTTCCATCAACTTTTTCAGTCCTCACATCGGAAGAAGTTCAACGGAATCACGCCTCTACTAATAGAGGGGGGAGAAGGCGAGGTAGGAAACCTCCAGGTCCTGACGCGACTGATCGACTGGGTCACCAAACTATAGCTAACCCTGGAGATTCCCAATCAGAACACTTCTCATCACGACCCGACACCAGACTTGAAGATTATCAAGAAAGACCCTCACCTCGGTTCAGAGATACGGTTCTGCAGCCAGGTATTAGCAGAAGACCAGTCTCATCAGCGAGTACAGCGCCTCAAATCTATCATACTATTCAACCTCAGCGACCATCTACACCACCTACAATCATGGCTCAAAATGCGTCATTTCAACCTCCGCCTGTCATCTTTACTATCAACAATCGAGCTGAAAGTTCTTTGCAGACCCCAGAAATTCAACCTTTCGTGACAAGCTTCACGCAGAACACCTCTGTACTTCTCCCTGTTCCACCTTCGGACAAAGATGCTAGCTCGCATCCCATTACTGTAATGTTGTGGCAAACTCTAAGCGATTTCTACAAATGGTACGCGCAATCAGCCAAAGTGCAGGAGGTAGGCCCTCTGATGTTCGAATTAATAGACGTTCACTGGCAGGAAGAAAAGAGTTTTGTTGTTCCAGAAGGGAGTCTCAACTATTTTCGAACGATCAAACAATATATCTGGGATTTGTACTGGTTGGCCGTCGACATCAACAAGGGGCACGGAATGTTCAGAGTACTCATCACACCATTCTCACCACGGGGAGAGATGTCTCCACATAAACAAGAAGCGCGATGGAACCCGGTGAACTCTGGCATTTTAAATTCGCCAAGGAGCATTCACCACTCCGATCAGCAAGGCCATGTAATCCTGGAGTCTACCCCTGGCCCATTGTATGCACATCAACGACGGTTATCTGGTCAATCTCCATCACTTCCAAATTCAGCAGCCAGAACACGGCCTGTGACGTCTCACAGGCAACACGAAAATTCAACTATGAATAATTCAGCTCGTTTAGACTCTGGACTTCGGCGGAACTCTTTCGAGCCAAATCATGCTGCTCATGAAGCTGGTAGCCAACAGAGTCAACGACCCCATTCCTTGCCATCAAGTAGTCCTCACATGGGTAGTACACGAACTACACGAGACCAAGCAATGTTGCGCGAACGGGCGAGCGCATATGTAATGAATAGCCTATAACCTAACTTAGGATTATGCTGACGTGTATTTAGCTTATCGATCGACGAGACCTCGAGCTTCTAAGCCAGGAATCGACTGTACTTGATAAGCTACCCTACAAAACCGGTGCCGAGGTATGTGGTGTTGTCGTTGACAGACGGAGCGGAAAAGGAATGGTTGCAATTACCGGAAAAGGATACATTACCCTGAACGTCAAAACTGGACCTGACGAGTCCGGCGATCGATACCAAGATATCGCAGTTCAACCTAAGCAGACTTGCATGCTTCATGGAGAAGCAGTGGTGTTATTTTACAAGCGCAGACAGATTCAACCGGAGCCTCCACCTCAGCCACCACCATTTCCATCCGAGAATCACAGCCAGCTCCAACGGCCAAGCACAGCATCAGACGTCGACATCATCATCAGACTCCAGATGGATGGAAGCGGAAAATACAGCCCGGCATTTGACAAATCGGTGCTACGCCCGAACCGCATTACAACAATAGAATTCTTCTCCTGGTTCGCGAGCCAAAGTGGTCATTGCCCACCTCAGGGGCCACCGTATCTCAAATTCACGTTCAAGGATGCGATGCCGGCTCCAACGTCGACGGAGATTGTGAGGGGAAATGAAGATCACTTTAATTACATGAGGAAGGATATCAAGATTCAGTGTGAGAAGGCGAAGAAGTATATGGCAGATGTGAAGGAATTTGTTATTTTGGTTACGGTGCCGGGGTGGAACACCATTGACGAAGAGGAGGAGTGGTGATTGGGGATGTGTCTTGTGACAATTTCTTCACCCTCTATGTCGAAGATCCAAGTCGACCACACACTCCCTAGAAGTGAAAGCGGTACGAGAGATTCAATCCCTGGATAGCTGTCGCGCGATCAAGGTTCGGCAATATTCGGCCTTTTTCGGCACCAAGTCTACCACCTACACCTGGATGAACAAGGCTCAAAGCCTTATGCTCTACACCAGTAACCGCAAGTGGAAATTTCCGACACTGCGATGTCCGGTTCAAGCCGCTGATGTGTATCACGAGTCTAAAGCAACGGCATCTGCAGTCCCACCTGACAGATCTCAGCTTACGAGATGAAAACGAAGCTTACGACAGGACGAGATGGATGACCTGAGTAAGCGACGAAGGAAAAGAGATGCTTGGAATTGTTGTTGGCATTGTTGCGAGGAAAAGGATATACCCTGCATGAACGAGTTTTTGGTTTCTGTTGTTCCAATGTTGAGTGGGCTGTTGGTATCTTCACTTGAAGACATTATTCTCTTCAATGCATGAAAAGGATTTAGGGGCATCCTAGGATCATTGACCGATTCAGCTCTGCTCTTTGTTGTTCAACTTTGCTTGACAAGTACCATGCAATCAGGTTCTGTGCAAGTGCATTCGATAGAACTTGTCTTAGCGCGAGAATCCGCAGAGAGTTCAATCACGTGCCGAGCATATTTCGAAGGTATGGGCTTCAGTGTTGTCTTGTTCTTGTCTTGTTTCATTCTGCCCTTTGACTTTCCAACAATGGCATTATATGAAGACAATCATCTATCAAAGATAGACATTATTCTTTCTTTATCTGCGGACAAAGACATTTTCCATCCTTTGTTAGTTCATCAGCCCTGAGCGCTAGCTCTACAGATTTCCATTATCTCAAAAGCTTCTCTTCGATTATGTTTATTCAAACTTTATCATTGTCACATTTAATTAATTGTTGGAACTTTGTAAGTTTTGGGGAATAGTTATATTCATATACTTTTTTGTACTTTTTCTTTATACCTTTTTTTTTTCTTTTTTTGAAACTCGAGTCCAGCTCGGGTACCTTTTGTAGGAGTTTGACAGTACTTGCTGCCTGGGTGTCATCCGATGCAGAACGCCAAAGACAATACCTCCGATACGCAAAACGCCAACGACAAGACCATAGGATTCCTGACAGTCCTTGCTGTCTATGTAACGATACGCAAAGCGCCAAAGAGAAGGCCACCAATGCAAACGCGAAGGATAAGACCGCCGTACAAAAGAAAGAGCAAGACTTACCGACAGCACCTCATCGCTTCAGACGAATCAAGGTAACCACGTACGGAGTCGAGACACCCTTAAGGCGCACTCTCCCACCATTGTCCGCTGGCCCCTTTCGGAGAACCTCAAATGCCGTCTCGCCCATCTCGGCCAAGACCTTCTCCAGCGTCGTGACTCGGTTAAGAACCACCACCGTGGCCCCTAGGTCGAAGCCCACATCATTATCATCCAACTCCATAATGACCGCGTCCGAGACCGCAATCTCGTCCCCGTCCGCCTGCGCCATGATCCGCGCCGCGACGTTCACCATATTGCCATGGTAATCCATGCGCTTGCTGATCGGATCAACGTGCGACTCGAACGGGGACCCGAAATGAATGCCCATCCTTACCGTCAAACCTCTGTTGTTACTCGTCGGGATATTTCTCTCCACGTCCTTCGCCCGGCGGAACTCGACGATCTCTCGCGACCAGCGCGTGGCGGCGAGCTCCTTTTGCAGGGCGAGGCAGAAGCGCAGCGAGTCCCGCCCCGATTGGAAGGTGTGGAAGAAGCCGTCGCCGAGGTTCTTGACTTCGTAGCCGTGGTAGAGGGGCGCCAGCGCCCGGACTTTGGAGTAGAAGACGGTGTGGGCGTCGAGCATGAGTTGTTGGTCGAGTTGCCAGAGGTTGGTGGAGTCGATTATGTCGGAGAATGCGGCGACGATTTGTCCTTCTGGTGCGGTGATGGTTGCGCTTGGGGAGCTTGGTGGGGTGAGCTCTGGTGGTGTCATCCATCCTGCCATATTGATGTAGGTTTTGGTGGTTTGGTGTTTGGTTGGTGGGTGTGTTTAAGTATGATACTAAGGGATCTTGGATCTGTCTTTGGTAGCTTACTAGGTTGATATGTGTTGTGGTTTGACGAATATAATAGGATTGGAGCTGAATCTGATTGTATTTATCCTTCAATTGAAGGTTCTGTTCTTATGTACGGACAGATGAACATGGAGAACAAGGACATTGTTCTGAATAGAGTTCATTGTTTTGCGGTGGTCTTTGAACAGGCTTTGAAGAGCGAAAGGCTTGTACTCCACAAAACTAGGCCCGTACATCTCGAGGTTTTGACAATAGAGATCAACAATAAACAAAGAAAAGAGAACAAACTATTACTAGTAAACGGAGACTTGAACAGCATATTCTTTATTGGGAGGACAACGAATAGAGCATTACGCAGTAAGTTGTACCTATTGTTGCAAGAGGCCATTGTACATGAGTGGCTCTCCGGTGTTGGACTCTCAACTAGATGACAAGTATAGAGGTAAGGCGTACTTGATCAAACGATCATCGTTGAGTAGCTAGACACTATAAAGAGTCATTATATTTGTAACATGCTTTGTATTTGACGATGAAGTGAGACGCCTGGTCAATATCCGATGGTTTGGCAGGAATCTTGCGCTCTAGCCGCATTGTCACTAAATTCGAAAGTTCCAGTTCAAAGAAGTCCTTTGGAGAACTTGCGCGCAGCGACAAGATCTGGGAGCTCGAGATACAGGCTCGAAGTATGGGAAAACGATTTTTGGTTCATGAATTCGTTGAATTTCGTTCGGAGGCAGGATAGGGGGTTGAATGGCGTCGGAAGCGAGACCCGGTGGGGATCGTGGAGACGCTGTATTTTAAGCGAGAGCCCCTGAAATCACTACGGATAAACTTTAGGCTTAATTTGCCCCACAAAGGTACTCCGCCAAGGGAAAGGAGATCTTTAATTCATCCTCATAACAACTACTCGTAAGCTTTTTGTGTTTCCCCGCATTCTTATTGCAATTCGGTTTTGACGTCGTGAATACCATGGAATAAAATGAAAGTGGGGCAAGTCCGAGGTGGACGATGACACATCCAGAAGTCCATGGCTACTGGCTGAGATTTCGGGTCCGCATCAGAATAGCCTGCAAGAACCTGGTTCTCTCCTTCAATTGAAGTCACTTGAGTTTCTACGGGTGATTTATATTTCCCACAAATTCGACGATCTCTCTATCTCCAAAAATGGGCCAATATAGCAATCTTTTGCTTCGTCTGAGTAGCTACAATTCCTTCTTATACATTGCGTGTTCCTCCTTTCTCATTTCTTTCATTACTCATGAACTGTCTACAGCGACTCCTTCGTTATCTTTCTTCCTCCATCTAACATTCTTTACGTCATGCGTTCTTCTATCTTGCTTTTTCTGGCGGCAACCCTTGTCTCGGCCCAGAACGCGACCACAACTAAAGCTTCCATGCCCACAGTCACACTTGACTACAGTACTGTTGTGGCCGCAGCTGGAAACACAACCGCAGGGTACTACAAGTACCAAAACATTCGTTTTGCAGCGGTTCCAACGGGTCATCTTCGATGGGTAGCACCCGAATGGCCTCCCGTCGAGACCGAAATCAACACCGGCACTCTCGCATCTGCAGACGTCGACTGCGCATCAACAGAAGATTGCCTATACATGGACATCTGGGCCCCAGCCAACAGCGGCAACAAAAGTCTTCCAGTGATGGTCTGGACATATGGCGGTGGATTTATATTTGGTAGCAAATCTCAAAATAGTCCAGAAGGGCTCTTTGATCTAAGCAACGAATTTATATTTGTGGCATACAATTATAGACTCGGATTGACGGGGTTGGCTAACGGACCTACGTTCTTGCATAATGGTGGGACGTCGAAATCCGCGGTTTGGGATGTTCAGCAGGCGTTTCTGTGGACGAAGAAGTATATTGGTAAATTTGGGGGAAATCCGGATGATATTACCGCTGTGGGTTTCTCGGCTGGTGCTTCGCAGGTTTTGTTCCAGATGACGGTAGGTCTTTCGGACAACGAGTTATGGATGAAGTACTGACAGGATTTCAGAGATTTGCTGGGCGTGCTGAGCAGTTGTTTAATCGCGCTTATGTTATGTCTCCAGGCTTCGTGCCTGGTGCTGGTCATCATCATGCCGAGGTAAGTTCACGGTCGTGGAATTGCGATGGATTCTAAGTAGGCCTAGATGTTCTGGCAAAATGTTTCTTCTGTTGTTGGCTGTTCTCCCAGTGACTTAGACTGCATGCGAGCAGTTCCCTTTTCCACTCTTAATACTGCTGCAAGTACTATCGAGTCTGCATACAACTACCAATTTCAACCTCGTGTAGATGGTCACATCATTGCTGATACTTGTGAGTATCCATCCCCTCAAAAGCCTAGCCTGACTTACACTCATGAACAGATGAAGCACAACTCTATCAAAAACGCTTCAACTTCAGCGGCCCTGTAGTGATCAGCCATGAACTTCACGAAGGCAACAGCCAAGCATGGTCAGGAGTCAACACAACCGCAGACGTCTCAACTTACCTCAAAATTTTCTTCCCGGCAATAACCGACGATGTCGTAGATGAGATTCTTTCTCTCTATCCAGAAGAAGACTATGCCAGCCCCGGGCTTCGTTTTGCAGATATGAAGCAATCATTCGATTTGACTGCTCACAATTTGGCACTAACTCAAGCGATGAAAAACCAAACTTGGAATGCGATGGTTGCTCTTGGTGGAGCAACTCATGGCACGGATCAGAGTTATGTTTGGTATAGTACTTATACGCTCTCTCCATCGAATTCCACAACCACTTTTAGTGGACCGCCAGGTGGTGGACCACCAGGAGGTGGATTTCCTGGAGCTGGGTCTGTTAATGCTACTGTTGCTGTAAGTCCTACATTTTTTTCTAGGTAAGCGATGAGTTACTAACAAGATAGGTTATGATGCAGAAATACCTGATGTCTTTCGTTTTGACTGGAAACCCGAATACGCTTTGGCCAAGTGATAAGATTAATTGGCCTATGTATGGAAACTCGTCAACGGCCGGTACGCAACTTGTGTTTAATACCACGTTTCATTTGAGCGAGGATGATCTTGCGAGTAATAAGTCCTTGCTTTGGAACAAGGCTTTATGGTATTGAGTACCTAGACAAGAGACTCTTTCCGGCCGAGTGAGGGTTGAGGGTTGTACGTAGAAGCCAGGATGTCTCTCAGGCTTTGTATATAAAGCTCCGGTGAGGTCTGAGAAAGGAGGTCTTTGCTTCAAAAGGGTCCTTGTGTAAACTACCTGGATCATCTTGAAGACATAGTCATGGTCACGTGCGTTGGAATAGAAAGTAAGAACTCCGGCGCCTTTCTTCGCCTTTCATCCAAACAAAGAAAGTCAGCTGTGTCTTCGCAACTCAATAGCCACTTAAATGCAATAATGTCCAGAAATAACCAACGACTCAACGAGATGCGGATGATGTCTTGTGGAGCTGGAGGATCAACAACGCTAATGTGTGACAGGCAAGCGACCCTGCGGCTGCGGCTGAAACTGCGACATCTCGACAGCTTGTCTTCACCATCTCGTACAACACAACGGATGCAAATACCCCAATCAAGTGAAATCGACAGCAAGCATCGGACCTCACAGCTTCAGCGATCCTTCCATTCTCCAGTTCAGGCAACAGAGACTCGAGATATGTGGACACAATAGCTTATCGATAGACGCGTAATCAGGCTACGATTATTGAAACGACCAAACTTCCCTTCCATTCTCCTTTCTGGAAAGCGACAACAAAACCGCAGATATGGTGTCTATGAATGTATGTCTATCTGCAGATCCTTGGGATAATAGAAAATGCTGATGTTGACCAGATATTCCGTATCCTTGGAGACGTCTCTCACACCCTCTCGAAATGCATCCTCATCTTCGCAATCCACCGAAATCATAGCACAGAAGGTGTATCCCTCATCACACAAGCGCTCTACTGCCTAGTATTCATATCTCGATATCTCGACCTTTTCATGTTTAATACATTATGGAACACAATCCTCAAGATATTCTACATCCTCAGTTCGCTGTACATCCTCTTCTTAATGCTGAGAGTGTATGCGAGAACCAGGGAGAGAGAGACGGCTTGGAAATTGGGTGCGTTGTGCTTGGTGGGTAGTGCGATCGGAGCTCCGATATGCATGATGATTTTCAGGCGTAAGGCATATTGGGGCTTTATGGAGGTTTGTTTCTCACTCTGCCTTGATGGCAAATGCTGATTTGAATAGCTCTTGTGGACCTTTTCTATCATCCTCGAGTCGACCTGTATCCTTCCCCAGCTACTCCTCTTGCGACAGACAACGGTGCCTACAGTGATCGATTCCTATTACCTCCTTACGCTTGGTTCTTACCGCGCATTCTATATCCTGAATTGGATCTGGAGGGAATTCGATATCACGGATCGAAAACCAGATCCAGTATCTATCATCTTTGGGGTCCTGCAAACAGCATTCTATATCGATTTCGCATGGGTATATTATTCTAGACAAAGAGTCAAGCTACGAAATGGCGGAATCGTGGATCAAGATGACATGAGAAATGGATGGTTGCTCAGGACGGTCTTTGGACACAAAGCTATTGTCCCTCACGCAGAAGAAGATGAAGAATCAGCCCCTGCTCTTGGAGACGAAGAAGATGAAAGACCAAATCCAATCAGAAATGGAGGCTCGAAATGGGGAGCCAGAGGCATCAGCGTCTCTGCCGATGATGGAGTCTTGGCTGGAGAGAGGGAAAGACAGAATCAATTCCCAGGACAAGAATCGGGAGTCGTAAATGCAGAGGATCATCTTGATCCTGATGCCAAGATGAGGGATCCGGATGAGTTGGCGAAGATCCTGGATGATGAAGATGACGATGATGATGAGGGCGTTTTGCCTGGTGGGGAAGGAAGTGCGGCTGGGAGTGGGAATGTTTGGGGGGAGAGGTGATTAAGGATTAGGTGCTTGAAGTATGAATGATGCATTTGAGTATTTCTGGTTGTTCGTGATCGCCGTGCCGTCTGCTTCGTGGCCGATGACCCTCGTAAGTCCGAGGTCGGTATTGAAGCCAAACTGCCTCAAATAATTACAATAACCCCGCGATACCATCATGGCCAACGACGAGTACGACGTACGTATTGCCAGCCCATACATCTCGAGTATATGCTAACTTGCCCTTCTACTGGAAATCTTCATTGTCCGGATTATGAAACAAGTGAAGGGGTCAATATGCAAGCCATGAGACATATGAAAGAGAATGTTGCCAATCGGAAAGAGATATAAAAGAGCAACCGAAACACTGGGACGAAAAGTCATTGTGTGAAGTATGCAGCACATAAGAAGATAAAGCTTGGAAGTGGAGATGGTTAATTCAACTGAACTTTCGCTTTTGCGACTAACCCTCTCCCATCTCGGCCAAACTTTTATGGTTCTCGCTTATTTTGCAAAGAACGGCGGCAATTGCGAACACAAAAAAAAAGAATTCAAAAAATGGATAAAAAAATCAATTTTAACCTGGGCTTAAGAATGAATTGATTATGAATATTCATTTAGGTTCTCTCATATGAATAACTTAAACTCTTTTTCTGTCAAAGCCAAGT